>NC_052173.1:7065722-7365722 GCF_902713615.1 Scyliorhinus canicula | reverse complement strand
GATACAGAGTAAAGCTCCCTCTACACTGTCCCCATCAAACACTCCCAGGACAGGTACAGCACGGGGTTAGATACAGAGTAAAGCTCCCTCTACACTGTCCCCATCAAACATTCCCAGGACAGGTACAGCACGGGGTTAGATACAGAGTAAAGCTCCCTCTACACTGTCTCCATCAAACACTCCCAGGACAGGTACAGCACGGGGTTAGATACAGAGTAAAGCTCCCTCTACACTGTCCCCATCAAACACTGCCAGGACAGGTACAGCACGGGGTTAGATACAGAGTAACGCTCCCTCTACACTGTCCCCATCAAACACTCCCAAGACAGGTACAGCACGGGGTTAGATACAGAGTAATGCTCCCTCTACACTGTCCACATCAAATACTCCCAGGACAGGTACAGCACGGGGTTAGATACAGAGTAAAGCTCCCTCTACACTGTCCCCATCACACACTCCCAGGACAGGTACAGCACGGGGTTAGATACAGAGTAAAGCTCCCTCTACACTGTCCACATCAAACACTCCCAGGACAGGTACAGCACGGGGTTAGATACAGAGTAAAGCTCCCTCTACACTGTCCCCATCAAACACTCCCAGGACACGTACAGCACGGGGTTAGATACAGAGTAAAGCTCCCTCTACACTGTCCCCATCAAACACTCCCAGGACAGGTACAGCACGGGGTTAGATACAGAGTAAAGCTCCCTCTACACTGTCCCCATCAAACACTCCCAGGACAGGTACAGCACGGGGTTAGATACAGAGTACAGCTCCCTCTACACTGTCCCCATCAAACACTCCCAGGACAGGTACAGCACAGGGTTAGATACAGAGTAAAGCTTCCTCTACACTGTCCCCATCAAACACTCCCAGGACAGGTGCAGCACGGGGTTAGATATAGAGTGAAGCTCGCTCTACACTGTCCCCATCAAACACTCCCAGGACAGGTACTGCACGGGGTTAGATACAGAGTAAAGCTCCCTCTACACTGTCCCCATCAAACCCTCCCAGGACAGGTACAACATGGGGTTAGATACAGAGTAAAGCTCCCTCTACACTGTCCCCATCAAACACTCCCAGGACAGGTGCAGCACGGGGTTAGATACAGAGTAAAGCTCCCTCTACACTGTCCCCATCAAACACTCCCAGGACAGGTACAGCACGGGGTTAGATACAGAGTAAAGCTCCCTCTACACTGTCCCCATCAAACACTCCCAGGACAGGTACAGCACGGGGTTAGATACAGAGTAAAGCTCCCTCTACACTGTCCCCATCAAACACTCCCAGGACAGGTACAGCACGGGGTTAGCTACAGAGTAAAGCTCCCTCTACACTGTTCCCATCAAACACTCCCAGGACAGGTACAGCACGGGGTTAGATACAGAGTAAAGCTCCCTCTACACTGTCCCCATCAAACACTCCCAGGACAGGTACAGCACAGGGTTAGATACAGAGTAAAGCTCCCTCTACACTGTCCCCATCAAACACTCCCAGGACAGGTACAGCACGGGGTTAGATACAGAGTAAAGCTCCCTCTACACTGTCCCCATCAAACACTCCCAGGACAGGTACAGCACAGGGTTAGATACAGAGTAAAGCTCCCTCTACACTGTCCCCATCAAACATTCCCAGGACAGGTACAGCGTGGGGTTAGATACAGAGTAAAGCTCCCTCTACACTGTCCCCATCAAACACTCCCAGGACAGGTACAGCACGGGGTTAGATACAGAGTAATGCTCCCTCTACACTGTCCCCATCAAACATTCCCAGGACAGGTACAGCACGGGGTTAGATACAGAGTAAAGCTCCCTCTACACTGTCCACATCAAACACTCCCAGGACAGGTACAGCGTGGGGTTAGATACAGAGTAAAGCTCCCTCTACACTGTCCCCATCAAACTCTCCCAAGCAAGAAGGCTCAAAAACGTCTGTCCAGAAACCACAAAAAATGTCACCTGACCCTCAGGACTCCATTTTGTCAAGTTAAATTGTTCATATCCTTAAAAATTAAAAATGTCCATCATCTTAAATTGTTATGTGCCATGCAACGTGAGCGTGATGGGGGCCACGTTCAGTTTTGAGTCCCATTTGAACTTCCTTCCTATGCAAGGTCTCGCTCTTTCATTATGTCAGGCCCTGGCCTACACTGTTCAAAGCCCATTCCTCGGAGCCCTGTTGGATCCCAAAATTCACTCCCAGCATTGTTGGATCCTGAGGTTGCCTTTCCCAATCTCCTTCTGCACTCCCAAACCCCTAGTCAGCTACTGTAACCCCACTATTTAAAAAGGAAGGGAGAGAGAAAACAAGGAATTATAGACCAGTCAGCCTGGTGTTGGTAGTGGGGAATATTAGTGGACAAGATTTAATAACAGAGCACTTGGGAAACAGTGACAGGATTGGATGGGGGGGGGGGGGGGGGGGGGGGGGGGACGAGAGCGAGAGCGAGAGCGAGAGAGAGAGCGAGAGAGAGAGAGAGAGAGAGAGAGAGAGAGAGACAGTGGATGTGGTTTATTTGTACTTTCAGAAGGCTTTTGACAAAGTCCCAAAGTGTATTGAGATGGATAGAAAACTGTTCGGCAGAGAGGAAACAAAGAGTAGGAATAAATGGGTCTGTTTCCGAATGGCAGGCGGTGGCTCGTGGGGTACCGCAGGGATCGGTGCTGGGACCCCAGCTATTCACAATACATATCAATGTTTTAGATGAGGGAACTAAATGCAATATCTCCAAATTTGCAGATGACACCAAGTTGGGTGGGAGGGCGAGCTGTGAGGAGGATGCAGAAATGTTTCAGTGTGATTTGGACAAGTCGAATGACTGGGCAAATGTGTGGCAGATGCAGTATAATCTGGATAAGTGTGAGGTTATCCACTTTGGTAGCAAAAACAGGACGCAGGTTATTATCTGAATGGTTATAGATTCAGAGAGGGGAATGTGCAGCAGGACCTGGGTGTCCTTGTGCACCAGTCGCTGAAGGTAAGCATGCAGGTACAGCAGGCGGTAAAGAAGGCTAATGGTATGTTGGCCTTCATTGCGCGAGGTTTCGAGTATAGAAGCAGGGATGCGTTGCTGCAATTATACAGGGCCTTGGTGAGGCCACATTTGGAGTATTGTGTGCAGTTTTGGTCTCCTTCTCTGAGGAAGGATGTGCTTGCTCTCGAGGGAGTGCAGCGAAGGTTTACCAGACTGATTCCAGGGATGGCGGGACTGTCACATGAGGAGAGATTGACTAGGTTAGGATATATTCAGTGGAGTTTAGAAGAATGGGTGGGGCAGGGAGGTCTCATAGAAACCTATAAAATTCTAACAGGACTGGACAGGGTAGAGGCAGGAAGGATGTTCCCGATGGTGGGTGTGTCCAGAACCAGGGGTCACAGTCTGAGGATACGGGGTAGACCATTTAGGACAGAGATGAGGAGAAATTCCTTCACCCAGAGAGTGGTCGGCCTGTGGAATTCACGACCACCGAAAGCAGTTGAGGCCAAAACATTGCATGTTTTCAAGAAGTTCGATATAACTCTTGGGCCGAAAGGGATCAAAGGATATGGGTGAGGGGGGAGGCGGGAACAATTTACTGGGTTGGTGACATCAGATGTGATCATAATGAATGGTGGAGCAGGCTCGAAGGGCCGAATGGCTTCCTCCTGTTCCTAGTTTCTAAAGACTCAAACCCTTAGACTGTATTCCCAATGCTGTGTTCAGAGTGTAAGCTCTTATGAATGGCCGCAATGGGCATGTACAGTTAGACACAAGCATCTATGTTTGGGACACTTTGTTGTAGAATGGAAGGTGAATACGGATGACATTGGATTGGCTCATGTTAGCAGTGCCAAACAGAAAAGGTTTCAGTGACAGAACAACTTTGGTCAATGTTTCAGAGATAGAACAAAAGCAATGGGTGAAAGATCTGAATCGCAACTTCATGTCACGGTAACACAGTGGGTAGCACTGTTGCTTCACAGCTCCCGGGTCCCAGGTTCGATTCCGGCTTGGGTCACTGTCTGTGCAGAGTCTGCACGTTCTCCCCGTGTCTGCGTGGGTTTCCTCCGGGTGCTCCGGTTTCCTCCCACAGTCCAAAGATGTGCAGGTTAGGTGGATTATTTATTAATCATTATTATGTTTGAATAGAACATAGCAGCACGGTAGCATTGTGGTTAGCACAATCGCTTCACAGCTCCCGGGTCCCAGGTTCGATTCCCGGCTTGGGTCACTGTCTGTGTGGAGTCTGCACGTTCTCCCCCGTGTCTGCGTGGGTTTCCTCCGGGTGCTCCGGTTTCCTCCCACAAGTCCGGAAAGACTTGCCTGTTAGGTGAATTGTACATTCTGAATTCTCCCTCTGTGACCCGAACAGGCTCCGGAATGGGGGCGACTAGGGGCTTTTCACAGTAACTTCATTGCAGTGTTAATGTAAGCCTACTTGTGACGATAAAGATAAAGACACCACCTGTGAAACACCAAGTGGGGACACTGAATGGTGTCTGTCCCAAAGGTGCCAAGTTTAAGTAGGTGGCCATGAAAATTCAACCTTTCCAATTTTCACCGAGAGCATTTCACTATCCTTCCTCAATGCTGCAGACATGTACAACCTAGAAGCTACCACTCAGGCTATTGGCAGTAAATCCTAGTTTGAGGGGCATGAGAAAACTGTTGGCAACTTCATCAGGAAGAGCAGGAATCTAGATTTGTCCTTGCCCCCCCGACATGACCCTGGAGGCTTTGGTAACACCAAAATGGATGCTAAGCCTTGACAAGGTTGAGCCATGTCTGGCCACGAGTGACTGAGACCAGGTACACAAGCTTGAGGGCATGGACAGGTGAATGACAGATGTGTCATTCGGTGGAAATGAGGTGTAGAAATCCTTTAAATGAGAAGTGTGGCAAACGTGCCCCAGTGGGTGGTGAGCTTGTTCAAGAGGGCCTTTAGTCTGAGGTACTGGCAGGAGCAAAGGAAGGTTGACAAACGGTATTGAGTGGCAGGGAGTATAAAGGCATGCTGTTTGGGAAGGGGAACAGGTGGATGAGGCAAACAGGACAGGGCCCGGAAAAGGTTTGGGTCTGACATAGCAACCAAAATCCACGCAGAAATGGGCGCAAGTGGGATCCTTTCATTTACATGGGAGTGCAGCAGAGAGCTCAGCATCACAAGGAAGGGCGATAATTGAGGATTAGTCGCAAGAGGAATGGGGAGGAGGTAATGAAGAAGTGACGTCTGGTTTAGATGGGAGCACAATAGCTTTCGAAAAGAAAGGCAAACGGAATGTCAATAGGATACATTAGAGTTATTGTCAAAAAATAAAAAACACCCTTGGGATGGGGGTGGGGGGACTTCAATGCCAAGTACTTACTCCTTTATAATAACTGAATGTTCTAATCTGTACATGATGTTAACCTGGTCTGGTACATTGGATAAGCTTCATCTTTCTACTGGCTGCTAGATACTGTGAACCTGTGCAATCTCAGTCGCTGAGAGCAGCACAGTACTGTATTGTTCCACCTCGCGCTGCGGATTATAAAACAGTCTCACACGTAATTACACAGATAAATTACATGTTTGAACTTCGTAAACACTGGCTTCTTTTCGTGAACAAACAGCTTCTCAAGACGACTAATTGCAAAATTAGCGGTCTGAAATGCGTGGAATAGCCAGAAGCAGGTCGGGTTCACGAGCACAGAAAGAACAAACATCCCAAGGAGCAAAGTGTGAATCTCAGCTCCTTCTGCTCCAGACCCAGTGAAATCTACAACCCAGTCCCAGTGCTGGACTTTTCACCAACTCTGCCAACCTCAAATTTACCTCCACTGGTAATCCGAACATCATTAGCAGCATTCAGAGAATAAACCATGTCCCTCTCTCACTTAAGTGGCCGGCCATGTCCTGGAGACTGATGGGCAGCATGGTAGCACAGCGGTTAGCACAGTTGCTTCACAGCTCCAGGGTCCCAGGGTTGATTCCCGGCTTGGGTCACTGTCTGTGTGGAGTCTGCACGTTCTCCCCGTGTCTGCGTGGGTTTCCTCCGGGTGCTCCGGTTTCCTCCCACAGTCCAAAGATGTGCAGGTTAGGTGGATTGGCCATGCTAAATTGCCCCTTAGTGTCCAAAAAGGTTAAGTGGGTTGCAGGGTTATGGAATAGGGTAGAGGTGTGGGCTTAGGTAGAGGTGTGGGCTTAGGTAGGGTGCTCTTTCCAAGGGTCGGTGCAGTCTCGATGTGCCGAATGGCCTCCTTCTGCACTGTAGATTCTATGATTTACGAATCATTCATTTTCACCTTCAATCGCCTCGCTTTTCAATGGGACTGACTATTACCACAGGCATCCTCTGACCCTTTGCCCAAATGTTCTGCAAATCTCAATAAAGCATCGGACCATTGAAATCAAAGCCAAGTCCAAAGCTGCCTTCATCAAAGGTAAGGCTGGCTGTTTCTGGGGGCCCCTTGCAAGGTGTACTTTGTTCCCCCCCACCCCAACAAGCAAAACTGAAATTCAAACAATGAAGAAATGAGCCATTATTCTTGGATGCCCAAGGCACACATCCCCCTGAAAATTCAGAAATTGCCATGTAAAATGGGACACTGATCTATTCCATCCATAGATTTGTTTCATTCCTGGGACATAAATCACAAGTAGAAGTCTTACAACACCAGGTTAAAGTCCAACAGGTTTATTTGGAATGACTAGCATTCAGAGCGCACCTGAGGAAGGAGCAGTGCTCCGAAAACTAGTGATTTGAAACAAACCTGTTGGACTTTAACCTGGTGTTGTAAGACTTCTTACTGTGCTCACCCCAGTCCAACGCCGGCATCTCCACATCATTAATCACAAGGTACGGGTTCCCGGTTCGATTTAGACAAGGGCCTCAATCATTCATCTTACTTACGTGACACCAGCTCAATCCTGTTTTCTCTGAGCTTGACAGGAATATTGTTTGGAATGCAGATGGCCATATATTCTAAACACTATCTGGGAACAGTGAGAAGGTGGAAACTACACGTGTGCAATGTAGCGCAGCAGAACATTTTCAGTGGCTGACATTTTATCAGATGCACAGATGTGCTACCAATGCAGACGTGACACCACATAGAACATAGAACGATACAGCGCAGTACAGGCCCTTCGGCCCTCGATGTTGCACCGACATGGGAAGTCCAAAAACTAAAGGCCATCTAACCTACACTATCCCATTATCATCCATATGCTTATCCAATAAACTTTTAAATGCCCTCAATGTTGGCGAGTTCACTACTGTTGCAGGTAGGGCATTCCACGGCCTCACCACTCTTTGCGTAAAAAACCCACCTCTGACCTCTGTCCTATATCTATTACCCCTCAATTTAAGGCTGTGTCCCCTCGTGCTAGCCACCTCCATCCGTGGGAGAAGGTTCTCACTGTCCACCCTATCTAACCCTCTGATCATTTTGTATGCCTCTATTAAGTCACCTCTTGACCTTCTTCTCTCTAACGAAAACAACCTCAAGTCCATCGGCCTTTCCTCATAAGATTTTCCTCCATACCAGGCAACATCCTGGTAAATCTCCTCTGCACCCGCTCCAAAGCTTCTACATCCTTCCTATAATGAGGCGACCAGAACTGTACGCAATACTCCAAATGCGGCCGTACTAGAGTTTTGTATAACTGCAACATGACCTCATGGCTCCGGAACTCAATCCCTCTACCAATAAAGGCCAACACACCATAGGCCTTCTTCACAACCCTATCAACCTGGGTGGCAACTTTCAGGGATCTATGTACATGGACACCGAGATCCCTCTGCTCATCCACACTACCAAGAATTTTACCATTAGCCAAATATTCCGCATTCCTGTTATTCTTTCCAAAGTGAATCACCTCACACTTCTCCACATTAAACTCCATTTGCCACCTCTCAGCCCAGCTCTGCAGCTTATCTATGTCCCTCTGTAACCTGCAACATCCTTCCGCACTGTCTACAACTCCACCGACTTTAGTGTCATCTGCAAATTTACTCACCCATCCTTCTGCGCCCTCCTCTAGGTCATTTATAAAAATGACAAACAGCAACGGCCCCAGAACAGATCCTTGTGGTACGCCACTCGTAACTGAACTCCATTCTGAACATTTCCCATCAACCACCACTCTCTGTCTTCTTTCAACTAGCCAATTTCTGATCCACATCTCTAAATCACCCTCAATCCCCAGCCTCCGTATTTTCTGCAATAGCCGACCGTGGGGAACCTTATCAAACGCTTTACTGAAATCCATATACACCACATCAACTGCTCTACCCTCGTCTACCTATTCAGTCACCTTCTCAAATAACTCGATAAGGTTTGTGAGGCATGACCTACCCTTCACAAAACCATGCTGACTATCCCTAATCATATTATTCCTATCTAGATGATTATAAATCGTATCTTTTATAATCCTCTCCAAGACTTTACCCACAACAGACGTTAGGCTCACCGGCCTATAGTTACCGGGGTTATCTCTACTCCCCTTCTTGAACAAAGGGACCACATTTGCTATCCTCCAGTCCTCTGGCACTAATCCTGTAGCCAATGATGACATAAAAATCAAAGCCAAAGGCTCTGCAATCTCTTCCCTGGCTTCCCAGAGAATCCTAGGATAAATCCCATCAGGCCCCGGTGACTTATCTATTTTCACCGTGTCCAGAATTGCCAACACTTCTTCCCTACGCACCTCAATGCCATCTATTCTAATAGCCTGGGTCTCAGCATTCTCCTCCACAACATTATCTTTGTCCTGAGTGAATACTGACGAAAAGTATTCATTTAGTATCTCGCTTATCTCCTCAGCCTCCACACACAACTTCCCACCACTGTCCTTGACTGGCCCTACTCTTACCCTAGTCATTCTTTTATTCCTGACATACCTATAGAAAGCTTTTGGGTTTTCCTTGATCCTACCTGCCAAAGACTTCTCATGTCCCCTCCTTGCTTGTCTTAGCTCTCTCTTTAGATCCTTCCTCGCTTCCCTGTAACTATCAAGCGCCCCAACTGAAACTTCACGCTTCATCTTCACATAGGCCTCCTTTTTCCTCTTAACAAGAGATTCCACTTCTTTGGTAAACCACGGTTCCCTCGCTCGACCCCTTCCTCCCTGCCTGACTGGTATGTACTTATCAAGAACATGCAATAGCTGTTCCTTGAACAAGCTCCACATATCCAGTGTGCCCAACCCTTGCAGCCTACTTCTCCAACCTACACATCCTAAGTCATGTCTAATGGCATCATAATTGCCCTTCCCCCAGCTATAACTCTTGCCCTGCGGGGTATACTTATCCCTATCCATCACTAATGTAAAGGTCACCGAATTGTGGTCACTGTCTCCAAAGTGTTCACCTACCTCCAGATCTAACACCTGGCCTGGTTCATTACCCAAAACCAAATCCAATGTGGCCTCACCTCTTGTTGGCCTGTCAACATATTGTGTCAGGAAACCCTCCTGCACACATTGTACAAAGAACGACCCATCTAATGTACTCGAACTATATCTTTTCCAGTCAATATTTGGAAAGTTAAAGTCTCCCATAACAACTACCCTGTTACTTTCGCTCTTTTCCAGAATCATCTTCGCCATCCTGTCCTCTACATCCCTAGAACTATTAGGTGGCCTATAGAAAACTCCCAACAGGGTGACCTCTCCTTTCCTGTTTCTAACCTCAGCCCATACTACCTCGGAAGAAGAGTCCCCATCTAGCATCCTTTCCGCCACTGTAATACTGTCCTTGACTAGCAGCGCCACACCTCCCCCTCTTTTGCCCCCTTCTCTGAGCTTACTAAAACACCTAAACCCCGGAACCTGCAACAACCATTCCTGTCCCTGCTCTATCCATGTCTCTGAAATGGCCACAACATCGAAGTCCCAGGTACCAACCCATGCTGCCAGTTCCCCTACCTTATTTCGTATACTCCTGGCATTGAAGTAGACACACTTCAAACCACCTACCTGAACACTGGCACCCTCCTGCGAAGTCAAATCTGTGCTCCTGACCTCTATACTCTCAATCTCCCGTACCCCAAAACTACAATCCAGGTTCCCATGCCCCTGCTGAATTAGTTTAAACCCCCCCAAAGAGCACTAACAAATCTCCCCCCCCCCCCCCCCCCCAAGGATATTGGTGCCCCTCAGGTTCAGATGTAGACCATCCTGTCTATAGAGGTCCCACCTTCCCCAGAAAGAGCCCCAGTTATCCAGAAATCTGAATCCCTCCTGCCTGCACCATCCCTGTAGCCACGTGTTTAATTGCTCTCTCTCCCTATTCCTCATCTCACTATCACGTGGCACGGGCAACAACCCAGAGATAACAACTCTGTTTGTTCTCACTCTGAGCTGCCATCCTAGCTCCCTAAAGGCCTGCCTGACATCCTTGTCCCCTTTCCTACCTATGTCGTTAGTGCCAATGTGGACTACGACTTGGGGCTGCTCCCCTTCCCCCCTAAGGACCCGAAAAACACGATCCGAGACATCACGTACCCTTGCACCTGGGAGGCAACATACCAAACGTGAGTCTCTCTCGCTCCCACAAAATCTCCTATCTGTGCCCCTGACTATTGAGTCCCCAATTACTAATGCTCTGCTCCTATCCCCCCTTCCCTTCTGAGCAACAGGGACAGACTCCGTGCCAGAGGCCCGTACCCCATGACTTTCCCCTGGTAAGTCGTCCCCCCCACAAGTATCCAAAACGGTATACTTGTTACTCAGGGGAACGACCGCAGGGGGTCCCTGCACTGACTGCTTCTTCCCAGTCCCTCTTACAGTTACCCATCTATCTCCAGTCTTTGGTGTAACTACTTCCCTGAAGCTCCTATCTATGACCCCCTCTGCCTCCCGAATGATCCGAAGTTCATCCAACTCCAGCTCCAGTACCATAACTCGGTCTTGTAGGAGCTGGAGATGGCTGCACTTCCTGCAGGTAAAATCAGCAGGGACACTAACGGCATCCCTCACCTCAAACATCCTGCAGGAGGAACATTGCACTGCCTTCCCTGCCATCCCTCTTAGTTCCAACCAAGTTCTGGTAAACAAATATAAAATAAATAAAAAATAATAATATATTATAGCACTTACCTGCTCACCCCAATGGGTCTTATTATTAGGTTAGAGGAGGAGGGCGGGTGGAAGACACTACACGTGTAGTGTCTCGGGTTTCCTCTACGCCAGAATTTATTGGCTAGGGGAAAATCCTTCCCAGAAGTCCGCGGGTCGTACTTCCGGTTCCCGCCTTATATTATCTTTGCTCCCACTGGCACCCCGCCGCTCTCCGGCTCTCAATGTGTCCCCTCGCGCTCTTTCACTGACTCACCGCCGCTCTCCTCACTCTCACTGTGTCCCCCCCGCTCTCCCCTCGCTCTCACTGTGTCCCCCCCGCTCTCCCCTCACTCTCACTGTGTCCCCCCCGCTCTCTCCTCACTCTCACTGTGTCCCCCCCGCTCTCCCCTCGCTCTCACTGTGTCCCCCCCGCTCTCCCCTCACTCTCACTGTGTCCCCCCCGCTCTCCCCTCGCTCTCACTGTGTCCCCCCCGCTCTCCCCTCGCTCTCACTGTGTCCCCCCCGCTCTCCCCCTCACTCTCACTGTGTCCCCCCCGCTCTCCCCTCGCTCTCACTGTGTCCCCCCCGCTCTCCCCTCGCTCTCACTGTGTCCCCCCCGCTCTCCCTCGCTCTCACTGTGTCCCCTCCCGCTCTCCCCTCGCTCTCACTGTGTCCCTCCGCTCTCCCCTCGCTCTCACTGTGTCCCTCCCGCTCTCCCCTCGCTCTCACTGTGTCCCCCCGCTCTCCCCTCGCTCTCACTGTGTCCCCCCCGCTCTCCCCTCGCTCTCACTGTGTCCCCCCCGCTCTCCCCTCGCTCTCACTGTGTCCCCCCCGCTCTCCCCTCGCTCTCACTGTGTCCCACCGCTCTCCCCTCGCTCTCACTGTGTCCCCCCCGCTCCCCTCGCTCTCACTGTGTCCCCCGCTCTCCCCTCGCTCTCACTGTGTCCCCGCCGCACTCCCCTCGCTCTCACTGTGTCCCCCCCGCTCCCCTCGCTCTCACTGTGTCCCTCCCGCACTCCCTCGCTCTCACTGTATCCCTCCCGCTCTCCCCTCACTCTCACTGTGTCCCCCCCGCTCCCCTCGCTCTCACTGTGTCCCCCCCGCTCTCCCTCGCTCTCACTGTGTCCCCCCGCTCCCCTCGCTCTCACTGTGTCCCTCCCGCTCTCCCGCTCTCACTGTGTCCCCCCCGCTCTCCCCGCGCTCCCTGTTCCCCCCCGCTCCCCTCGCTCTCACTTGTCCCCCCCGCTCTCCTCCTCTCACTGTGTCCCCCCGCTCCCCTCTCTCACTGTGTCCCCGCCCCTCCCCTCGCTCTCACTGTGTCCCTCCCGCTCTCCCCTCGCTCTCCCTGTGTCCCTCCCGCTTCCCCTCGCTCTCACGGTGTCCCCCCGCTCACCACTCGCACTCACTGTGTCCCTCCCGCTCTCCCCCTCGCTCTCACTGTGTCCCCGCCGCTCTCCCCTCGCTCTCACTGTGTCCCCTCCCGCTCTACCCTCGCTCTCACTGTGTCCCTCCCGCTCTCCCCTCGCTCTCACTGTGTCCCTCCCCGCTCTCCCCTCGCTCTCACTGTGTCCCTCCCGCTCTCCCCTCGCTCTCACTGTGTCCCTCCCGCTCTCCCTCGCTCTCACTGTGTCCCTCCCGCTCTCCCCTCGCTCTCACTGTGTCCCTCCCGCTCTCCCCTCGCTCTCACTGTGTCCCCTCCCGCTCTCCCCTCGCTCTCACTGTGTCCCCGCCGCTCTCCCCTCGCTCTCACTGTGTCCCTCCCGCTCTCCCTCGCTCTCACTGTGTCCCTCCCGGCTCTCCCCTCGCTCTCACTGTGTCCCCGCCCGCTCTCCCCTCGCTCTCACTGTGTCCCGCCCGCTCTCCCCTCGCTCTCACTGTGTCCCTCCCGCTCTCCCCTCGCTCTCACTGTGTCCCTCCCGCTCCCCCTCGCTCTCACTGTGTCCCGCCGCTCTCCCCTCGCTCTCACTGTGTCCCCGCCGCACTCCTCGCTCTCACTGTGTCCCACCGCTTTCCTCGCTCTCACTGTGTCCCGCCGCACTCCTCACTCTCACTGTGTCCCCCCCGCACTCCTCGCTCTCACTGTGTCCCGCCGCACTCCTCACTCTCACTGTGTCCCCCCCGCTCTCCCCTCGCTCTCACTGTGTCCCACCGCTCTCCCCTCGCTCTCACTGTGTCCCCCCCGCTCTCCCCTCGCTCTCACTGTGTCCCGCCGCTCTCCTCGCTCTCACTGTGTCCCCCCCGCTCTCCTCGCTCTCACTGTGTCCCGCCGCACTCCTCACTCTCACTGTGTCCCCTCACTCTCACTGTGTCCCCCCCGCACTCCTCGCTCTCACTGTGTCCCCCCCGCTCTCCTCGCTCTCACTGTGTCCCCCCCGCTCTCCTCGCTCTCACTGTGTCCCGCCGCACTCCTCGCTCTCACTGTGTCCCCCCCGCTCTCACTGTGTCCCCCCCGCTCTCCCCTCGCTCTCACTGACTCACCGCCGCTCTCCTCGCTCTCACTGTGTCCCCCCCGCACTCCCCTCGCTCTCACTGTGTCCCCCCCGCACTCCCCTCGCTCTCACTGTGTCCCCGCCGCACTCCTCGCTCTCACTGTGTCCCCCCCACTCTCCCCTCGCTCTCACTGTGTCCCCCCCGCTCTCCCCTCGCTCTCACTGTGTCCCCCCGCACTCCCCTCGCTCTCACTGTGTCCCCCCCGCTCTCCCCTCGCTCTCACTGTGTCCCGCCGCTCTCCTCGCTCTCACTGTGTCCCCCCCGCTCTCCTCGCTCTCACTGTGTCCCGCCGCTCTCCTCGCTCTCACTGTGTCCCCCCCGCTCTCCCCTCGCTCTCACTGTGTCCCTCCCGCTCTCCCCTCGCTCTCACTGTGTCCCCCCCGCTCTCCCCCTCGCTCTCACTGTGTCCCTCCCGCTCTCCCCCGCTCTCACTGTGTCCCACCGCTCTCCTCGCTCTCACTGTGTCCCCGCCGCTCTCCTCGCTCTCACTGTGTCCCGCCCCTCTCCTCGCTCTCACTGTGTCCCCGCCGCTCTCCTCGCTCTCACTGTGTCCCCGCCGCACTCCTCGCTCTCACTGTGTCCCCGCCGCTCTCCCCTCGCTCTCACTGTGTCCCCCCCGCACTCCCCTCGCTCTGACTGTGTCCCTCCCGCTCTCCCCTCGCTCTGACTGTGTCCCCCCCGCACTCCCCTCGCTCTCACTGTGTCCCCGCCGCACTCCCCTCGCACTCACTGTGTCCCCGCCGCACTCCTCGCTCTCACTGTGTCCCCGCCGCTCTCCCCTCGCTCTCACTGTGTCCCCCCCACTCTCCCCTCGCTCTCACTGTGTCCCCGCCGCTCTCCCCTCGCTCTCACTGTGTCCCCGCCGCACTCCCCTCGCACTCACTGTGTCCCCGCCGCTCTCCCCTCGCTCTCACTGTGTCCCCCCCGCTCTCCCCTCGCGCTCACTGTGTCCCCCCCGCTCTCCCCTCGCTCTCACTGTGTCCCCGCCGCTCTCCTCGCTCTCACTGTGTCCCCCGCTCTCCCCTCGCTCTCACTGTGTCCCACCGCTCTCCCCTCGCTCTCACTGTGTCCCCCCCGCTCTCCCCTCGCTCTCACTGTGTCCCCCCCGCTCTCCCCTCACTCTCACTGTGTCCCGCCGCTCTCACTGTGTCCCCCCCCGCTCTCCCCTCGCTCTCACTGTGTCCCCCCCGCTCTCCCCTCGCTCTCACTGTGTCCCCCCCGCTCTCCCCTCGCTCTCACTGTGTCCCCCCCGCTCTCCCCTCGCTCTCACTGTGTCCCCGCCACTCTCCCCTCGCTCTCACTGTGTCCCCCCCGCACTCCTCGCTCTCACTGTGTCCCCGCCGCACTCCTCGCTCTCACTGTGTCCCGCCGCTCTCCTCGCTCTCACTGTGTCCCCGCCGCACTCCTCACTCTCACTGTGTCCCCCCCGCACTCCTCGCTCTCACTGTGTCCCACCGCTCTCCCCTCGCTCTCACTGTGTCCCCGCCGCACTCCTCGCTCTCACTGTGTCCCGCTCTCCCCTCGCTCTCACTGTGTCCCTCCCGCTCCCCTCGCTCTCACTGTGTCCCCGCCGCTCTCCCCTCGCTCTCACTGTGTCCCCGCCGCTCTCCTCGCTCTCACTGTGTCCCCGCCGCTCTCCTCGCTCTCACTGTGTCCCCCCGCTCTCCTCGCTCTCACTGTGTCCCCGCGCTCTCCTCGCTCTCACTGTGTCCCCCCCGCTCTCCCCTCGCTCTCACTGTGTCCCCACCGCACTCCTCGCGCTCACTGTGTCCCCCCGCTCTCCCCTCGCTCTCACTGTGTCCCCGCCGCTCTCCCCTCGCTCTCACTGTGTCCCCGCCGCACTCCTCGCTCTCACTGTGTCCCCGCCGCACTCCTCACTCTCTCAGTGTCCCTCCCGCACTCCTCGCTCTCACTGTGTCCCCGCCGCACTCCTCGCTCTCACTGTGTCCCGCCCCGCTCTCCCCTCGCTCTCTCAGTGTCCCCGCCGCTCTCCCCTCGCTCTCACTGTGTCCCCGCCGCACTCCTCGCTCTCACTGTGTCCCCGCCGCTCTCCCCTCGCTCTCACTGTGTCCCCGCCGCTCTCCCCTCGCTCTCACTGTGTCCCCGCCCGCTCTCCCCTCGCTCTCACTGTGTCCCCGCCGCTCTCCCCTCGCTCTCACTGTTTCCCCGCCGCACTCCTCGCTCTCACTGTGTCCCGCCGCGCTCCTCGCTCTCACTGTGTCCCCCCCGCTCTCCCCTCGCTCTCACTGTGTCCCCGCCGCTCCCCTCACTCTCACTGTGTCCCCGCCGCACTCCTCGCTCTCACTGTGTCCCGCCGCTCTCCTCGCTCTCACTGTGTCCCCCCCGCTCTCCCCTCGCTCTCACTGTGTCCCACCGCTTTCCTCGCGCTCCTTCACTGACTCACCGCCGCTCTCCTCGCTCTCACTGTGTCCCCGCCGCTCTCCTCGCTCTCACTGTGTCCCCCCCGCTCTCCCCTCGCTCTCACTGACTCACCGCCGCTCTCCCCTCGCTCTCACTGTGTCCCCCCCGCTCTCCCCTCGCTCTCACTGACTCACCGCCGCTCTCCCCTCGCTCTCACTGTGTCCCCGCCGCTCTCCCCTCGCTCTCACTGTGTCCCCGCCGCACTCCTCGCGCTCTTTTATCCTGTGTCCCCCCCGCTCTCCCCTCCCTCTCACTGTGTCCCCGCCGCTCTCCTCGCTCTCACTGTGTCCCCCCCGCTCTCCCCTCGCTCTCACTGTGTCCCCCCGCTCTCCCCTCGCTCTCACTGTGTCCCCCCCGCTCTCCCCTCGCTCTCACTGTGTCCCCCCCGCTCTCCCCTCGCTCTCACTGTGTCCCCGCCGCTCTCCCCTCGCTCTCACTGTGTCCCGCCGCTCTCCCCTCGCTCTCACTGTGTCCCCCCCGCTCTCCCCTCGCACTCACTGTGTCCCACCGCTCTCCCCCTCGCTCTCACTGTGTCCCCCCCGCTCTCCCCTCGCTCTCACTGTGTCCCCGCCGCTCTCCCCTCGCTCTCACTGTGTCCCCCCCGCTCTCCCCTCGCTCTCACTGTGTCCCCGCCGCACTCCTCGCTCTCACTGTGTCCCGCCGCTCTCCTCGCGCTCTCACTGTGTCCCACCGCTCTCCCCTCGCTCTCACTGTGTCCCCCCGCTCTCCCCTCGCTCTCACTGTGTCCCGCTCTCCCCTCGCTCTCACTGTGTCCCGCCGCACTCCTCGCTCTCACTGTGTCCCCGCCACTCTCCCCTCGCTCTCACTGTGTCCCCGCCGCACTCCTCGCGCTCTTTTATCCTGTGTCCCCCCCGCTCTCCCCTCGCTCTCACTGTGTCCCCCCCGCTCTCCCCTCGCTCTCACTGTGTCCCACCGCTTTCCTCGCGCTCCTTCACTGACTCACCGCCGCTCTCCTCGCTCTCACTGTGTCCCCGCCGCTCTCCTCGCTCTCACTGTGTCCCCCCCGCTCTCCCCCTCGCTCTCACTTTGTCCCCCCGCTCTCCCCTCAGCTCTCACTGGTCACGCCGCTCTCCCCTCACTATCACTGTGTCCACTCCAGCTCTCCCCTCGCTCTCACTGTGTCCCCCGCCCTCAGCTCTCCCCTCGCTCTCACTGTGTCCCCGCCCGCTCTCCCCTCGCTCTCACTGTGCTCCCCCCGCTCTCCCCTCGCTCTCACTGTGTCCCCGCCGCTCTCCCCTCGCTCTCACTGTGTCCACCTCCCCGCTCCCCTCGCTCTCACTGTGTCCCCGCCGCTCTCCCCTCGCTCTCACTGTGTCCCCCCCGCTCTCCCCTCGCTCTCACTGTGTCACCCCGCTCTACCTCGCTCTCACTGTGTCCCACCGCTCTCCCCTCGCTTCACTGTGTCCCCGCCCTCTCCCCTCCCTCTCACTGTGTCCCTCGCCGCTCTCCCCTCGCTCTCACTGTGTCCCCTCCCGCTCTCCCCTCGCTCTCACTGTGTCCCCCCGCTCTCCCCTCGCTCTCACTGTGTCCCTCCCGCTCTCCCCTCGCTCTCACTGTGTCCCCTCCGCTCTCCCCCTCGCTCTCACTGTGTCCCCGCCGCTCTCCCATCGCTCTCACTGTGTCCCCCCGCTCTCCCCTCGCTCTCACTGTGTCCCCCGCTCTCCCCTCGCTCTCACTGTGTCCCTCCGCTCTCCCCTCGCTCTCACTGTGTCCCCGCCGCCTCTCCCCTCGCTTCACTGTGTCCCCGCCCGCTCTCCCCTCGCTCTCACTGTGTCCCTCCCGCTCTCCCCTCGCTCTCACTGTGTCCCCCCGCTCTCCCCTCGCTCTCACTGTGTCCCCCCCGCCTACTCTCCCCTCGCTCTCACTGTGTCCCCGCCACTCTCCCCTCGCTCTCACTGTGCCCCCGCCGCCTCTCCCCCGCTCTCACTGTGTCCCCCGCTCTCCCCTCGCTCTCACTGTGTCCCCCCCGCTCTCCCCTCGCCTCACTGTGTCCCCGCCCGCTCTCCCCTCGCTCTCACTGTGTCCCCCGCTCTCCCCTCGCTCTCACTGTGTCCCCGCCACTCTCCCCTCGCTCTCACTGTCCCCCCCCGCTCTCAGTGTCCCCCCCGCTCTCCCCTCGCTCTCACTGTGTCCCCCCCGCTCTCCTCGCTCTCACTGTGTCCCCGCCACTCTCCCCTCGCTCTCACTGTCCCCCCCCGCTCTCACTGTGTCCCCCCCGCTCTCCCCTCGCTCTCACTGTGTCCCCCCCCGCTCTCCCCGTGTCCCCCCCGCTCTCCCTGTGTCCCGCCGCTTACCTCGCGCTCCTTCACTGACTATTGACAGTTTGTGATAAATACAATCACACTGTTCAGTAATGTCAGTTTTTCATAACCACTGTCTGCATGGCCAGGTTTGCATTGGGCAAAACAAAAATCAGCAAAGGATTGACTTAGAATGGGCTGCAATAGCAGCTTTTATGTTTTGTGATATCTTTGTGTTCCTCGATACGTGCCCTACCTTCACCCAAAGTGGAAAATACCAACTGGCGTACTGAACAGAGCACAGATGTTTCTTTACCAACTGGTCCTCAAACTGGAAAACATCTTTTGAAGCTGGCAGCTACGTTTTCTTGACCACGCCATTCTCACTTGACACTGAATCTCAACTCCTGCGTGCAGTATGTCACATGCGAGTCATTCAGCATCACGGTGACGACATGCGCAATAGTCATCTACCCTTTCTGTTATAATTAACAGTCAGAAAAATAAAATGTTGCTGAAGAGAGAGTCATGTTGCTGTAGTTTTTTTTGTTTGAGCCTGATGAGGACAAACACAAGAATGCCAAATTTCAAACAAGCACAAGAATTTGTACTACAGCAGAAATGTGCGCTGATTGGTATTCTTACTCGAGTCCTGGTAAGTGCAAGATGAAAAGCTTCAGCAACATGCAAGCTCTGTATTATCAACTTTCAGTTAGTCAAAATGTTGTGGATATCTCTCTTTAACCTAATTATTCAGACATTTAGTAGATCCTCTTACTCAAGGCAGCTTCCATTACAAACTCGGCAATGTGCCTCACTTATACATGAGGCATATTCCAAGACGTGAAAGGAAACATTAGTGTATTCTAAGAAGAGTGCCTCGATCTGAGAACTTTCCTGGTACACCGTCGGTCCTGGGGTTCAGGTACCTTCCACAGAGATTTGTTTCATTGTGTGGTCGGGGTCTGCACAGGTGTTTGGGGGTTTGTCCACTCTCCCAAAGTATGCTGCTTGATTCCACAGTCTTTTTAACCATTACTCTTTATTTACAGCAAGTGTTTACACATTGGACCTCGACATAAGATTTGCGCTTCTACTCCTTCCAGATCTCTCTTCCTTCTCTGATGAGTAACTCACCTCCTGACTCCCCAAAGCCTGTCCACCATCTACAAGGCACAAGTCAGGAGTGTGATGGAATACTCTCCACTTGCCTGGATGAGTGCAGCTCCTACAACACTCAATAAGCTTGACACCAGGACAGAGAAGCCCATTTATAATAATCTTTATTATTACAAAGAACAAAGAAAAGTACAGCACAGGAACAGGCCCTTCGGTCCTGTCTGAACTAAAATCTTCTACACTTCCTAGATCCATATCCCTCTATTCCCATCCTATTCATCCATGTCAAGATGCCCCTTAAATGTCACTATCGTCCCTGCTTCCACCACCTCCATCAGCAGCAAGTTCCAGGCACCCACTACCCTCTGTGTAAAAAAACTTGCCTCGTACATCTCCTCTAAACCTTGCCTCTCGCACCTTAAATCTATGCCCCCAGTAATTGACCCCTCTACCCGGGAAAAAGCCTCTGACAATCCACTCTGTCTATGCCCCTCATAATTTTGTAGAGCTCTATCAGGTCGCCCCTCAACCTACGTCGTTCCAGTGAGAACAAACCGAGTTTATTCAACCTCTCTTCATAGCTAATGCCCTCCATACCAGGCAACATCCTGGTAAATCTCTTCTGCACCATCTCTAAATCCTCCACATCCTTCTGGTAGTGCGGCGACCAGAATTGAACACTATACTCCAAGTGTGGTCTAACTAAGGTTCTATACAGCTGCAACATGACTTGCCAATTCTTATACTCAATGCCCCGGCCAATGAAGGCAAGTATGCCGTATGCCTTCTTGACTACCTTCTCCACCTGTATTGCCCCTTTCAGTGACCTGTGGACCTGTACACCTAGATCTCTCTGCCTTTCAATACTCTTGAGGGTTCTACCATTCACTGTATATTCCCTACCTGCATTAGACCTTCCAAAATGCATTACCTCACATCTGTCCGGATTAAACTCCATCTGCCATCTCTCTGCCCAAGTCTCCAAACGATCTAAATCCTGCTGTATCCTCTGACAGTCCTCATCGCTATCCACAATTCCACCAACCTTTGTGTCGTCTTCAAACTTACTAATCAGACCAGTTACATTTTCCTCCAAATCATTTATATATACTAAACAGCAACGGTCCCAGCACCGATCCCTGCGGAACACCACTAGTCACAGCCCTCCAATCAGAAAAGCACCCTTCCATTGCTACTCTCTGCCTTCTATGACCTAGCCAGTTCTGTATCCATCTTGCCAGCTCACCCCTGATCCCGTGTGACTTCATCTTTTGTACCAGTCTACCATGAGGGACCTTGTCAAAGGCCTTACTGAAGTCCATATAGACAACATCCACTGCCCTATCTGCATCAATCATCTTTATGACCTCTTCGAAAAACTCTTATCAAGTTAGTGAGACACGACCTCCCCTTCACAAAACCATGCTGCCTCTCACTAATTTGCTTCCAAATGGGAGTAGATCCTGTCTCGAAGAATTCTCTCCAGTAATTTCCCTACCACTGACGTAAGGCTCACCGGCCTGTAGTTCCCTGGATCATCCTTGCTACCCTTTATAAACAAAGAAACAACATTGGCTATTCTCCAGTCCTCCGGGACATCACCTGAAGACAGTGAGGATCCAAAGATTTCTGTCAAGGCCTCAGCAATTTCCTCTCTCTATGACACCTATGACTGTGTGGTCAAATTCCCCTGCAACTCGATTTTCAAATTTGCCGATGACACCACCGCAGTGGGTCAGATTTCAAACAATGACGAGACTGAGTACAGGAGTGAGTTGGAGAATCTGGTGAACTGGTGAGACAACAATAATCTCTCCCTCAATGTCAACAAAACGAAGGAGATTATCAACAACTTCAGGATGCGTAGTGGAGAACATGCCCTTGTCTACATCAATGGGAACGAAGTAGAAAGGGTCGACAGCTTCAAGTTTTTAGGTGTACAGATCACCAACAGCCGACACTATAGTTAAGAAATCCCACCAACGACTACTTTCTCAGAAGATAGGAAATTTGGCATGTCAGCTACGACTCTCACTAACTTCTACAGATGTACTATAGAAAGCATTCTTTCTGGTTGTATCACAGCTTGGTATGGAGCCTGCTCTGCCCAAGACTGCAGGAAACTACAAACGGCCGTGAATGTAGCCCAATGCATCACGCAAACCAGCCTCCCATCCATTGACTCTGTCTATAATTCCCGCTGCCTCAGAAAGGCAGCCAGCATAATTAGGGACCCCACGCACCCCGGACATACTCTCTTCCATCTTCTTCCGTCAGGGAAAAGATACCAAAGTTTGAGGTCATGTACCAACCAACTCAAGAACAGCTTCTTCCATACTGTCATCAGTCTTTTGAATGGACCTACCTCGTATTAAGTTGATCTTTTCTCTACACCTTGCTATAACTGTAACATTATATTCTGCAGTCTCTCCTTCCTTCCCTATGTACGGTATGCATTGTTTGTACAGCATGCAAGAAACAATACTTTTCACTGTATACTAATACATGTGACAATAATAAATCAAATCTCGCCTCCTTCAGTATTCTGGGGTAGATCCCATCAGGCCCTGGGGACTTATTGTCACAAGTCGGCTTACATTAACACTGCAATGAAGTTACTGTGAAAAGCCCCTAGTCACCACACTCCAGCAGAGAATTCGGAATGTCCAATTCACCTAACAAGCACGTCTTTCGGGACTTGTGGGAGGAAACCGGAGCACCCGGAGGAAACCCACGCAGACACAGGGAGAACGTGCAAACTCCACACAGACAGTGATCCAAGCCGGGAATCGAACCTGGGAGCTGTGATGCAACAGTGCTCACCCCTGTGCTACCGTGCCGCCCATTTGATTGGCACCCCATCCACAAACATTCGCTCCCTCCACCACCGACGCACAGTGGCAGCCGTGTCCACTATCTGCAGACGCACTGCAGGAACTCACCAAGGCTCCTTCAGCAGCACCTTCCAAACCCACAAACATCTAGAAGGACAAGAGCAGCAGATACCTGGGAAACCCCACCACCTGGAGATTCCCCTCCAAGTCACTCACCACCCTGACTTGGAAATATATCGGCCGTTCCTTCACTGTCGCTGGGGCAACATCCTGTGGGTGTACCTACACCACATGGACTGCAGCGGTTCAAGGAGGCAGCTCAACACACCCTTCTCAATGGGCAATAAATGCTGGCCTAGCCAGCAAAACACACGTCCCATGAATGAAAATATATTCTCTTTCTCTTTATGACCTATTATTGTCACGTGCACCGTGAGGCAGAGTAGACTGGCATATTCTTGCTGTCTTTTTTGCACTTGAAATAAAAAACTGACCCCAGAGCGGCCGATGAAGCAGGTGCTGCTCGTAGGGTTAGTATTTCTGGGTCGGAATGTGCCGAGATTTCAGGAGAGATTAAAAGTTTTTTAATCCTTTTGAAAGCATTCTGCTGGCCCACATTCCATAAGCACTGTTTACCCTGTCTCAACAGCTATCTCAAGACCTCATTGAAATTTGGTAGGAACTTGCCTACTTGTTTGGTCATCGCGAGGAAGCTTTGAAGTTCCGTTGCATTTCTGGGTTGAGGGAACACCCGGATAACTTTTCCTTTTTGTGGATCAACTGTGATCCCAGTGGCTTGTCCTGTGTGACTAGGAAACTTGGCTCATAGGTTTGGAGAACTCACATTTCTCATTCAATGATAGGCCTGCATCCTGTAAGAATTTCAGGATTGCTCAGACTCTGCGATCATGCTTTTAGTGACCACAGACGAGTCCGGGGCGAGTGGATAAAGTCGATAGGGCGGCACGGGGATAGGATGGCACGGTAGCACAGTGGTTAGCACTGTTGTCTCACAGTTCCAGGGTCCCAGGTTCGATTCCGGCTTGGGTCACTGTCTGTGCGAAGTCTGCACGTTCTACCCGTGTCTGCGTGGGTTTCCTCCGGGTGCTCCGGTTTCCTCCCACAAGTCCCGAAAGACGTGCTGTTAGGTAATGTGGACATTCTGAATTCTCCCTCTGTGACCCGAACAGGCGCCGGAGCGTGGCGACTAGGGGATTTTAACAGTAACTTCAGTGCAGTGTTAATGTAAGCCGACTTGTGACACTAATAAAGATTATCAGTTCTCAATCTTTACATTTCAGCTTCGCCACGAGTTGGCCTTTCTCTTTTTGCGGAGAAGTTATCCCTGAAATAACTGACATGAAAAGGCCGTTTCCACTAATGGCTTAATAGGTACCTGAACAATTCAGGGAGGTGCTGAGCATGGCTCCAGGCTCCATCTCTCAGTCCATACTGAGGTAACTGATCTCAGCTTGAGTAGCAATAAGACAATACAGCTGGGAACCTCAATGTCCCAGAGTCTAACGCTAGACAAGCTTTCTGCTCCTGATGACTGACCACTGCTCTAATGTTTGCGTCTTCATGAAGTGAAGACATTGGCTCGGATGTGCTCCATGACTACCCATTAGCAATGATGTGGAGATGCCGGTGTTGGACTGGGGTGAGCACAGTAAGAAGTCTTACAACACCAGGTTAAAGTCCAACAAGTTTGTTTCAAACACTAGCTTTCGGAGCACAGCTCCTTCCTCAAGTGATTCCAAACAAACCCGTTGGACTTTAACCTGGTGTTGTAAGACTTCTTACTGCAACCATCAGCAAGGTATCCACAGTCTGGACTCTCTCTTAGTACATCAGTTACCTGTGGAGTTGCATAAATCCTTCATAAATCAGTGCCTCAGGGGAAAGAAAATCGCAGAGGGAAAAACTGACAATTCAAGGTCAAGAGTACCTTGTGTTGCCCTATTATGTATTTTCTTTTCATGTACTTAATGATCTGTTGAGCTGCTCGCAGAAAAATACTTTTCACTGTACCTCGGTGCACGTGACAATAAACAAATCCAAATACAGATCCAAAGCAGGCCGACATACTTGACGCAATCAATTTTAGAAACTGAGTTTAAAGTAAAAACGTGAGGCAGGTTTTAGTAAAATGTTTTGTTTTAAATTGTCCCCTTGAATCATCAGCTGTGAAGGTCGGCAGAGCTCCACCCTGATCTGGAATCTTTTGACAATTATCTTGTCACTAATCTTTCACCAACTTCAGTTACCACATAAACCGTGAACTGAACACAGTACTGTTGACCGGTTTGTTCTTTAACATGACTACTTAATACCCTGTTTGAATCAGAAAGCATTGAATGTGTGGCTTCGATCCACAGATTGTGCACGGGCTCGGGGCCAGCACTGATTTTACCTGATCCACCCATTCAGCCAAACTCAACGAGGAGATCTGGTGAGACGGCAGAAATGCTAGCTAATTTCATTAAAATAAAATATGGAGCACAAACAGAATGTGAGGACGTGTGTCAGTGATAAAATCCCAAACTAATAATATTGAGGAACAAAACGAAACTCTGCATGATCAGAAAAGGTATCTGCTGCTCTTGTCCTTCTAGATGATAGTGGCCGCGGGTTTGAAAGGTGCTGCATAAGGAGCCTTGGTGAGTTCCTGCAGTGCATCTTGTAGATGGTACACACGGCTGTCACTGTGCGTTGCTCGTTTAGGGAGTGAATGTCCTGGATGGTGTTGAGCTTCTTGGGTGTTGTTGGAGCTGCACTCATCCAGGCAAGTGGAGAGTATTCCATCACACTCCTGACTTGTGCCTTGTAGATGGTGGACAGGCTTTGGGGAGTCTGGAGGTGAGTTACTCTCCGCAGGATTCCCAGCCTCTGACCTGCCCTGGTAGCCACAGTATCAATGTGGCTGGGTCCAGTTCAGTTTCTGATCAATGGTAACCCCCAGGATGTTGATTGTGGAGGATTCAGCGATGGTAATGCCATTGAATGTCAAGGGGAGATGGTTAGATCCTCTCTTGTAGGAGATGGCTATTGCCTGGCACTTAAGTGGCACGAATGTAACTTGCCACTTATCAGCCCCAGGCCTGGATATTGCCCAGGTCTTGCTGCATTTGGACATGGACTGCTTCAGTATCTGAGGAGTCACGAATGGTGTTGAACATTGTGCACTCATCCACAAACGTTGGACGGCACGGTAGCATAGTGGTTAGCACAGTTGCTTCACAGCTCTAGGGTCCCAGGTTCGATTCCCGACTTGGGTCACTGTCTGTGAGGAGTTTGCACATTCTCCCCATGTCTGCGTGGGTTTCCTCCGGGTGCTCCGGTTTCCCCCCACAGTCCAAAGATGTGCAGGTTAGGTGGATTGGCCATTCTAAATTGCCCTTAGTGTCCAAAAAGGTTCGGTAGGGTTACGGGGATAAGGCGGAGGTGTGGGCTTGGGTAGAGTGCTCTTTCCAAGGGCCGATGCAGGCTCGATGGGCCGAATGGCCTTCTTCAGCACTGTAAATGCTATGATTCCATGAAACATCCCCATTTCTGAGGGAGGTCACTGATGAAGCAGCTGAAGATGGTTGGGCCGAGGACACTACCCTGAGGAACTCCTGCAGTGATGTCCTGGAGCTGTGATGATTGACCTCCATCCACCACAACCATCTTCCTTTGTGCCGGGTATGACTCCAGCCAGCGGAGAGTTTTCCCCCTGATTCCTATTGACTCCAGTTTATTCCACATGCTTAAATGCTGCCTTGATGTCAATGGCAGTCACCCTCAACTCACCTCTGGAGTTCAGCTCTTTTGTCCATGTTTGGCCCAAGGCTGTAATGAGGCCAGGAACTGAGCGACCCTGGCGGAAACCAAACTGAGTGTCCGTGGGTTAATGCTGCTTGATAGCCTCCTCTTCTCGTGAGTTGTTTAATTGTCCACCACCATTCACGGCTGGATGTGGCAGGTCTGCAGAGCTTAGATCTGATGCATTCATTGTGCAATCGCTTAGCTCTGTCTATTATTTTCTGCTTATGCTGTTTGACACACAAGTAGTCCCTGTGCTGTAGCTTCACCAGGTTGGCACCTAATTTTTCAGTATGCCTAGTGTTGCTCCTGGCATGCTCTCCTGCACTCTTCATTGAACCAGGGTTGACCCCCTGGCTTGGTGGTAATGGTAGAGTGGGGGATATGCTGGGCCATGAGGTTATAGATTGTGTTGAATACAATTCTGCTGCTGCTGATGGCCCACAGTGCCTCATGGATGCCCAATCTTGAGTTGCTAAATCTGTTTGAAGTCTATCCCATTTAGCACGGTGGTAATGCCACACAACACGATGGAAGGTATCCTCAATGTGAAAATGGGTCTTTGTCTCCACAAGGACTGTGCGGTGGTCACTCCTACCGATACTGTCATGGACAGATGCATCTGCAGCAGGCAGGTTGGTGAGGATGAGGTCAAGCATGTTTTTCCATCTTGTTGGTTCCCTCAGCATATGCTGCAGACCCAGTCTAACAGCGATGTCCTTTAGGTCCCAGGTTCGGTTCCCAGCTTGGGTCACTTGCAGAACTTGCGGAGTCTGCGCGTTCACCCCGTGTCTGTGTCAGTTTCCTCCCACAAGAGCCGAAAGACGTGCTGTTAGGTGGATTGGACATTCTGAATTCTCCCTGTCGGCAGCACGGTAGCACAAGTGGATAGCACTGTGGCTTCACTTTCTCCCCGTGTCTGGGTGGGTTTCCTCCGGGTGCTCCAGTTTCCTCCCACAGTCCAAAGACGTGCAGGTTAGGTGGATTGGCCATGATCAATTGCCCGTCGTGTCCTAAAAGGTTAGGAGAGGTTATTGGGTTACGGGGATAGGGTGGAAGTGAGGGCTTAATGTGGGTCGGTGTAGACTCGATAGGCCGAATGGCCTCCTTCTGCACTGTATGTTCTATGTTACTTTATTGTCTCAATTATTGTCCCCCTGCCAAGTTCTTGCCCACTCACTCAGTCTGTCCAAATGCCCTTGAAGCTGCTTTGCATCTTTCTCACAGCACACATTCCCGCTTAGCTTTGTGTCGTCTGTCAACTTGGAAGTATTACATTTGGTCCCATCCAAATCATTGATGTATATATTGTGAAGAGCTGGGGCTCAAGTTCTGATCCTTGTGACACCCCGCTAGTCATAGCCTGCCATGGGCAGAATGATCGGTTTCTTCCTATTCACTGTTTCCTGCCTGTTAGCTAATCCTGAATTCATGCTATTGCCCCCTATCCCATGTGCTTTAATATTGCTAACCAACCTCCTGTGGGGGACTTTATCAAAAGACTTCTGAAAAATCCAGACTCTCCTATATCAATTCTGTCCGTAACATCTCAGAAAAACTCCAACAGGTTTGTCGAATATGATTTCCCATTCAGAAATCCATGTGACTATGCCCAATCAGTTCATTTATCACAAATTCAACACCCTGACTTTAGATTTGTTACCTCCAGATTTTACTATTCCGGCTAACTCATGGCTAGCCTCCCACATCACCCCTCCATAAACATGAGGTCCAAAAGTATGCTGGCCGTGTCTGAACTCGCTCCACGTCCTGTTCCCCATCGCTCCTTTGCTCGTTCACCTATATTGACTCTTGGTTACACCATTTCTTCATGTTACAATTCTCATCCTTATTTTCAAATCTCTCCATAGCCTCACCCTTCCCATTTCCTGTCATCATAGAATTTACAGTGCAGAAGGAGGCCATTCGGCCCATCGAGTCTGCACCGGCTCTTGGAAAGAGCACCCTACCCAAGGTTAACACCTCCACCCTATCCCCATAACCCCACCCATCACTAAGGGCAATTTTGGACACTAAGGGCAATTTATCACGGTCAATCCACCTAACCTGCACATCTTTGGACTGTGGGAGGAAACCGGAGCACCCGGAGGAAACCCACGCACACACGGGGAGGATGTGCAGACTCCGCACAGACAGTGACCCAGCCGGGAATCGAACCTGGGACCCTGGAGCTGTGAAGCAATTATGCTATCCACAATGCTACCGTGCTGCCATCGGCTCCAATCACCCAATCCTCTGATATTTACGTTGCTTATTCCGGCCTCTTGAGCATCGTATTTTAATGGCCCCACCATTGGCGACCGTGCCTTTAGTTGCCGAGGGCCCGAGCACTGGAATTGTCTTCCTCCACCTCGGTCTTGCTTTGCTCCTTCAAGACACTCCTGACAACCTGGCTCTTTGACCTAATATCGCCTCATGTGGCTCGGTGTCGTATTTTGTTTTATAACATCTCGACAAAGCGCCTTGGAACGGATTACGCTAAAGGTGCTACATAAATACAAATTGTTGTTGGGGGTCTGGCATCGTCCCACACCTATGAGTAGTTAGGGAAGCGATCCGTCTGATCTGAATTGCACTCATTCATTGTAGCTTGGCCGCTGGGAGATGAGCATTTTGCACATTCTACTGAAATGCTCGCTATCATTCTGAAATAGGCAGTATCGCTGTGAAAGAATTTGGAATATTCCAGGCGGTACTGTGTTGATCTGTGCTGGTTCCACTTTGTCTCCTTGCCGGACTTTGTTGTGTCTGTTAACTGTCCTTTGGCACAAACCTATTGTAAATAAACTTTCAAGCTTAACTGGGATATTCTGTAAAGATAACCTCAATTCACACATAGCGAACGTGCTCCAACACGCCGCAAAACACACATCAAAAAGTCATTATCCAAGGTCTAGCCACCATTGAGCGGAATTTACGGCAGTCAAATTCCATTGCCAGGACCTCCAGGCCCTTCAATGGAGCACTTTCTCTCATTCTTCAAAGGCATGCTTTTCTCATGCCCCAGTCTAACAACAGCTCCCACTTCTTACCTTTGAAGACTCCATCCCCTGTCCTCCTTCATCAAAGTTTTTGGCACCACTGTTCTCAAATGGAACTCCCACATCCTCCTTTGCTAAAGCTGCCTCCACAAAGTTCACATTTCTTTCTCGGCCCTTTTCCCCTCCACACTCGAGGTTTGAACAGAGCTCCCATCGGTGGGAATTCTTGAACCTGATGCAAGTAAACGGTTAACAACGGGTGACCGATCTCGCCCTTCCCGTAAGCCAGCAACTTCTCATCGTCCACAATAGGCGATGCGGTGTGTGTCTGTCTCTCTCTCCCGCTGATCAGTGCTCCTGTGAACCTCTCCTCCGGCAATACCAATATATTGCCCCAGCACACACAGGCTTCCCTCAAAATCATATCCCGTTATTACTCATTCCTTCCCAAAAGGCCAAAAACAAAGAGGTACTTCTATCCCTCACTCTTCTCTGTCTCTATGAACCTACACAATGAGGCAATACCCCATCACGGCCCCCAAAAACTACTTCCAGATTGACCACATGTGTGCTCTGCATTAATGGTTGAATCATTTACACAGCTGGTGCATTGTACTCATCTGCAACTAAACTGTGCTGAGGCAGAACGGAGACTGGGTAGTGAATGCTGTGAGAGAGAGAGAGAGAGAGAGAGAGAGAGAGAGAGAGAGAGAGAGAGAGAGAGAGGGAGCGCACAAGGGAGAGAGCAAGAGTGCGAGGGAGAGAGTGAGTGAGTGTGGGCAAGGGAATAAAGAGAGAGAGAGAGCGCAATTGAGAGAGAGAGAGCACAAGGGAGAGAGAGAGAGCACAAGGGAGAGAGAAACCGCAAGGGAGAGAGAGAGAGAGCTCAAGGGAGAGAGAGAGCGCAAGGCCGGAGAGGGGAAGGGTGTTGCAGGGGAAGGGGTCGAAGGGCAGGGAGGGGGTCCGAGGGCGAGGGAGGGGGTCCGAGGGCGAGGGAGGGGGTCCGAGGGCGAGGGAGGGGGTCCGAGGGCGAGGGAGGGGGTCCGAGGGCGAGGGAGGGGGTCCGAGGGCGAGGGAGGGGGTCCGAGGGCGAGGGAGGGGGTCCGAGGGCGAGGGAGGGGGTCCGAGGGCGAGGGAGGGGGTCCGAGGGCGAGGGAGGGGGTCCGAGGGGGAGGGGTGGGGTCAGAGGGGGAGGGGTGGGGTCCGAGGGGGAGGGACGGGGTCCGAGGGGGAGGGACGGGGTCCGAGGGGGAGGGACGGGGTCCGAGGGGGTGGGACGGGGTCCGAGGGGGTCCGAGGGACGGGGTCCGAGGGGGAGGGAGGGGGTCCGAGGGGGAGGGACGGGGTCCGAGGGGGAGGGAGGGGGTCCGAGGGGGAGGGAGGGGGTCCGAGGGGGAGGGAGGGGGTCCGAGGGGGAGGGAGGGGGTCCGAGGGGGAGGGAGGGGGTCCGAGGGGGAGGGACGGGGTCCGAGGGGGAGGGAGGGGGTCCGAGGGGGAGGGAGGGGGTCCGAGGGGGAGGGAGGGGGTCCGAGGGGGAGGGACGGGGTCCGAGGGTGAGGGACGGGGTCCGAGGGTGAGGGACGGGGTCCGAGGGTGAGGGACGGGGTCCGAGGGTGAATCATTTCAACCAATCAGAGGTAGGTAGATTGGTCAAAGACAAGTCAGACAGCTGATCAGAGAGCGGACTTGTTTTCTAGAAACGTATTAAACGGACAAAGACTGCAACTTCCCTCAGCGTACATGGAGTTTGTGAAGAAAGTCAGATTTTGAAGCTTCTAATTATCCTGATTATTTCACGTTGATATGAAATGTGAACACTCGTTACTAACAGCGATGAGTCAGCAGCATAAACCCTGGGTGCGTTTTCCCCCTCCCTTATCCAGCCTCATTACCTTGGCACAAACTAGGGATGAAGCCAGGAACCTTGTGGTCTGGACGACTTCGTAGCACATTATAGGCAGGGCACTGACTTGCTGAACCAGCTGGGGAAGTTAAGCGTCTCCTCAACATTCAGGTGGTATATTGTGGACACCAGACAGTGCGGTTAGTGAAATCTAAATTTCTATCGCATTGTCAGAGGTTAAATCCGGAAACACCCTCTCATGAATCATACAGGGTGTCAATCAAGCTTTATTGGAAGAACAAATTAGTGGATAAGTGGTTGCCAGCAGAGATGAGCTTTTATACCTTAAGTGAACAGGACCAAACAGTCCTCGGGCAAGAGATCCCATCCACAAATGGCGTGTGTCAGCTTATTAAAATAAGTCATTATTATTTTGGTTATAGACTCACTTATGGGCAAGGAGATCAATCCCACATCTCCACTAAACTATCTCTGCACTCTTTCACACTAAAAAAACCTCAGATTCCCGGTGCCTTTTAAAAACAGTGTGAACTTAACCCGTCCACTGTTAAAAATCTGTGTATCTCAACGACTAAATATCGCTGCTTTTCTTAAAAGTTCTACTATTTAGTGTGTATTTTCCCTCCTCCTATTCCTCCACATTGAATTGTATCTGATATCTCTATGCCCAATTCATCAACATCCTCCTGAAGTCGCTGACTGCGCTCTAACCCGTACGCTCCCAGTTTTGGTGCCACCTACAAATTTCAACAATAGGACCCTCTGCCCAAGTTCAGGTCATGTTTTAACAATGAGGAACAATGGCCTCCCTGCCGTGGTATTTACCCTATTAAGCCTCCTCAGGATCTTGTATGCCTCAGTAAGACCACCTCTCATTCTTCTAAACTCCAATGGGTACAGGCCCAACTTGGTCAACCTTTCCTCATAGACCCTCATCCCAGGAAATGGGTCGAGTGAAACTTCTCGGTACTGCTCCTCACCCAATTATATGTTTGTTTTTCCAAATGAGATCAAAACTGTGCACAGTCCTCCAGATGTGGGGGACCATTCTGCACTCGTGTTTGCTGCAAACGCCAAGGGCGACGGGGAGTCAAAATCCTGCGAGAATCACAAAGCGCGATTCTCACCAGCGAGATCTTGTTTACCGATTTTCCCCGCCCCTCGCCGGTGACGTAACAGCGTTCCTGCCCAATGAGTTTAAATAAATGTACATGTATCGAAAGGGCTTCCCCACCATGTGTACCTCCCAGGTAAGGAGTTTCCCCCTTGCCGACATGCAAAACGGGAAGCAGTCAAAGGGAACACGCTGTGGGCGCAACGGTAAGTATAGCCCCAGGGGGAGAGGGACATGCCCAGGCAGTGGCCTGGCACTGCCCCATAGCACCCAGTGGCAGGAGCTACACGCCAGTTTTCACGTCCCAGTCAGCACTCTGTGCACAAGAGTGCAAGATTCTGCCCGAGGTCTCACCAAGGCCCTGTACAACTGTAGCAAAACACCCCTACTTTTACATTCCATCGCCCCCCCCCCCCCGCAACAAACAGCAACATTTCATTCACCTCCTTAATCACTCGCTGTACCTGCAACTAACGTTTTGTGATTCATGTACCAGGACACCCAGATCCCAATGAGTTCTGCAATCGCTCTCTATATAAATAACATCTTGCTCTTCTATTCTTCCTGTCAATGTGGACAAGTTCACATTTTCCCACATTCTACTCCATCGGCCAAATTTGTGCCCACTCACTTCACCTGTCTATATCCCTTTGCAGACTGTCTATTTCCTCGTTGACAAGTTACCTTGGTGTCATCGGCAAATTTAGCGACCGTACATTCGGTCCCTTATCCAAATCATTGATGTAGATTGGAAATAGTTGATCCCTGAGGCACTCCACTAGTTAACGTTTGCCAACCCAAAAAAGACCCACTTATCCTTACTCTCCACTTCCTGTTAGTTAACCAATCCTTTATCCATGCCAATATATTACCCCCTACACCATGTAACCGTATCTTGTACAGTAACCTTTGATGGCTTCTGGAAATCAAAGTACACTACATCTACAGATTCCCCTTTATCCACCTTGCTTGTTACTTCCTCAAAAAAAACTCGAATAGTGATTAAACAGGATTTCCCTTTCAAAACACCACATTGACTCTGCCTGACCAACGTATGATTTTCTAAGTATCCTCCTTAATAATGGATTCTCGCAGTTTCCCTATTACAGATATTAGACCAACAGGCCTGTAGTTTCCTGTTTTCTGTCTCCCTGCTTTCTTCAATAGAAGTGTTATATTAGTTACCCTTTTCCTGCTGAAATACTTGCCGAAACACTGACTATCAGCATCTATATTACTGGCTAGTTTTTGATCAAACTCTTGTTTCTCCCTCTAATTTTTTTAAGTAATTTTTTGCTAGTTCTTAAAATCTGTCCAATCTTCTGACCGACTACTAACCTTTACAGATCTGTACAGGGCCTGGATTCGCCGGCGACGCCCTCCTGCCGCTGGTAGCGGGGTCCCCGATGCGGCGGAGAATCAAAAAATCGGATCGGCACCTGGCATTGGCGGGCACTGGTCCAATCATGACGCTCCGACCCTGCGCTGGCAGGGGAATGTAAATTAATACAAATTAATCTTAATGGCTCATTTGCATCTATTTAGGTGGCTGGGCACCCTATTCTCCCGTCCTCCAGACCGGCAATGACGTTCATGGGGATTACTACAGGTCTCGCCAAACGTGAGCCTGACATGGTGGTCCTCGTGGTCGGCCAAGGGGGTAGGAGCACCCCAAAGACCATCCGAGGGCCCCCCCAACAATACACAACTTGCCCACCACACCTATACCAGCGCCCCTCTCCCCCCCAGAGACCCCCTAAAATGGGACGCCCCCAAGAGGCCCCTAAATAGTGAGACCTCCAGGAACCCCCTTAATAGGAACCCCCTCCAGCGTCCCCCTAACTGAAGGAGCCCCCCCCCCCCCCCAAAGATACCCCCAAACTAAAGGAACCCCCACAGAGACGCTCTACCCCCCCACCTAGAAGAGAGACACCTGCCTGGAAGCTAGAGCATGCTTGAGCGATTGGAATGTACTTAGTCATTGGAATGGACTTCCCTCCATTTGAGGTTTGTAACCATTGGGGTTGCAGCACAGTCACTCACCCATGAAAGGAGATGAATGAATCAAGGCTGCAGCTGTTTAGTGGAGCTGTCAATCACAACCCACAACAGAGCTGAATGAATGGCTTGCAGGTCTGAGGGGCTTAAACACAGGTTACAGCTGTTCTCCTTCTAGGAATGGACACACTGTACCTTTTGGTAAGTGTTACAACTATAATTTCTGTCACTGCCCTGGTCGGGACTGCTCTCTAGCATCCAGACAGGGGTCTTTCTTTGGGAGGTGGGGGTGGGGGAGGAGAAAGAGTCCCTTCAGTTAGGAGCTCTCTGTGGGGGGTTCTCCCTATTAAGGTGAGACCCCCTGTGGTGGGTCCCTCTACTTAGCGAGTTCCTCTGTGGGGAGTCGCTCTATTTAGGGGGCCCCTGGGGGTCAATCCCCCCAGTTATGGCTGGCACAGTGGTTGGCACTGCTGCATCACAGCGCCAAGGTGCCAGGTTCGATTTCCTGCTGGGTCACTGTGCTGAGTCTGCACGTTCTCCCCGTGTCTGTGTGGGTTTCCTCCAGGTGCTTCGGTTTCCATCCACAGTCCAAAGATGTACAGATTTGGTGGAATGGCCATGCTGAATTGTCGCTCAGTATCCAAAAGATTAGGTGGGGTTACAGGATTACGGGGATAGAGTGGGCTGAAGTAGGGTCCAGGGGCTGGTGTGGACGCGATAGGCCGAATGGCCTCCTTTGGCACTGTAAATTCTATGATTCTGAGGGAGTCCCTGGGGGGAGGTGGTTCGAGTCACCCCCGTACTTTGGGGAAAGGGGGGGGGGCACCCAGATAACCTGGGATGGGGAACTGATTTGCGGCCGCGAAACCTTGCTATCGGGTCGTCTGCTCAAAATGGTGGCCTGATAGCGGGAATCCCACCTATTTCTTAGTGAATTGTCTCCTGAATTGCGCTCCCAGGGGGAATGTGAATCGGTAGCAATTCTCCTCCAGCGAGAGGACATAGTCTCCCAGTGTTTCTTTCAATTGGATACTTTCCTAAACTTCTTCATTCAGCCCAGTACTGACTCACTGTGTCACTGTATTGACAGGGATTTCCCAGGACGGATGTAATGTGAGAACGTGGTTGAAAGGTCAGCTCGGAAGGAAATAGTCGTAGCTTTCAAAGGGCAGAAAGTGCAGCCAAGGTTGAGTCTTTTTAGTGAGGCCAGGAGACCAGACACACTCAAATCCTGGGAGCCGACAGACTTAACAAGCAAGAAAAGCTCAACTGTATTGGCCAGACTTTGAAGGCCAACAAAATAAGGAGTCAGCAGTAATGCCAGCCTGTTTATTATCGGACCATGTGAAGTTGCAGATTCAAATTTAAAGGCCAGAAGCCCTGTAAATACAAACTGGAAATTTTCTGCACCGACCTATGACACCCTGTATCGCGGTAATCCCATCCACAGATGGACAATAATAATAATAGCTTATTGTCACGAGTAGGCTTCAATGGCATTACTGTGAAAAGCCACTAGTCGCCACATTCTGGCGCCTGTTCGGGGAGGCCGGTACGGGAATTGACCCCGCGCTGCTGGTCTTGTTCTGCATTACAAGCCAGCTGTTTAGCCCACTGTGCTAAACCAGCCCCTAACAATCTATCCCTTCTACCGTCTCCATTTTAAACAGCAATTGACATGTTCAATTGTTCAAACGAGAACACGCACACAAAGGAAAAAAACGTACGTATTTACACATGCAGGTCCAGGGAAAAACATCAAACTGAATACAGAAAATGCATGAGGCGTCTGGACAATACCATTAGCTACGAGATGAAGATTTGAAACTGAAAATGAAAATCGCTTATTGTCACAAGTAGGCTTCAAATGAAGTAACTGTGAAAAGCCCCTAGTCGCCACATTCCGGTGCCTGTTCGGGGAGGCTGGTACGGGAATAGGGTGGATACGTTGACTTGAGTAGGGTGATCATTGCTCGGCACAACATTGAGGGCCGAAGGGCCTGTTCTGTGCTGTACTGTTCTATGTTCTATATGAGGCGCCCAGAATCATAACCGGGTGAAGCGCCATTTTTGAAAAGTAGAGAAAAAGAGGGCTAAAGGCAGGATGCCGCCGGGGGAAGCGCTGAGGTATATGCCGCACGCTAATTGGTTACAACCAGGACTATTAATTAATATACTATGCGGCCCTTTAAAATTTTGAATTTCTGAATGTGGCCCTTGCACGGAAAAGTTTGCCCACCCCTGATCTATATGATGTGATTTAGATCAGTCCGAACTTACAGGATTTTAATCGATCATACTTTACTGACAAATGGAGGAGGCATACATCAAACAAATTCTCAGGACCTTTCCAGATGGACTATTTAACAGGAAGGAGAACGGCTAAATGAGTTTACATAGAACATAGAGAAATACAGCACAGAACAGGCCCTTCGGCCCACGATGTGGTGCCGAACTTTTGACCTAGGTTAATCATAGATCATAGAATTTTGGACACTAAGGGCAATTTATCATGGCCAATCCACCCAACCTGCACATCTTTGGACTGTGGGAGGAAACCGGAGCAGCCGGGGGAAACTCACGCACACACGGGGATGATGTGCAGACTTTAGTGAGGAGTAAGGCCACTACTAAAAGTTGAATATCTGACAAGCCATTCCGTGCTTTTGCTCACTGTCTGTTCCCCCATTCGTTGGGAGATGTGTCTTTTCTAGTCCTGGGAAGGTTTAATCCTGTACTTATGCCCTCTAGTTCAACATTCACTGGTGAGGTTAAGCTGGCTGCTACCATTTACAGCACTTTAGGAAGGCGGATCATGTGTATGAGACTGCAGATTTCAAACACTATCTGAAATGGGGCTTCTTGGCACTACACCAGAGCATCCAACTTTTATAGCAACGCAGGAACTGGAGGAGGCCATTCAGCCCCTCGCGACTGTTCCACAGTATCTCATGATCATGGCTGATTTGCAAGTTAACTGCCCCACATTCTTTATTATCTTTGGGTAACAAAAGTCTATCGATCTCAGTTTTAAAGTTAGCATTAATTGCCATTTCTGGAAGAGTTCCAAACTCCTCCCACCCTTTTGTGTGTAGAAATGGTCCCAAACTTCACTCCAAAGGTTTGGCTCTAATATTTTGACCAACATAAATAGTTTCTGTCTGCTCTATCCAATTCTCTTAATGGGCTGGATTCTCTGTTCCCTAGCCCCGTGTTCCTCGTCGGTGCGCCGATCACTTGCGGCGGGATTCTCTGCTCCTGCTGTTGTCAACAGGATTTCCCATTGAAGCCATCCCACGCTTCCAGGAAACCAGCGGGCGGCGGTACGCTGTTAGCGGGAACAGGAAATCCCAACAGCCGGAGAATTCCGGCCAATAGCTAGAAACCGTGAACAAATTATGTCTTAACCGCCCAAATTCCAGGGAATACTAACCGAGTTTGTATAATCTCTTCCTGTAATTTAACCCTTAAGAGTCCAATCTGGCAAATCTAAACTGCATTATCTCCTCCTTTCAATGTCTTTCAGCAGCAGTGTGGTCATTGAATCAGTGAAGAATGAGGGATCTAGGTGGGAGAGGTCCCAGTCAGCTCCTTTCTAAAGCACATTGATATGACAACCTGGGCTTTCTGTGCTTTCCAGCTATGTGGAACTCTGGCTACTTGAAATGGGGTCTCTGGCCAGTAAAGAACCTATCCTTTGCATTAGGCACTGATCGCAAGTGGAAAAGACAAAGGCCCACAAGGTGCTCTGATCTTTATTCTGTCCAATCTTCTGACCTGCCACCGGTCTTTGCGTAACTTCTTTAAGTTTGATACTGTCATTAACTTTTCTCGTTATCACAGAATTTACAGTGCAGGAGGAGGCCATTCGGCCCATCGGGTCTGCACCAGCACTTGGAAAGAGCACCCTACCTAAGCTCACACCCCCACCCTATCCCCTTAACGAATAACCCACCCAACCTTTTTGGACACGAAGGGGCAATTTAACATGGCCAATCCAGCTGACCTGCACATCTTTGGACACTAAGGGACAATTTAACATGGCCATTCCACCTAACCTGCACATCTTTGGACTGTGGGAGGAAACCGGAGCACCCGGAGGAAACACACGCAGAAACGGGGAGAACGTGCAGACTCCACACAGACAGTGACCCAAGCCGGGAATCAAACCTGGGAGCCTGGAGATGTGAAGCAACAGTGCTACCGTTCTGCCCACGGATGATGGGTCCTCTCCTTAGAATTTCCTCATCGGGGGCAGCACGGTGGCGCAGTGGGTTAGCCCTGCTGCCTCACGGCGCCGAGGTCCCAGGTTCGATCCCGGCTCTGGGTCACTGTCTGTGTGGAGTTTGCACATTCTCCCCGTGTTTGCGTGGGTTTCGCCCCCACAACCCAAAGAGGTGCAGGCTAGATGAATTGGCCATGCTAAATTGCCCCTTAATTGGAAAAAAAAATGAATTGGGTACTCTAAATTAAAAAAAAATAGAATTTCCTCATCGGAATGTGTCTATTCTGTGTATTCTGAAGTATCCCTTTAAATGTCTGCCACTGGATCGCTATGAACATGTCCTTCAACATTATTTCACATTAACTGGCTCTGCTTTCATTCCCACATAACTGCCCTTATTTAAGTTTAAAATACAGTCGTGGGCCCACTTTTCTCTCCATCAAACCGAATATAAAATTCGATCTTGTTATGATCGCTGCTACCCAGATGTAAGGTTGGGATGGACAGATTTTTGGTCTCGGGGGATTATGGGATATGGGGAGTGGGTGGGAAAGTGGAGATGAAGCCCAAGATCAGCCATGATCGTATTGATTGGTGGAGCAGGCTCGATGGGCCGAATGGTTTACTCGCGCTCCTGTTTCCTATATAACATAGAACAGTACAGCACAGAACAGGCCCTTCGGCCCTCGATGTTTTGCCGAGCAATGATCACCCTACTCAAACCCACGTATCCACCCTATACCCGTAACCCAACAACCCCCCACACCCTTAACCTTACTTTTTAAGGACACTACGGGCAATTTAGCATGGCCAATCCACCTAACCCGCACATCTTTGGACTGTGGGAGGAAACCGGAGCACCCGGAGGAAACCCACGCAGACACGGGGAGGACGTGCAGACTCCACACAGACTGTGACCCAGCCGGGAACCGAACCTGGGACCCTATGTTCTTGTGAATATTCCAGGTGGCAGGTATTGAGGTATAATGACATAGCAATGATCAGTGAAACAAAGTCTGACCTCATAGCGCCAGGGACCTGGATTCAATTCCGGCCTCGGGTCACTGTCTGTGTGGAGTCTGCAAGTTCTCCACGTGTCTGCGTGGGTTTCCTCCGGGTGCTCCGGTTTCCTCCCACAGCCCAAAGATGTGCAGGTTAGGTGGATTGGCCATGCTAAATTGCCCTTAGTGCCCAAAGATGTACAGGTGAGGTGGATTGGCTATGCTAAATTGTCCCTTAGTGTCCAAAGATGTACAGGTTAGGTGGATTGGCCATGTTAAATTGTCCCTTAGTGTCCAAAGATGTACAGGTTAGGTGGACTGGCCATGTTAAATTGTCCCTTAGTGTCCAAAGATGTGGTTAGGTGGATTGGTCATGTTAAATTGCCCCTTAGTGTCCAAGGATGTGCAGGTTAGGTGGGGTTATGGGGATAGGGCGGGGGATTGGGCCTAGGTAGGATGCTCTTTCAGAGGGTTGGTGCAGGCATGATGGGCCGAATGGCCTCCTTCTGCACTGTAGGAATTCTAATCCTATAATTCTTCTGCAGTTACTAGGTTCAGGGAGCACAAGGTGCAAACACATTGCACCCGTGACCTCACCATCGCCAGCAAATGACTTAAAAATTGGGTTGAAAAGTTTCCAACTGAATACTGCAAGTTTTGAAAATCAAGATTGTAAAAACAAGAATGAACTCCAAGACATATGATGGTTTGTTTTCTGGAAGATTCTTTTCCCACACATTTTGTTTCCCCCAAGTATTCAGACATGGAAAACCTGTTCCCGGCCTTTCCTTTTCCTCTCCGATCCCGGTGTCTCAGATGGTGTTGAAGTCATCGAGGGAACAGCCACCCCGTATTCATCTGCTCCATCCTGGAACGCTCATCACACAAGATTATAATAGCAAGGGATTCGTTTGAACTTCAATTCCCACCGAGAAGGCAATTTTACTCGACATGTTCTGCTGCTTTGCTTGTGAAGGTGCACACATTAAAATGATAGGAGAATACAGAATCAAAACTGATGAATTCAGAAAGAATAGGGCAGCTCATCAGGTCAGTCCGGAGGCTAATTCCATCTCGATAGAGCTCCCACCAAGGTTTGCAAACACTGCAGTCCGCCCTTGACTCGCTCTTCATTCTCACAGATGTGCTGAGGTTTCCCGTTCTGCTCAATGCTGAAATGGGACCAACCCAATCCTTCTTATGTTCCGCCAGCTCAACACCTCAGTGATCTTAGACTCTAATTACTCTTGCAGAACATGACTCTCAAATTGGGAAAATGCCTTCCCCACTATAACGTCAAATTGACTTCACGGGATTTTCCGGGCGGCCCACCATTGGCTGCCGACGGGATCTTACGGCCCCGCCGCTGCTCATTGGGGTTTGCACCCTCCGCCGTCTGGGACCTGGCCCCGAGGTTGTTGCCATGGGCGGGACCGGATAATCCTACTAGCGGAAACAGCTGCAAAGTCCTGCCCCACATTTACCCAACAGACATCTTAACACCATTCAGTGTGAAACTTCGCGGTTACATTCTTTAACCAAAATTTGGGATTTTGGCATGGATTCATCAGGCACAACACGCTTAATGTAAGTGCGAGACTTCTGTCCAGAATTCAGAGGTACTCTGACTTTATCAGAGCGGTTGTTGAAAGTGTCAACTTGAGCGAGACACAACAGACCACCGTTTCCCTCCTGCCAAGGTCAGACGCCAAGCCACCAGCGATTCCGCAAATCCTCCACCCACTTACACACACACCCTTCAGACCCAACACAGTCTGGTCAATGTATAATATTGGGTACACTGCTGGCAGGGACAGGTCTGGCACTGTATAAGGAGGGAGGGGGGGGGGGGGGGGAGTGGCATAGTGGAAATGCCACCGCACAAGTAAACTACAAACCCAGACTTGTGCCCTTGGAACACGGGTTCAAACCAAAACAGCAGCTGGTGGAATATAAATTTTATTCATCTGGAATCGAAAGTGCCTCTCAGCAATCCGTTATCGTTGATTGTTGTAAAAACCCATCTGGTTCACTAATGTCCTTTAGGGAAGGAAATCTGCCGTCCTTACCTGGTCTGGCCTACATGTGACTCCAGACCCACAGCAATGGGGCTGACTGCCCTGGCAAGCCACTCAGTTTTACAAAGCTGTTACAGAAAAGGCAAAAAGGAATAAAACAGGACAGGCTACCTGGCAACAACCAAGGAAACAACAACACCACAGTCAACCCTGCAAAGTCCTCCTTACAAACATCTGGCTTGACCCACAATCAGGAGAGCTGTACTACAGACCGGCCAAGCAACAGCCTTACATAGTGACACTTACTGAAACATACATTACTGTCAATGTCCTGGACACCACCATCACCATGTTTAGCTTGCCCTGTCCCACTAGCAGGACAGGCTGAGGCAGAAGAAGTTGTCCTGGGAATCCTCAACATTGACTCCAGACTGTGTTAAGTAAAACATGGGCAAGGAAACATTCTACTGATTACCACCTAGCTAACTCTAACCTTAACCCTTGACTTCAAGACAGCCTTGCACCAAGTGTGGTATCAAGGAGCCCTCACAAAACCAGAGTCAACGGGAATCAGAGGGAAAACTCTCCACTGGTTGGAGTCATAACCGGCACAAAGGAAGATGGTTCTGGTGGTTGGAGGTCAATCATCTCAGTCCCAAGGGCATCACTGCACAAGTTCCTCAGGGCAGTGTCCTGGGACCAACCATCTTCAGCTGCTTCATCAATGACCTTCTTTCTATCATAAGGTCAGAAGTGGGGATGTTCGCTAATGATTGCACAATGTTCAGCACCATTCGCGACTCCTCAAATAAAGCCGTCCATGTCCAAATGCAGCAAGACCTGGGCAACATCTAGGTTTGGGCTGACAAGTGGCAAGATACATTTGTGCCACACAAGTGCCAGGCAACGGCCATCTCCAATAAGAGAGAATCAAACCACCATCCCATGTCATTCAATGACATTTCCATCGCTGAATTCCCCATTATCTACATCCTGGGGTTTGCCATTGACAGAAACTGAACTGGACCCAGACATATAAATCCTGTGGCTACCAGGGCAGGTCAGAGGCTGGGAATCCTGCTGTGAGTAACTCACCTCCTGACCCCCAAAAGCCTGACCACCATCGACAAGGCACAAGTCAGGAGTGTAATGGAATACTCTCCACTTCCCTGGATGAGTGAAGCTCCAACAACACTCAAGAAGCTCAACACCATCCAGGACAAAGCAGCCCCACTTCACTAACACCTCATCCACCAACTTAAACATTCACTCCCTCCACCATCGACACACAGTGGCAGTAGCGTGTACCATCTACAAGATGCACTGCAGCAACTTGCCAAGTCTTTTTTGAAAGCACATTCTAAACACACAACCTCTACCACCTAGAAGGACATGGGCAGCAGGGAATAACACCACCTGCAAAAGTTCCGGTCCAAACCATTCACATCCGAACTTGGAAATGTATCACTGTTCCTTCACTGGTACTGGGTCAAAAACCTAGAACACCCTTTCCAGCAGTCAGACACTGTATAACACTGCGAACCACACTGGTTGGCATTGCCCAACAGTTATCGTCAACCATTTTACACACGGCTCCTGCTGTCAAATGGAATTTAACACCAAATATCCAGCCTACCCATAATGTGTCTCAAGCTGACCATTTTATGCTTCATAAACGAAGAAACCAGCATTTTCATTCAAATTTTAATGACTGGGATGGAAAGCCTTTTGTTTGAAAAGGGTATTAATGGGACATGGAGCTGATCAACCACGATGAAACCGAATTGCAGAACAGGTTTATACGTCCATTCAGGAACCGACACATTAAAACGGCTCAAATTTAATTGGGTCTTTTAAATCGTGTGGAAGCCGATTGGCTCTTCCCAAAAGAATGTCAGCGGCAAGAAGAACAGAGCAAGAGTTTGGGATAAAACATATGGAAGAGTCAATTAAAATTAACCTGGAAAATCACACCAATCTGAAATGTCAGGCTTTCGAGTTCTGTTGAAAGGTGAACCTTAGCTCAGCTGATGTGATACAGATGTGGAAACAGGGCAGACCAAATGGAAAAGTTTTCTCATTAGTTGAGCAAGCCAGATGTGAATCCACCATAATGCTGAGTAACACGAGACACCAAGCCCGCCAGACCCCCATCGCCCAGCGATTTGGTGTCACTCAAACATTTTCCTCATCGCCTTCCCAGACATTTTGTGGGACAAGATGCATTCCAATTGCCCCAGCCTCTCCTCGCCCAGTCACCATTATTCTCCCCTCTCCCAGTTACTATCCCTCAGCCTTTCTCCTGACATTGACCGCAGTGACTGCGACTCTTTCCAGTCTGCATCCCCCACATTCACACGGTGCTGTCACTTTCAGAAGCACATTATTCCATTCAGGGATGGAGTCCTCGAGCTTTCCTCTTCAAAGTGCAGGCCAAACAAACACGCCATTGACATCTGTGAGTGAAGCAAGTTCCAATAGGTACCACTGAGTGGAGTGTCAGTGATGGGGATGGGGATGTACTGAGTGGAGTGTCTCAGTGATGGGGATGGGGATGTACTGAGTGGAGTGTCTCAGTGATGGGGATGGGGATGTACTGAGTGGAGTGTCTCAGTGATGGGGATGGGGATGTACTGAGTGGAGTGTCTCAGTGATGGGGATGGGGATGTACTGAGTGGAGTGTCTCAGTGATGGGGATGTACTGAGTGGAGTGTCTCAGTGATGGGGATGTACTGAGTGGAGTGTCTCAGTGATGGGGATGGGGATGTACTGAGTGGAGTGTCTCAGTGATGGGGATGTACTGAGTGGAGTGTCTCAGTGATGGGGATGGGGATGTACTGAGTGGAGTGTCTCAGTGATGGGGATGTACTGAGTGGAGTGTCTCAGTGATGGGGATGTACTGAGTGGAGTGTCTCAGTGATGGGGATGGGGATGTACTGAGTGGAGTGTCTCAGTGATGGGGATGGGGATGTACTGAGTGGAGTGTCTCAGTGATGGGGATGTACTGAGTGGAGTGTCTCAGTGATGGGATGGGGATGTACTGAGTGGAGGTGTCTCAGTGAATGGGATGGGGATGTACTGAGTGGAGTGTCTCAGTGATGGGGATGTACTGAGTGGAGTGTCTCAGTGATGGGGATGTACTGAGTGGAGTGTCTCAGTGATGGGGATGGGGATGTACTGAGTGGAGTGTCTCAGTGATGGGGATGTACTGAGTGGAGTGTCTCAGTGATGGGGATGGGATGTACTGAGTGGAGTGTCTCAGTGATGGGGATGGGGATGTACTGAGTGGAGTGTCTCAGTGATGGGGATGTACTGAGTGGAGTGTCTCAGTGATGGGGATGTACTGAGTGGAGTGTCTCAGTGATGGGGATGGGGATGTACTGAGTGGGTGTCTCAGTGATGGGGATGGGGATGTTACTGAGTGGAGTGTCTCAGTGATGGGGATGGGGATGTACTGAGTGGAGTGTCTCAGTGATGGGGATGTACTGAGTGGAGTGTCTCAGTGATGGGGATGTACTGAGTGGAGTGTCTCAGTGATGGGGATGGGGATGTACTGAGTGGAGTGTCTCAGTGATGGGGATGGGGATGTACTGAGTGGAGTGTCTCAGTGATGGGGATGGGGATGTACTGAGTGGAGTGTCTCAGTGATGGGGATGTACTGAGTGGAGTGTCTCAGTGATGGGGATGTGTACTGAGTGGAGTGTCTCAGGATGGGATGGGGATGTACTGAGTGGAGTTGTCAGTGATGGGGATGGGGATGTACTGAGTGGAGTGTCTCAGTGATGGGGATGGGGATGTACTGAGTGGAGTGTCTCAGTGATGGGGATGTACTGAGTGGAGTGTCTCAGTGATGGGGATGTACTGAGTGGAGTGTCTCAGTGAATGGGATGGGGATGTACTGAGTGGAGTGTCTCAGTGATGGGGATGTACTGAGTGGAGTGTCTCAGTGATGGGGATGTACTGAGTGGAGTGTCTCAGTGATGGGGATGGGGATGTACTGAGTGGAGTGTCTCAGTGATGGGGATGGGGATGTACTGAGTGGAGTGTCTCAGTGATGGGGATGGGGATGTACTGAGTGGAGTGTCTCAGTGATGGGATGGGGATGTACTGAGTGGAGTGTCTCAGTGATGGGGATGGGGATGTACTGAGTGGAGTGTCTCAGTGATGGGGATGGGGATGTACTGAGTGGAGTGTCTCAGTGATGGGGATGGATGTACTGAGTGGAGTGTCTCAGTGATGGGGATGTACTGAGTGGAGTGTCTCAGTGATGGGGATGGGGATGTACTGAGTGGAGTGTCTCAGTGATGGGGATGGGGATGTACTGAGTGGAGTGTCTCAGTGATGGGGATGGGGATGTACTGAGTGGTAGTGTCTCAGTGACGGGGATGGGGATGTACTGAGTGGTGTGTTCAGTGATGGGGATGTACTGAGTGGAGTGTCTCAGTGATGGGTGGGGATGTACTGAGTGGAGTGTCTCAGTGATGGGGATGTACTGAGTAGAGTGTCTCAGTGATGGGATGGGATGTACTGAGTGGATGTCTCAGTGATGGGGATGTACTGAGTGGAGTGTCCAGTGATGGGGATGGGGATGTACTGAGTGGAGTGTCTCAGTGATGGGGATGGGGATGTACTGAGTGGAGTGTCTCAGTGATGGGGATGTACTGAGTGGAGTGTCTCAGTGATGGGATGGGGATGTACTGAGTGGAGTGTCTCAGTGATGGGGATGTACTGAGTGGAGTGTCTCAGTGATGGGGATGGGATGTACTGAGTGGAGTGTCTCAGTGATGGGGATGTACTGAGTGGAGTGTCTCAGTGATGGGGATGGACTGAGTGGAGTGTCTCAGTGATGGGGATGTACTGAGTGGAGTGTCTCAGTGATGGGGATGTACTGAGTGGAGGTGTCTCAGTGAGGGATGTACTGAGTGGAGTGTCTCAGTGATGGGATGGGATGTACTGAGTGGAGTGTCTCAGTGATGGGGATGTACTGAGTGGAGTGTCTCAGTGATGGGGATGGGATGTACTGAGTGGAGTGTCTCAGTGATGGGATGGGGATGTACTGAGTGGAGTGTCTCAGGTGATGGGGATGTACTGAGTGGAGTGTCTCATTGATGGGATGGGGATGTACTGAGTGGAGTGTCTCAGTGATGGGATGGGATGTACTGAGTGGAGTGTCTCAGTGATGGGGATGTACTGAGTGGAGTGTCTCAGTGATGGGGATGGGGATGTACTGAGTGGAGTGTCTCAGTGATGGGGATGGGGATGTACTGAGTGGAGTGTCTCAGTGATGGGATGGGATGTACTGAGTGGAGTGTCTCAGTGATGGGGATGTACTGAGTGGAGTGTCTCAGTGATGGGGATGGGGATGTACTGAGTGGAGTGTCTCAGTGATGGGGATGGGGATGTACTGAGTGGAGTGTCTCAGTGATGGGGATGTACTGAGTGGAGTGTCTCAGTGATGGGGATGTACTGAGTGGAGTGTCTCAGTGATGGGGATGTACTGAGTGGAGTGTCTCAGTGATGGGGATGGGGATGTACTGAGTGGAGTGTCTCAGTGATGGGGATGTACTGAGTGGAGTGTCTCAGTGATGGGGATGGGGATGTACTGAGTGGAGTGTCTCAGTGATGGGGATGTACTGAGTGGAGTGTCTCAGTGATGGGGATGTACTGAGTGGAGTGTCTCAGTGATTGGGGATGTACTGAGTGGAGTGTCTCAGTGATGGGGATGTACTGAGTGGAGTGTCTCAGTGATGGGGATGGGGATGTACTGAGTGGAGTGTCTCAGTGATGGGGATGTACTGAGTGGAGTGTCTCAGTGATGGGGATGGGGATGTACTGAGTGGAGTGTCTCAGTGATGGGGATGGGGATGTACTGAGTGGAGTGTCTCAGTGATGGGGATGGGGATGTACTGAGTGGAGTGTCTCAGTGATGGGGATGGGGATGTACTGAGTGGAGTGTCTCAGTGATGGGGATGTACTGAGTGGGATGGGGGGGGGGGGGAGGAGGAGGAGGAGAGAGAAGAGGAGAGAGAGAGATGTGCCCCAACTGTTTCTAACATTGAATAAAGTTATGGATTCAGGAATCCACAATGCAATTTGTGCAGTCCAATGAGGCTGAAATTCATAAATTGTTTTAAAATTGATGAGGCTGTGGACAAATATTAATTCCATTATATTCCCGGACCAAATGCATCTATACTGATGAAATGCTTCACAAAATTGGGGTAGAAGGATGTTTAACTGTATGCCATAGGATCCAAAGTCAGCAAGTATTAAAACATTTGCGCTGTTAAATCTGGTCAATAATCTGACCAATGTGGTTTTATATTTTCCATGCAAGGACATTTTATGACAGGGGAAGGATTTGACGAATATTAATAGAATATATTTCTGCACACAGCGCTTCACACAGTTCCACAAACTGTCAATCAAGCCTGAGGAAGGGCGACTAAGAGAAAGGATTACTGTGTCACAGCCCAGAAGAGAGAGGTAGAACATTAACCAGGATCCTGGCCCCAGGCAAAGTGAATTTTCCACGTACCTCTGCGTCACTGTTATTTTACACAGAGGAGCTAAAGCTCTAATGTCACAACATGAGAACCGAAAACAGCTGCTCTCACCAAGTTACTTCAACCTCCGACGAGATAACAACCAGTGTGCTCCACTCAGGACCTCATGCTGGTCAGAAAAACACCAAGCTTTCCCCCACATCTACAAAGCACTCGAGCAAAAATGTGCAGCTTAAATGATATGAATGCGACTCACAAAAGTAAGCAGGTATTGCTGCCAGCGAAGAGCCCAATCAATCTCCAGTCAAAGTGGGTTGACGGACACAAAGCTCAGTCTGAGTATCATTACCGTGCTTTCAGTAGTTACATTTCCAAAGTGGTGTAAGTACCTGGAAGGTGAGATACAAATTGAAGCAAACATTTTGAAATGCAGGCATGTTCAGTTTGCATTTTTACATCAGATGTGGCGTCGCTGGCTAGGCCAGCATTTGTTGCCCATCCCTAATTGCCCCTTCAGAAGGTGATGGTGAGCTGCCTTCTTGAACCGCTGCAGTCAGTGTGGTGTAGGTACACCCACAGTGCTGTTAGGGAGGGAGTTCCAGGATGTTGCCCCCAGCGACAGTGAAGGAACGGCCAATATATTTCCAAGTCAGGATGGTGAGTGACTTGGAGGGGAACCTCCAGGTGGTGGGGTTCCCAGGTATCTGCTGCTCTTGTACTTCTCGATGGTAGTGGTCATGGGTTTGGAAGTTGCTGTCGAATGAGCCTTGGTGAGTTACTCTAGTGCATCTTGTAGATGGTACACACGGCTGCCACGGTGAAGGGGGTGCCGATGAAGTGGGCTGCTTTGTCCTGGATGGTGTGGAGCTTCTTGAGTGTTGTTGGAGCTGCACTCATCCAGGCAAGTGGAGAGTAGTCCATCACACTCCTGACTTGTGCCTTGTAGATGGTGGACAGGCTTTGGGGGGTCAGGAGGTGAGTTACTCACCGCAGGATTCCCAGCCTCTGACCTGCTCTGGTAGCCACAGTATTTATATAGCTGGGTCCAGTTCAGTTTCTGATCAATGGTAATCCCCAGGATGTGGTTGGTGGGGGAATTCAGTGATGGTAAGGACATTGAATTTGAAGTGGAGAGGGTTAAGTTCTCTCGTGCTAGAGATGGTTTATGCCTGGAACTTGTGGCTCAAATGTTACTTGCTACTTTTCAGCCCAAGCCTGAATATTGTCCAGGTCTTGCTGCATTTGAACATAAGGAGTCGCGAATGGTGCTGAACATTGTGCAATCATCAATGAACACCCCCACATCTGACCTTATGATATAGGGAAGGTCATTGATGAAGTAGCTGAAGATGGCTGGGCCTAGGACACTACCCTGCGGAGCTTGTGCAGTGATCTCCCAGGACTGAGGGAATTGACCTCCAACCACCCTTCAATCTTTCTTTGTGCCAGGTGGAGAATTTGCTTCTCGATTTCCATTTACCTCAATTGTGCAATCCCACATTGGGTCAAATTTGGCCTTGATGTCAACGGCAGGAACTCTCACCTCCCAGTTCAGCTCTTTTGTCCGTGTCTGTAATGGAGTCAGGCGCCCAACAGCCCTTGTAGAAGCTGAGCTGGTTATACAACTACCAATGATGCTGCTGACCGAGATTAGATACCAGGTTAAAGTCCAACAGGTTTGTTTCAAACACGAGCTTTCGGAGCACTGCTCCTTCCTCAGGTGAATGGGGAGGTATGTTCCAGAAACATTTATATAGACAAAGTCAGAGATGCCAGACATCGGGAGGGCCGTTGTGAACTCGGCTGAGTTTCACGACGGCCTCGGAGGCCGCTCCTCGCTCCCTATTCTCCCCTCCCGGAGGGGCTAGGAGCGGCGCTCCCTAAATCCCGGCCGTGGGGGCGTCGCGCCGAGAATGACGCGGCCGGTGCGCCTAATGACGTCAGCCGCGCACGCGCAGGTTGGCCGGCTCCAACCCGCGCATGCGCGGCTGACGTCATGACGCTGACGGCACGAACCCGCGCATGCGCGGTGGCCGTCTTTTCCCTCAGCCGCCCCGCAAGACGTGGCGGCTTGATCTTGCGGGGCGGCGGAGGGGAAAAAGTGCGTCCGATTTGGACGCTGGCCCGACGATCGGTGGGCACCGATCGCGGGCCTGTCCCCTCCCGAGCACAGTCGTGGTGCTCTTGCCCCAAACGGGTATCTGGCGCCCGTTTCACGACGGCAGCGACCAGGTGTGTTTGCCGCCGTCGTGAAATGGTCATGAACAGCCGGCCGCTTGGCCCATCGGGGTCGGAGAATCGCCGTTCCCGGTGAAAGACGGCGAGCGTCGATTCTTCCGAGCCGGGGGGAGGGGGGGAAAAGAGAGAATCGCGGGGGGTGCCAGGGGGGCGTGAAAAATGTCGGGGGGCCCTCCAGCGATTCTCCCACACAGTGTGGGGAGCGGAGAATTCCGCTCCTCATCTTCATTGATGATGATGAACATCTTGCCAAGGTCATCCCCACACCCCCACTACTTGCCTTCAAACAACCGCGCAACCTCAAGCAAACCATTGTTTGCAGCAAATTGCCCAGCCTTCAGAACAGCTACCACGACACCACACAACCCTGCCAGGGCAATCTCTGCGAGACATGCCAGATCATCGACTCGGATACCACCATTACACGTGGTAACACCACCCACCAGGTACGCGGCACATACTCGTGCGACTCAACCAATGTAGTCTACCTCTTACGTTGCAGGAAAGGATGTCCCGAAGCGGGGTACATTGGCGAGACCATGCAGACACTGCAACAACGAATGAACGGGCATCGTGCAACAATCACCAGGCAGGAATGTTCCCTTCCAGTCGGAACACTTCAGCAGTCAAGGGCATTCAGCCTCTGATCTCCGGGTAAGCGTTCTCCAAGGCGGCCTTCAGGACACGCGACAACGCAGAATTGCCGAGCAAAAACTTAAAGCTAAGTTCCGCACGCATGAGTGTGGCCTCAACCGGGATCTTGGATTCATGTCGCACTACATTTACCCCCCACCATCTGGCCTGGACTTGCAAAATCCTACCAACTGTCCTGGCTTGAGACAATTCACACCTCTTTAACCTGGGATTACCCCCTATCTCTGGATCTGTAATGATTTGCTTACCCGCAAATGCTCGCATTCAAAGCATTGTTTGGCATCTCTGACTTTGTCTATATAAATGTTTCTGGAACATACCTCTCCATTCACCTGAGGAAGGAGCAGTGCTCCAAAAGCTCGTGTTTGAAACAAACCTGTTGGACTTTAACCTGGTGTTGTAAGACTTCTTACTGTGCTCACCCCAGTCCAACCCCATCTCCACATCTAGATTAGACAGATGAAGCAGTGACTTGTCGGGTTGGATTTGCCCAGTTGTACCTGGGCAATTTTCCACATGGTTGGATAGGTGCCAGCATTTTTGCTGCACTGGAACAGCTTGGCGAGGGGAATTGATGGTTCTGCAACTCAAGTCTTAGTACAACAGCCGAGATGCAGTCAGGGTCCATAACCATCAGCCGTTTCTTGGTATTGCATTGAGTGAATCAAATTGGCTGAAGACTGGTACCTCAGGAGGAGGCAGAGTTGGATCATCCACTCAGCAACTCTGGCTGAAAGCGGTTGCAAACTCTTTGGCCTCGTGTTTTGCGCTAATGTGCTGGACTCCGCCATCATTGAAGATTGGAATATTTGTGGCACCTCCATCTCCACCTAGTTGCTTAATTGTCCACCACCATTCACGACTGGATGTGGCAGGAATGTGATTCATCGTTTGTGGGATTGCTTCGTTCTGTCTATTGTTTGCTGCTTCCACTGTTTAGCATGCATATCCAATCCATCTAACCTGCATGTCTTTGGACTGTGGGAACTCCACAGTTGAAACTCCAGTTAATGCCCTCCATCTGTATATAATAATTGTACTCTTTGTCATAAGTAGGCTTACATTAACAGTGCAATGGCTGGGCCTTTGTTTTAGCTGAACCAGGGGCCATCTCCTGGGGCCATTGCTCGATGGCAATGGGAGAGTGATGGTTATGCCAAATCATGGGATTATTGATTGTTATGGAATATAATTCTTCTGCTGTTAATGGCTCAGTGTTATTGGATATCAGTGTGTTTAACTATAAGCACGGTAGCGCAGTGGTTAGCACTACGGCTTCACAGCTCCAGGGTCCCAGGTTCGATTCCTGGCTTGGGTCACTGTGCGGAGTCTGTACGTTCTCCCCGTGTCTGCGTAGGTTTCCTCCGGGTGCTCCGGTTTCCTCCCACAGTCCAAAGACGTGCTGTTAGGTGGATTGGACATTCTGAATTCTCCCTCTGTGACCCGAACAGGCACCGGAATGTGGCGACTAGGGGCTTTTCACAGTAACTTCATTGCAGTGTTAATGTAAGCCTACTTGTGACACTAAAGATTACTATTATTATATACAGGCAGAGGGCATTAACTGGAGTTTCAACTGAGTACTTGCAAAGCGACACTTACTAAATTGCGACGTGGCTGGGTTAGGTGGTGAATGTTTGTTATGCTTCACTTTGTAAATTGCAAGACTCAGCAAAAATTGCTCCCCCCCCCCCCCCCCCCCCCCCCCCCCCCCCTTGCCCCATCAAGCTTCACCAACTGGCTTTCTGGAAGAGAATGTTGAGTGCCTCATGGACCACCCAGTTTCTTTCTTTTACTGAAAAACATCTTCTTAAAGCCCTCTTCCACCCTCACCATCAACAAGTGTGAGGAGCTTTTCTGTCATTAAGATTGAGGCAGTCCTACCCACTGGCTCTGCTGCACCCCTCCCTTCCGCTAGTGCGCCTGGCTAAACTTTGCATAAAGCTTTGCCTATCCCTGTCCAAGCCCCAAACTCTCATCCTTCTCTAGTTTCTCTCCTATCTCCACTCTTACCTACTTTGAGCTTATCTTGTCTGCAACACCCACCTCTTGCTCCCTCGATCATATTCCCAGTAAATTGATCACCTGATCTCCCCTCTTGGTGCCCGTGCCAGCCAATATTGTAAACTGTCCCCTCTTCTTTAAATCTACCATCATTACCCCCTCCTCCAAAAATATCCTTGTAAACTACCATCCCACTTCCAAAATCTCTTTCGTCTCCGTAGTCCTTGATCCATTCCCATCTTTCCTGGATCTCCATGTTTGAATCCCTCCAATCAGGTTTATTCCCGATACTGAAACCGCTCTTATCAAAGTCACAGATGACATCCTGTGTGACTGGGACAAAGGGAAACTTTCCTCCTTGTCCTTCTCTCTCTGTCCGCAGCCTGTGACACAGGTTGGCCACCCCATCCTCCTCCAACACCCTCTCCACTGTCGTCCAGCTGGGTGTGACAGCTCCCACCTGCTTCCATTCTTATCTATCTAATCGTAGTCCGAGAATCACCGGCAATGGCTTCTCTTCCTGTTCCCGCACCCTTACTCTGGTGTCTCCCCCCCCCCCCCCCCCCCCCCCCCCCCCCAAGGATCTATCCCTGACCCCCTCCTATTTCACATCGACGTGCTGTCCCTCAGTGACATCATCGGAAAGGACAGTGTTAGTTTTCACATGTACACTGAGGACAGCCAGCTCTACCTCACCCCCACCTCTCTCTCGACTCCTCCACTGTCTCAATGATCAGACTGCTTATCCCACACCCAGTACCGGATGAGCAGGAATTCCGTCCAATTAAATATTGGGAAGCCTGAAGCCATTGATTTCAGTCCCTGCTCCAAACTCCATTCCCTAACTTTCTCCATGGCAACAGTCTGAGATTAAGCCAGTCTGTTCACAACCTTGGTGTCACATTTGAGCTTCCGACCTCATATTCGTGCCATCACTAAGCCCGCCTATTTTCACCTCAGTAACATTGTCAACTTTATCCTTCGCAGCTCATTGGCTACGGAAGCTCTAATTTGTGTGTTTGTTATCCCTAGATTTGAGTATTCCAATGCCTCCTGGTTGGCCTCCCACGTACTACCGTCGTTACACTGGAGGTCATCCAAATCTCTGCTGCCCGTGTCTTAACTCACATCAAGTGCCCTTTCCCTTATCACCCATGTGCTCACTGATCTACAATGGCAGTCGGTCAAGAAATGTCTTGATTTTAAAATTCTCATCCTTGTTTTCAAATCCCTCCATGGTCTCTCCTCCTCCCTATCTCTGGAATCTCCTCCAGCCCCACAACCCTCCCAGGTAGCTGTGCTCCTCTAATTCGGGCTTCTTGTGCATTCCTAAATGTAAGCCTTCAGCTGCCTCAGCCCTCCCAAAACCTCATTTTAGACACTCGTTAAACCAACCTCATTGACCAAGCTTGTGGTCACTTGACCCAAATCTGTTTATGTGGGTTGATGCCATACGTTGTTTTATAATGCTTCTGTAGAGTGCCTCAGGATGTTTTATTACAAGGAGCTATATAGATAAAAATTGTTTCCATTTTCAGCCACAACTCTTTTTCTGATTCAATCCCATTAACACAGTGGCAGTGTCACACAACACGATGGAGAGTATCCTTAATGTGGAGACGGGACTTTGTCTCCACAAGGACTGTGCGGTGGTCACTCCTACCGATACTGTCATGGACAGATATATCTGCAGCAGGCAGGTTGGTGAGGATGAGGTCAAGTATGTTTTTCCCTCTTGTTGGTTCCCTCACCACCTGTTGCAGTCCCAGTCTAGCAGCTATGTCCTTTAGGACCCGGCCAGCCCGGTCTGTGGTGGGGTAACTGAGCCACTCTTGGTGATGGACATTGAAGTCCCCCAGCTCGAGTACCTTCTGTGCCTCGCCACCCTCAGTGCTTCCTCCAAGTGGTGCTCAACATGGAGGAGCACTGATTCATCAGCTGATGGTGGCCGGTACGTGGTAATCAGCAGGAGGTGTCCTTGTCCAGGTTTGATCTGGTGCTGTGAGACTAAATAGGGTCTGGAGTCAATGTTGAGGACTCCCAGGGTAAATCCCTCCCGACTGTATACCTGATTCAAGTTGGATCAAATAACTAAAGTAAAACCAAATCAAATAAAGTGAGGGGGAAAGTAAAAGAACCGCCCCTCAAAAGGGGTACTGCCTTAAACAAAAAGCAAATCACAAATGAAACTTCAAACGTCAAACCAGAACATGATTAATAGGGTTGATAATACATCCCAGCGCCCACAGTGCCCAGCGAGCACGGAAGGCCTCGCTGGTGCCCGTGGGCACTGCATTCTCCCTCTCCAGGGACAAGCGACCACGAATGCTGCTGCGGTAGAGGGGCAGACACTGGGGTCAGGCAACTCCCTCGGTCGCCCGCTGCCTGGACATGTTGATAGCGAGTTTGACCCGGCCCAGGAGCAGGTCCAGGAGGAGCTCCTCCTCTTTCTCCAGCCCCCTCCGCACCGGGTGCCCGAAGATCAGGAGGGTGGGGCTGAAGTGCAAACAAAACTGTAAAATAAAGTTTACACTGTGCCCGCCACCTCAGCTGGGTCTATTCTGATGATGGGACAGGACAGACCCAGGAATGGTGATGGTGGTGTCTGGGACATTATCTGTACAGAATGATCCCATGAGTATGGCTATGTCAGGCTGCTACCTGACTGTTCAATGAGACAGCTCTCCCAATTTTCTCAGATGTTAGTAAGGAGGACTTTTCAGGGTCGACAGGATTGTCAGAGCTGCAGAATCAAGTGAAGATTCATTCAAAACAGCTGCTTTCACACTGGCAAATCTAATGTCTCTTCGTGATTTGAAATTTGTCAACTGTGTCCCCTGACTGGCTGTTTTAATTTCTTTAAGCTCATGCGCTGCTAAAACAAGCATCTGTGAACAGTTAAGAGTAATTCAGTTAAGTCTGAAACTATGGTATTCAAATCCGAACAGAGTAAACTACTTCGGCAAGAGTGATGCGTTGCCCAAAGGCAATTGGCAAACTAGATTAAAAGAAATGATGGTAGATAAACAATGGCAAACATTTAAGGAATTAGTTTATAATTTGCAACAAATATGCATTCTCTTAAGTAATAAAAACATTATGGGAAACGTGATGACATTGGGGCTAACAAAGAAAATGAAGGATAGCACTTAGATTGAAGGGAGAGGCTCAATGTTGCCCAAAAGAGTTGACAGCTTGTGGATTTTAGAATTTTTAAAGTATTCGTTCACTGGATGTGGGCGCCCCTGGTTAGGCCAGCATTTATTGCCCATCCCGAATTGCCCCTCGAGATGGTGGTGGTGAGCTGCCTTCTTGAACCGCTGCAGTCCATGTGGTGTAGGCACACAGTGCTGTGAGGGACAGCGTTTCAGGATTTTGACACAGCGACAGTGAAGGAACGGCCGATATATTTCCAAGTCGGGAAGGTGAGTGACTTGGGAGGAGAACTGCAACAAAGGATGACCAAAAAAATTAAGAAAGATAAAAGAAATTGATAAAGAAAGAAAGGGGCGGCACAGCACTGCTGCCTCACAGCGTCAGGGGCCCAGGTTCGATTCCCGGCTTGGGCCGCTGTCTGTGTGGAGTCTGCACGTTCTCCCGTGTCTGCGTGGGTTTCCTCCGGGTGCTCCGGTTTCCTCCCACAGTCCAAAAGATGTGCAGGTTGGGTGGATTGGCCATGATAAAATGCCCCTTAGTGTCCAGCGATGTGAAGATTAGGTCATGGAATTACAGGGATAGGGTGGGCTGGACAGGCGAGTGGACATACGTGGAGCGCTCTCTTGAAGGGTCGGATGGCCTCCTTCTGTACCATAGGGATTCTATGATTCTATTATCCAGGGATTTCAGTTAGCGGAAGGAATTGAGAAGCTGGCGCTGTCCTTGGCGAAGAGAAGGTTGAAAGGACATTTCTTAGAGCTGTTCGGAATTATGAGGTGCCTGGAGTGAGTAGAGAGAGTAGAGAGAGATAAACTATTCCCATTGGCTGTCGTCTTCAGAACCAGCTAGCACCGATTGAAGGTGATTGGAAAAGAATCAAAGGCAACATGAAGAAAAACCTTTTTACATTACGAGTGGCTCAGATCTGGAATATGCTGCATGAAAGAGAATGGCGGAGACAGATTTAATCATGGTATGAAGAGAAAAACATTGCAGAGCTACGGGGAAGAGCAGCTGTGTTCCTCTTACATTTAATGGTTAATCGACACAAAACCAAAAATAGGAGTAAACAGGTAATTTTCAGATTGGTAGCTGCATACCACAAGGATCAGGGCTTGGGCCTCAGGTATGTACAATCTAGATTAATGACTTGGACGAGGGGACTGAGTGTAATGAATCTAAGTTTGGTGATGATACAAAGTTAATTGGGAATGTAAGCTGCGAGGAGGACACAAAGAAGCTACAAAGGGATACAGGCAGGTTAAGTGAATGGGCAGGAACATGGCAGGTGGAGTTTAATATTGGGAAGTGTGAAGTTATCAACTTGGGAAGGAAAAAAATGGAAAACATTTTTGAAATGACTCGGAAATGTTTGCATTCAGAGGGACCTGGTGTACTTGAATCACAGAAAGTGAACATGCAGGTACAACAAGCAATTTAGAAAACAAATGGTATGATACCTTTTTCTTTTACACTAGGGGTTGTAGTAAAAGATTAAGGCTTACAACAATTATACAGGGCGTTGGCGGAACCACACCTGGGATGGGGTATACAGCTTTGGCCTCCTTATCTAAAGAACTATCTACTTGCCTTGGAGGAGTGCAATGAAGATTCATTGAGAGGTGATCTCATTGAAGGGGTTTGACAGGGTGGATACTGAGAGATTGTTTTCCCCTAGCTGGGGTTTGACAGGGTGGATACTGAGAGATTGTTTCCCCCTGGCTGGGGTGTGACAGGGTGGATACTGAGAGATTGTTTCCCCCTGGCTGGGGTTTGACAGGGTGGATACCGAGAGATTGTTTCCCCCTGGCTGGGGTTTGACAGGGTGGATACTGAGAGATTGTTTCCCCCTGGCTGGGGTTTGACAGGGTGGATACTGAGAGATTGTTTCCCCCTGGCTGGGGTTTGACAGGGTGGATACTGAGAGATTGTTTCCCCCTGGCTGGGGTTTGACAGGGTAGATACTGAGAGATTGTTTCCCCCTGGCTGGGGTTTGACAGGGTGGATACTGAGAGATTGTTTCCCCCTGGCTGGGGTTTGACAGGGTAGATACTGAGAGATTGTTTCCCCCTGGCTGGGGTTTGACAGGGTGGATACTGAGAGATTGTTTCCCCCTGGCTGGGGTTTGACAGGGTAGATGCTGAGAGATTGTTTCCCCCTGGCTGGGGTTTGACAGGGTGGATACTGAGAGATTGTTTCCCCCTGGCTGGGGTTTGACAGGGTGGATACTGAGAGATTGTTTCCCCCTGGCTGGGGTTTGACAGGGTGGGTACTGAGAGATTGTTTCCCCGTGGCTGGGGTTTGACAGGGTGGATACTGAGAGATTGTTTCCCCCTGGCTGGGGTTTGACAGGGTGGATACTGAGAGATTGTTTCTCCCTGGCTGGGGTTTGACAGGGTGGATAGTGAGAGATTGTTTCCCCCTGGCTGGGGTTTGACAGGGTGGATACTGAGAGATTGTTTCCCCCTGGCTGGGGTTTGACAGGGTGGATACTGAGAGATTGTTTCCCCCCCTGGCTGGGGTTTGACAGGGTGGATACTGAGAGATTGTTTTCCCCCTGGCTGGGGTTCAACAGGGTTGGTACTGAGAGATTGTTTTCCCCCTGGCTGGAGTTTGACAGGGTGGATACTGAGAGATTGTCGTCGTCCCCCCCCCCCCCCCCCCGGCTGGGGAATCTACAACACGGGGGTCACAGTCTCGAGCTAAGGAAACGATCATTTAGGACTGAGGTGAGGAGAAATTTCTTCACTCAGAAGGGTTGTGAATCTATCTCAGAGAGCTGTAGATGCTCAGTCCTCAAGTATATTGAAGACAGAGGCAGGTAGATTCTTGTGTGAAAGGGAATTAAGGGAATATCGAGAGCGCGCAGGAAGCCGGAGTCAGAGGGGCAGTGAGGGAAGGTGGAGTTGGTGCAGAAAATCAGCCATGTTTTTACTGAACGATGGAGGAGGGTCAAAGGCTGAATGGCTTACTCCTGCTCCTAGCTTCTTAAATTCTAATAAATCTACTCACTCATCAGGAAAAGATTTATTGCTGCGCATAATATAAATCTCCGATTGCAGAACACTGTTTAAGTTAAAAAGGAAAATCTTCAATATTGTCCCTCTGCTTGCAATCATTCCCGTTTCATCCTGTTTATTTACTCCTCAGTTCAACACTCAACATGTCCCACTGAACCTGTTTGAGCCTTTATTTTCCAAAATGTAAATGTTGACCCCCCTTTTCTGGCCCCCACCGTCCATTTTGGAAGTGGCAGTTGCTTGGGGAAAGAACATTGATTCATTGGAACTGGTTTTGAGACATAGAACATAGAATTTACAGTGCAGGAGGCCATTCGGCCTATAGAGTCTGCACTGGCCCTTGGAAAGAGCACCCCACACCACCCTATACCCGTAACCCGACTCACTAAGCAAAAATTTAGCATGGCCAATCCACCTAACCTGTACATCTTTGGACTGTGGTGGGAAACCCACGCAGACACGGGGAGAATTTGTAGACTCCACACAGACAGTGACCCAAGCTGGGAATCGAACCTAGGACCCTGGCGCTGTGAAGCAACCATGCTATCCACTGTGCTACCGTGACGCCATTTGACAACGGTCAAATGACACATTTTCCATGGTTGCGACAAAAATTTGAATCTTGGCCGTTTCATAAAAAATGAAATGAATGAAAAATCAAAGTAAAGATTATTCTGTCGTAATTTACAAAACGGGAGACAGGCTGCAACAAAGGAAAATTCCATTTGAGCGGAACCCAAAGGCGATTTGACCTGGGCTACAAGTTACAGCAGGAGCTGGGTGCTTGACCTTGAATACACGTTGTCTGAATTTCTTAGGAGGATGCAGGCAGAGGCTTTATTCAATTGATTATACAGGGCCATCTTCAAAGGAAACAAAAAATGCAAGATTCCACCCTTTCAGTGGTTGCCAGGTCTAGAGAAGCCACAACAGGCTCCACGGGTCTTTGTGACTCCCCTTTTTTTCACATAATATCCCAAAAGATACACGAAGACTGAAGATTGCACTAAAGAACAAGAGAAGACTGAAATAGATCAGCAACAGAAGCAATTACATTGGAAGGAACCTCAAGGCATAGTTTGAAAAAAGGGGTTGTTAACTTTGAGCAGGGCGATTCCAGTTTTTTCAGGCAGGTGTTGTAGGGTATTGTTGTTTCTGTGAACAAGTTGGAATAGTTGTGTCCCCAATACAAAGTGATCCAACAGCGTGATAGCTTTAGCTGTCCGAATCGGCCAGTAGCGTGCACTCTATCTCCGAGCAGCAATTTATCATGCCCAGGAATTACAATAACTCTCACGTGGCATATAGTAAAGACTGTGCCCTGATTGCGAAGGGTTCTGGTCTGCCACTGGAAACAAACATCACCCATTTGCAGCCCAAGTGTTCGACAAAGGCTGAAACGGGTCACATCACTGTGCCAGCCACTTTCTGTTTGAAACAGGAAGCTCAAAATGGCAGAGCTGGGGAACAGCATATCCGGAAGATTTGTTTTGTTCATAATATCTTGATGCCTGCCAATGAGGAAATCGCAAATGAAGCTCGCAGTCTTCAACGAGGCCGAGTGGAGGATTGCTCCATTATTGTGGGTTGTGCGCTCTCCGGACTGTGATGGGCAGCACGGTAGCACAGTGGCTAGCACTGTTGCTTCACAGCGCCAGGGTCCTGGGCTCGATTCCCGGCTTGGGTCAATGTCTGTGAGGAGTCTGCACATTCTCCCCCCCGGTATAGATAGATAGAGAAATACAGCACAGAACAGGCCCTTCGGCCCACGATGTTGCGCCGAACCTTTGTCCTAGGTTAATCATAGAATTTTGGACAATTTTGGGTGGGTGGGTTTCCTCCGGGTGCTCCGGTTTCCTCCCACAAGTCCCGAAAGACGTGCTTGTTAGGTGAATTGGGCATTCTGAATTCTCCCTCAGTATACCCAAACAGGCACCGGAATGTGGTAACTGGGGGACTTTCACAGTAAATTCATTGCAGTGTTAATTATTATGATTATGTAGTCAGTCAGTGACACAGCAACAGGAAAACCTGATCAAGAGCTCCATTATAGGCAATAAATGGTTAAGCGTGATGTCTACACACAAAGTCACTCATGCAATAGAAATTTGGCATGATATTAAGTGATTATATTCATGATGAGCTTCAGAACTAATCACAAAATTAAAAACACAAAATATGCAAAGTGTTATCCAAAAAAATCCCCTTCCCTTGTGGTTTCTTTGATCAGTCCTGCAATGTTTGTTCCTGAAGATTTCTCATTTTCTTTTTCCTTTTGCATTTCCAATTTTCTTTCCCCCTTTGGCTCGCAGCCTCCTCTTCACTTACCCTATCAACAGTTTGTTTCTGTTACTGAGATGTTGCGGTGACCTCCATTCCAGAACTCTGAGCCTTTGATACTTTTATCTCGCTTTATCTGGTCCAGCTCAGAGTCGCAGTGTTTGCCGTCAAAATGCCAAACTGTCGCGCCCGCACTTCTGCATATTCCGATCCGTTTAATGACCTTTAGGGATTTCTTGTGTGTCAACGGTGTCAGGCAACTACCGCTGGAACGCAAATTAAATCCGAAAAACACTGTTCCTGTAATGTGACGGGAATGCTTTGACCTTTGATTAAGCATTTAATCCTATCTGCCCAGCACACACCTACACTAATTGCTATTCACACTTCACCGAATTATTTCTCAATGGAAACTGCCAGTTGCTGAAAATGTGGATTCTGGTCCTGTTTCTGGGTAGCCTTCTCCAGCATCTCAGTCCTATTTTTGAATGAAATGTAAGGAACACTTACAACTGTGGAACATCATATTGTTACGCTCAAATATTCGATGAGTTGGACAGCACGTGGCGCAGTGGGTAGCACTGCTGCCTCATGGCGCCGAGGTCCCAGGTTCGATCCCGGCCCCGGGTCACTGTCCGTGTGGAGTTTGCACATTCTCCCCGTGTTTGCGTGGGTCTCACCCCCACAACCCAAAGATGTGCAGGGTAGGTGGATTGGCCACGCTAAATTGCCTCCCCCACTGTTACCAGACTCCTGAATGACCCTCTTGTGGACGGATCTGATCTCTTCACACATCATCTCTACTGAGCAGTACTACACTCCTGTATGCTTCACCCGATGTCTGTATCTATATATTTACATTGTGTTTTTATCGTATGTCCTATGTTTTTTCATGTATGGAATGATCTGTCTGGATCATAAGCAGAAGAGATTTTTCACTGTACCTCGGTACACGTGACAATAAATCATGGGCAGCACGGTAGCACCGTGGGTAGTATTGCTGTTTCACAGCGCCAGGGTCCCAGGTTCGATTCCCCGCTGGGTCACTGTCTGTGTGGAGTCTGCACGTTCTCCCCGTGTGTGCGTGGGTTTCCTCCGGGTGCTCCGGTTTCCTCCCACAGCCCAACGATGTGGTTAGGTGGATTGACCATGTTAAATTGTCCCTTAGTGTCCAAAGATGTGCAGGTTAGGTGGATTGGCCATGTTAAATTGTCCCTTAGTGTCCAAAGATGTACAGGTTACGTGGATTGGCCATGTTAAATTGTCCCTTAGTGTCCAAAGATGTACAGGTTACGTGGATTGGCCATGTTAAATTGTCCCTTAGTGTCCAAAGATGTGCAGGTTAGGTGGATTGGCCATGTTAAATTGTCCCTTAGTGTCCAAAAATGTACAGGTTAGGTGGATTGGCCATGATAAATTGTCCCTTACTGTCCAAAAAGGTTAGGTGGGGTTACTGGGTTATGGGGATAGAGTGGAGACGTGGGGCTTAGGTAGGTTGCTCTTTCCAAGGGCCTGTGCAGACTCGACGGGCTCAATGGTCTCCTTCTGCGCTGTAAATTCTATGTTCTATGTACCTCCATTTAATTCAGCTTTCTCTGAACCTTGCCATTCGGTTCTTCACAGTTTTCAAATGTTACCATCCTGTATGTTCTTCCCCCTCACAATGTCTAAATAAAACTCACTTCATCTGCTCTCGGAGGGCCTAAAAACTTCCTCAACATGACTTTCCCTTTCTCCCACAGGCTCTTGAAATCAGCTAACTGCTGCTTGTAGATTTACCTCATCTTCCCTCCTACTCTTTTTAACTTTGGTGGCATCTTGCACCAATCACCTTAAAGCTTCCAAACATTTTTTAAAACCACCTAGTTTTGACAATAGAATACCTCTGCAGCCCCTTTCATTCTGAGCAGGATGCCAGACCAGCGGGACAACAAGCAGGCTGATTAGGAAGTGTTGGAGGCCGGAGAGGAAGCAGGGTATAGTGCGACTGTGTGTTCCGCCGTACAATAATGGCAGACATTGCTTGTACAGGAAAGAGAAGTAAACACAGTAACATTGGAAGAGAAGACCGTGGGAGAGGTTTCGTGTGGGAGCGACTCAAGACAGGCCAGGACAACTCCAGGCCAGGCCACAGGAGGGAGCATGGAGATAAGTTGAGCCACGCTCTCAGTAAAACGCCAGTTTCCGAGGCAAGGGCTCCCACCCATCCCGGGATTGTCTGCGTGTCTCATCGCTTCTCCTCGCCAGCGAGGAGCAAAGTAAAACGTCACGCCTGCGTACTTCTTTCCTAACTGATGTGACCTATGCACCTACACGGCTCATACGCCAGGGTCAGCGTCAGACTGAGCCGACCCAGTTAACCCAAAGGCTTTACAAACCGGATGAAGCAGCTAATTATGAGATTCAAAAACTTTAAAACTTGCTGAATCTTTGTATTTCCATTATTTCTATGTTTTTAAGTTAACATAAATCAGTGTCTACTCTAGACAACACACAAAAATAGAAACACTTCAACGACTGACTCAGTTTCTGTTTAAATCCAAAGTATTATCATTGTTTACTGGAAATACAACTATCCAAACACATGTCAGAAACATTTATACTACAAGTAAACACAAATATTTCTGACGTCATTTGGATCTTTCAAAGGAAAAAAGAATATTATCCACTCCATTATTTCTAATCCTTATGGGTACAGCGGTGGTGCCAGTGGACTGGAGGATTGCAACCGTTACACCCTCAGTCAAAAACCAGGAGAATGGTCAGAGTAACAGGTCTGTCCATTTAACATCAGTCAGGGGAAACCTTTGCAAACGACAGTCTGGGAGAAAATTAGCAGGCACTTGGACAAGATGGGCTACTCAAGGCGAGCCAGCACCGATTTGTTTGGGGTTAATCATATGTGGCAAAGTGTTTTGATGAGGTGACAGACAGGGTGAAAGGAACACTGCAGCAACTCATCAAGGGTCTCTCGACAGCACCTTCCAAACCCGCGACCTCTACCATCTCAAAATGCAAGGGCAGCAGATACCTGGGAACCCCACCACCTGGAGGTTCCCCTCCAAGTCACTCACCACCCTGACTTGGAAATGTATCGACCGTTCCTTCACTGTCGCTGGGGCAACATCCTGGAACTCCCTCCCTAACAGCACTGTGGGTGTACCTACACCTCGGGGACTGCAGCGGTTCAAGGCGGCAGCTCACCACCACCTTCTCAAGGGGCAATTAGGGATGGGTAACAAATGCTGGCTTAACCAGTGCTGCCTCATCCCGTGAACAAATAAATGTTCATAAAATGTGCAAATGGATAAAGTAGCACATAATGAGCAAAACTGAAGCCCAAGAAAGGAGGATAGGAGCAACTTGGATACAAAGCAGAGTTGCGATGAATGTGCAGTGGAGTTCCCAGGGTTCAGGATAATGAGCAAAAACAGAAAATGCCGGACAATCTCAGCAGGTCTGACAGCATCTGTGGAGAGAAAAGGGAGCGAACGTTTCGAGTCTGGATGACTGTTTGAAAGCAGCCTTGACAAAGAGTCATCCAGACTCGAAATGTTCGCTCCCTTCGAAACAAGGCACGTGGATAGGCAGCACGGTAGCACAATGGTTAGCACTGTGGCTTCACAGCTCCAGGGTCCCAGGTTCGATTCCCGGCTTGGGTCACTGTCTGTGCGGAGTCTGCACGTTCTCCCCGTGTCTGCGTGGGCTTCCTCCGGGTGTTCCGGTTTTCCCCCCACAGTCCAAAGATGTGCAGGTTGGGTGGATTGGCCATGCTAAATTGTCCCTTAGTGTCCAAAGGTTAGGTGGGGTTATGCGGTTACAGGGATAGGGCAGGGGACCTAGGTAAGGCGCTCTTTCAGAGGGTTGGTGCAGACTTAATGGGCCAAATGGCCACCTTCTGCACTGTAGGGATTCTATGATTTGTTGCCCATCCCTAATTGCCCCTTGAGAAGGTGGTGGGGAGCTGTCTTCTTGAGCCGCTGCAGTCCATGTGGTTTAGGGGCACCCACAGTGCTGTTAGGGAGGGAGTTCCAGGATGTTGACCCAGCGACAGGGAAGGAATGGTTAGATTCTCTCTTGGTGAAAATGATCATTGCCCTTCACTTGTGCGAATGTTACTTGTCATTTATCAGCCAATGCCTGAATGCTGTCCCGACATTGTTGCATGTGGCAAGGACTGCTTCAGTATCTAAGGATTTGTGAATGGTGCTGACCTTGCGCAGTTTGTTATCATGACATTTAAGCAAACAGTGGATGGAATAAACGTTCCATATCCTGTTCAGAAAGTGATACACCCAGTAACCATAGGTCAGCCAACCTAACATTAGTGATGGGGAGATAAATACAAAAAGACAGACTGCTGAAATGAGCCAGAGAAATAGCAGTCCAAATTTAACACAGAGGAGTATGAAGTGATTTTAGAAGGAATAATGAGGAGGCAATATAAACTAAGTGGTATAATTTTAAATGGGTTCTGGGAAAGAGACCAGAGGGCTCACATACAGAAGTAATAATAATCATCTTTATTATTGTCACAAGTAGGCTTGAATTAACACTGCAATGAAGCCCCGAGTCGCCACACTCCGGCGCCTGTTCGGGTACACAGAGGAAGATCTGTGTACATCCAATTCACCTAACAGCACATCTTTCAGGACTTGTGGGTGGAAACCGGAGCACCCGGAGGAAGCCCAGGCTCCTCCTTGTCGACTGTACTGGTTACATCTTCAAAGAATTCCAACAGATTTGTCAAGCATGATTTTCCCTTCATAAATCCATGCTGACTCTGACTGATCCTGCCACTGCTTTCTAAATGTTCCGCTATAAAGTCCTTGATAATGGATTCAAGCATTTTCCCCACTACTGATGTTAGGCTGACTGGCCTATGCTTTCTGCCCTGCTTTCCCTGCTTTCGGGGAGGTGGTGAAATCGGGGAGTGGGTGATATTGGTTTGGGATGATATCGGGGAGGGAGTGATATCGTGGTGGGGGTGATATCTAGGTTGGGGGTGATATTGGGGAGTGGGTGATATCGTGGTCGGGGTGATATCCGGGTTGGGGGCGATATCGGGGAGGGGGTGATATCGGTGTGTGGGTGATATCGGGGAGGAAGTGATATTGGGGTGGGGGTGATATCGGGGTGGAAGTGATATTGGGGAGGGGGTGATATCGGGGTGGAAGTGATATTGGGGAGGGGGCGATATCGGGGAGGTCCCTGCTTTCTCTCTACCTCCCTTTTTGAATATCAGAGCGACGTGAGCTACCCTCCAATCTGCAGGGACAGTTCCAGAATCTATAGGATCCCGGAAGATGACCACCAATGCATCCACTATTTCCAGAGCCACCTCCTTAAGCATTCTGGGATGCAGGTTCTCAGGCCCTGGGGATTTATCCGCCTTCAATCCCATCAGTTTTCCCAGCACCATTTCTCTACTGATGTTGATCTCCTTCAATTACATACGAGGTCAAGTCAACTGTTGGCACAATCAAACCATTGGCCACGTCCGCATCAAAATTAGCACGAGTCTGTTTTCATCTCGTATCGATTATTTGCAATGGCAATTTAGCGTGGCCAATCCACCTCTTTGGGTTGTGGGGATGAGACCCACACAAACAGGGGAAGAATGTGCAAACTCCACACGGACAGTGACCCAGAGCCGGGATCGAACCCGGGTCCTCAGCGCTGTGAGGCAGTAGCGCTAACCACTGTATCAACGTGCCGCCCGTCTTATATCGATTATTAGCTGAGCACAAGAAAGAGAGCAGACCAAGAAAGCTCGACAAAAAGAATGCCAAAAGAAAACATCCCAGTTGAAAGATCTCAAATGGACCAAGACCAAGACTGTAAGGAAGAGTCAGCTCGGAAATCAGCTGAGCGCGAGGGTATGAGAGCTGTAAAAGCATGCCGGCTGCCGAAGCTTTCAATGTGATAGCTTTCCCGACATTTGGACAAAAACAGAAGACAAAACGCACCAAGCTCATCCCTCTAGCGCACCCTCAGCTGGTTCAACACCCTCCCTCTCTCCCCCTCCCTCTCTCCCCCTCCCCCCCCCCGGACGAGGCCACTACCCTACCTCGGAGATCACCCAAAGATTACATCAGATTACATGGGATCTACAACATAGAAACAGGCCATGAGACCATAAGTCAGAGGAGCAGAATTAGGCCACTTGGCCCATCGAGTCTGCTCCACCATTCAATCATGGCTGATATTTTTCTCATCCCCATTCTCCTGCCTTCTCCCCATAACCCCTGATCCCCTTATTAATCAAGAACCTATCTATCTCTGTCTTAAAGACACTCAGTGATTTGGCCTCCACAGCCTTCTGCGGCAAAGACGTCCACAGATTCACCACCCTCTGGCTGAAGAAATTCCTCCTCATCTCTGTTTTAAAGGATCTTCCCTTTAGTGTGAGATTGTGTCCTCTGGTTCTAGTTTTTCCTACACGTGGAAACATCCTCTCCACGTCCACTCTATCCAGGCCTCGCAGTATTCTGTAAGTTTCAATAAGATCCTCTCTCATCCTTCTAAACTCCAACGAGTACAGATCCAGAGCCCTCAACCATTCCTCATACGACAAGCTCTTCATTCCAGGGATCATTCTTGTTAACCTCCTCTGGACCCTTTCCAAGGCCAGCACATCCTTCCTTAGATACGGGGCCCCAGAACTGCTCACAACACTCCAAATGGGGTCTGACCAGAGCCTTATACAGCCTCAGAAGTACATCCCTGGTCTTGTATTCTAGCCCTCTTGACATGAGTGCTAACATCGCATTTGCCTTCCTAACTGACGACTAAACCTGCACATTAACCGCTCCCTGTGGGAGTGAGATCCACATTCTCCCCACTCTCTGGGTGAAGAAATTTCTCCTGAATTCCCGATTGCATTTTTTGGTGATTATCGTGATCCTCTTCCCCACAAGAGGAAACCTTCTCTCTGGATCCTCTCCATCTAAAACCTTTCAGAATTTTAAACACCTCTGTGAGGTCACCCCTCAGTCTTCCTTCTTCCAGAGAGTGGGGACTTGGCCTGTCCACCCTTTCCTGACAGGTAAACCCACAGAGATCTGGCATCCGGTGCCACAATATCCTTCTATAATAGTGTTGTCTAAGTGTGCTCTAACCAAGGTTTGTGACAGTTTAGCATAACTTCCACATTGGTGATCTGAAATAAAACCAGAAAGTGTTGGAAAAACTCAACAGGTCTGGCAGCATTTGTGGAGAGAAAAACCAAGTTAACATTGAGTCCATTATAACTCTTCTTCATAAGGACTCGAAACGGTAACTCTGTTTCTCGCTCCACAGATGCTGCCAGACCCGCTGCGTTTTTCCAGCGCTCTCTGGTTTTACTCCCTACTTTTCAATTCTACGCCTCTGGAAATAAAGCCCAGTGTTTGGCTTGCTTTTTTTTTTAATGGCCTTGCTAACCTGTGCTTTTAGTGACTGAAGCATGTGTACTCCAAGATCCTTTTGTTTCGCTACCCCACCTCGACTTGCACATTCCAAGTAATAAGTGATCGCCCTTATTATCTAAGATCTGTGTTACGATCTATACTAAATTCACTTTTCACAAATTAAAATGAATGATTTCCTTGTTCTCGTGGCGTGGGTCAGTAATTCGGCACTCTTGTCAGTTTTATTTTGCTGAACTCAGTCCCCCACACAAGTGAAATCTAATTCCATGTACTATTTTGTCTACGTCAACTCTTCTTTACTCAGATTGCAAAGTTTGACTTTCTCAAAGCTTTCATTATGGTTCATCCTCTTTACATTGGAGTTCACGCTTCAAGCTGCTCTTTGCACCCTCTCCAATGCAAATAAATCTGTGCGATAACCCGAATTGCACACATTATTCTAAATGAGCCCATTACATTGGAAAACCCCAGCATAATCTCTGTAGACTTAACTCCACTAGTTTAGCTGGGTTGGTTTAGCTCAGTTGGCTGGACGGCTGGTTTGTGATGCGGAGCGACGTCAACAGTACAGGTTCAATCCCCCGTACCGGCTGAGGTTATCCACCTTGCCCCTCGCCTGAGGTGTGGTGACCCTCAGGTTAAATCACCACCAGTCAGCTCTCCCCCTCAAAGGGAAAAAGCAGCCTATGGTCACCTGGGACTGTGGCGACTTTACTTTTACTTAACTCCACCAGTAAATACGTAGCCCAATATTGTCTTTGTTGTTTAATACTTCCCCATATTGTCTAGACATTGAAATAACGAGTCCCCTTATAAGACCCTTTTACTAATTCTCATTCTATTTCAATGTGGCATTGTACAACATGCACACTAGACCGGGGCGCCGTGACTCTTTGTTTCAGAGTCTAAGTGCTCCCGCCAGCGGAAAATCGCAACATTTTCTGAGGAGACAAAATTCCATCTATGCAAATGGACCAGCGCACTGCTCACGTGCATCCCGCCCGAGCCCCCAATCCCCAGGCGAGTGATTCGCTGGGATCGGGAATGCCACTGAGTCTGACCCCAAATCCTTATATGCAGGAACACTACACATCTACCAGCATGTCCCTCAGAACCCACCCTCCAGGAACCCCCAACTTATGCCCGACCCTCTGTGGCCAGGAACCTTGCCCACATGTACCACCAGCTAGAAAATCCCCCATAAAACTGATGTATTTGCATCCCACTACGTCCTTTCTATGTCCCCAAGGATAAAGCAGGTCAGAATTGAAGGGAGGGTCAGAAGGTGGGCAGGGCATGCCCAAGATACAGGTCCACACCCCATTTGAAGAAAGGGCCATGGAACTTGCCGGGGGAGGCCAAGGAGAGACCTGTGGCTGACACGGAGTTCGGCAAGTGACCAATGCAACGCAGATGTCCTATCTCAAGTGAGGCGCTCATCTCCCGATTTGGGCTTCCAGCCCGTTAATTGCATTCAAATTAATGCGAAAGGAGCTGTTTGCATGTGGCGGGAATCCCACTATAGCCAGAGGGGTGGGACTGGGTCTTCCACTCGGTGCCAATCCCATTTTTGGCCTCACGTGGGATTCTCTACCTGATCGAGATTGCCGATCTTAGCGGTGGGGAAGCAGACTGTCCCGGCCCGTACTTCCCAATATTTCTCAGATAATCTGTATTAAGTTTGACATTTCTTCACTTAATTGAGTAACTGATATGAATCTTTCTGCAAATTGTACCTAGCTTGTTTATGTAGCTTAGAATCAAGAGGTCCCAATTCCGACTCCCCCCTTCGTATGACAGTGTAACTCTCCAGAGTTGTCCGTTTTCCTACAACTAATTTATTATTCTGCACAATATCCCATTTGAAATTCCTTTACTCACTGTTGTTTAAAAGTTCAAATCAACCATTACCTAGTGAGTTTTGCTTTATTTGCTACTCCAGGTTACTGAGTAGATGGTTGAATAGGACCCACCCGATCTGCCCGTGCTAGTTTTTAAAAATCCATTTATTACTATACTGGTTTGATTGTTTCCAATCCTATGGAATATTTCAAGGACCGAATGAGTTGCAATGGCTGCAATGGGTAGCAAGTCAGTCAAGAAGCTGCTCAAGTGGGTGTTTATGGACTGGAGGAAGAGTAACATGCGCCTCCTTACCCCCGACTTTCTCGCTCTGGCTCCCCGAGTTTGGTTTGGTTGACTCCAAACCAGGAGCTGGTTTAGCTCACTGAGCTAAATCGCTGGCTTTTAAAGCAGACCAAGCAGGCCAGCAGCACGGTTCGATTCCCATACCAGCCTCCCCGGACAGGCGCCGGAATGTGGCGACTAGGGGCTTTTCACAAGCCTACTCGTGACAATAAGCGATTTTCTTTCTTCTTTCGGAATGGCTCGGAAGCGTTTTCTCTTCTGTCTGTCTAGCCCTCCGGCTTCTCCCTGCAAATCGTTTCAATGGACAAGGGTTTCCCCACAAAAAGGAAGTTAAAATTGGAGGCTGCTCTTGCACACCTCAAAAGAATTGATTTTTTATCACATGGATGAACTCAAGAGATAATCAGCGATCTGTTCTCTCAGCTGGGGAATGAGGAAACATGATTCCTGCTTAGGGTTGGTACAACTTTTAATAGTCCCTCACTTTGTTGCTGTCAGCTGCCCTTCGATTTGCGGATGGTGTCGACACAGGGTGGCGTGTTGCTGCCATGATCCTCACGTGACTGAACAGACCGATTCCCGATCCACATATCTTTGGGCACAAGGGTCAGGATGTCCCCGTGAGGCAGAGGGATCCGGAAGGATTTGATTCCCTTTCCTTCCTCCTCTGCTACCACCCTGCCTCACCATTAAGATGTTGTGACTCTGAATGTGAAGCAGCTTGATTGACAAATCGCCGCCATTTTGAACTGGGAGCAGCTCCTCCCAGTCAGGAATGTCAATGCTGCCACAGCTGAAGGAGAGCTCGAGCGCCTTTGAAGCATTTTCTTTTGTCCTCTCCTGGAACATTGGCCATTTGAAAGTTGAGAAAACTGGACATGGTGGGGGTTGTGGCCATCCAGACTCAAGTGTCCAGGCCATCAAAGTTGGTTTTGCAGGAGCTTTGCCAAAAGGCTTGTGGCGCTTTTGGTCATCTGTCCTAATACCCCTTACGTAGCCATGTTTTGTTTTAGAATGCTCCTATAAAGTGCCTCGGGATGTTTCATTACTGTACATTAAAGTCACTACATCACTACAAGCTGTTATTGTTGCCTTTGGGGCACTGCCCCTCCCCTTGTCGGCATACAGCCTCAAAGAAGGAGTCCTGCACATTTCTCTCCCCCACCCCCTGTCAATCAATCAGGGGCTAACTAAAATCTCCCCCAGCAGTAATCTCGTTTCCTGACTCGGTTTACAGATTTCCTCTTCCCTTCCACAATTAGAAGGTTGGGAGGACAATTCCACTAATTCAACAGACTGGATTTATCATCAACCTCAAATGATAACGATTCTGTCTGAGTCTAATCTCTGCACACAGCAGGTTTTCCAACCTTCACCAATACTGTCACTCCTCCTCCACATTTCTGAGCTATTCTGTCCCTCCTAAAAATATTACACCCAATGTGTTTACTTTCCACTCCTGCTCAGTCTGAAGCCAAGTTTCTGTTTGCGTTGTTCAATCTATCTGCTCCTGTGACATCATTAGCTCTAACGCCCCCTGTTTGTTTCCCACACTCGGTGTCTTTGCAATACAGGCCCTTTGTCTTCCCGAAGTTGGTATTTAAATCTACTCCTTTTCCCTTGAGGATTTTGCCCAAGCTAACACCTTCACCCTCGTCTTTATCCGGCTTATAACAGATCAATTTGATTTTCCACCTTTACTTTATTCCTCTTGCAGGAAAACACTTTTGCTGGAGTGTTGTTTCATTTCTTTATTTAACTCGTCTATTCCTGCACTCTTGATTTTATCGAACTCATTTTCCCAGTTCCCTTTCTTGCGTCTTCAGCTCATTCACTTCCTTTCTGTTCAGCTGTAGGCCATCCTTGTGGAATACCCTCACACCACCCTCAGATCCACTCTATAATACCCCACAAGTGCCTGACAGCAGCCGCTCCCCGAATCTTACTTCTTGAGCCACCTGGCAGGGCAGCAAATCGAAAATTTCCTCCGATTAAACGTTGGGAAGGCTGAAGCCATTGTTTCCAGTCGCCGCTCCAAAATCTGCTTCCTCACTACCATTCGTCTCCCTGGTAACAGTCATGAGACAGTTCATAACCTCAAAGTCATATCTAATCCCTGATCTTGAGCTTCAACTCCCCTTTCCCGCCCTCCCCTGATATCCCTCGATCCTCCGGAGAGGTCACAAATCTGTCAATCGCAGCCTTAAGCGTCTCACAAATGCCTGCCTGTGACTCTGCGTGGGGTACAAAAGTGGGTCATGAATTGGGATGATGATTCAGGCACGCAGGCGACTCGGCAGCCACTAACACGCTGCAAAGCCCGAGGCAAGCAGCAGGCATACAAACCAACACTAGCCCTCTTTTGGCAATACAAGAATGCGGCGGTGTGCTGAGAAATACTTGCAGGTGAAACATGGTGTGCTGTTAAAATTGCATTTTTTGAGCGGCAGAGGTCGACTTGAGAGTTTGAAGGCAACTGGCAGAAAATCAACCTGTGCTCACTGTAGGCCTGCCAAATACTACGGCACGGCCGCCCTCAGTACAATCGCCAGCCAATGCCCAGCTCCGTGAGCAGCTGGGAGTAGCACACTGGAAACGCAGGGCCAAGAATTTCCGATTGCATTTCTCCTTTGTTTCGCAGAACTTTAAATTGGAAGTCAGTCATATGTCTGGGATTAGTTTAGAAATGCTTTTGTGCTAAATTGGCCACATCACTCAGAAAGGCAACGAGGACAGCTGGTCTGGAAAATGGAAAATATTTCTATTGATGCCCTTGGGCTGCTGGTCGGAGGGTGCAGTTAAGGCACATTCATAGGGGCAATATAAATGGAACTCAATAGGAACTGGCCATGCTTTGTATTGACACTGGCTGTCCCAGTCCCCAGCAGTAACATCTCCTTCATCTCCATTAGCATAACTATTTGGCACAACAGAAAAGAAATGGACAATGTGCTTCTTGAGTCACTTACCTTTCTTGCCAGTCCCAAGGCAATGTAGCATTTTTCACCAGGGTCAACGATCTCCACTTCAAAATAATGGCTCCTGGTGCTGAGGGCATGCCGTGCTTGTGCCAAACCCACATCCATGATGCTCTTCCCTTTGCCGACATATTCCAATAGCTAGAGACAAGCCAAGGGTGGTGACAGGGCAGAAAGAAAGATGAAAATTAACTTGGGGTCGAGAGTCAGCAAACCAAAAACAATTATTTAAGGCTGTGTTAATTGTTGCCATGGCAAAATACCTCAAATAGGAACCTTTTAAAATGCCCCTTTCAAGCATCCCACACGTTGCCGCTTCCTCCTCTATGCTACTCAATTGATGTAGGCATTTTTCACATGCGAGTCTGAAGGATGAGTATTAGCGGTCTATTACAAGCGGCATCATAGAATTTACAGTGCAGGAGGAGGCCATTCGGCCCATCAAGTCTGCACCAGCCCTTGGAAAGAGCACCCCATTTAAGCCGAGACTTCCAACCCATCCCCGTAACCCAGTAATCCTGCCTAACATTTATTTGGACACAAAGAGCAATTGACCATGGCCAATTCACCCAAGCTGCACGTCTTTCGGGACTTGTAGGAGGCAACCCACGCGGACACAGGGAGAACGTGCAGACTCCGCACAGGCAGTGACCCAAGCTGGGAATCGAACCTGGGACCCTAGAGCTGTGAAGCAACAGTGCTAACCACTGTGCTACCGTGATGCCCGTGATCCTGTCCTCGCTCCACAACTACACTATTCAATTAGGGGGGGCGGCTAAGGAAATCCGGACCAAGCTTACTCCTCCCCAGCTTGGAAGAGCTGAGACCTATTGCACTGACCCTCCCTCCGCCCTGGCTGGGATCAACTCACACAGCAGAGGCAGTGAACGATACCTGGGTCTTTTCTGCACTGTGTGGCTTGGCATTACACTGGGCAAGTTATTTACCGATATCGCAGCTTTGGAATTGTTAGTACGAGGCTTAAAGAGGTTGACAGCGGACTGTCCATGGCAAAAGAATGAACCTTATATTTTGGCAGTTCCTCTCCTCTTGCAAATGATCTTGCTCAAATTGAAGGAATCAGAGAATGGTTATAACACAGTAGATGGTTATTTGGCATTATGTCTGTGCTGGCTGCCTGGCACAATTCACCTAGTCCCTCTCGTCCACCTGGTCCCTGTAACCCTGTGCTGGCTGCCTGGCACAATTCACCTAGTCTCTCTCCTCCACCTGGTCCCTGTATCCCTGTGCTGGCTGCCTGGCACAATTCACCTAGTCCCTCTCCTCCACCTGGTCCCCGTAACCCTGTGCTGACTGCCTGGCACAATTCACCTAGTCCCTCTCCTCCACCTGGTCCCTGTATACCTGTGCTGGCTGCCTGGCACAATTCACCTAGTCCCTCTCCTCCACCTGGTCCCCGTAACCCTGTGCTGGCTGCCTGGCACAATTCACCTAGTCCCTCTCCTCCACCTGGTCCCTTTATCCCTGTGCTGGCTGCCTGGCACAATTCACCTAGTCCCTCTCCTCCACCTGGTACCCGTAACCCTGTGCTGGCTGCCTGGCACAATTCACCTAGTCCCTCTCCTCCACCTGGTCCCTGTAACCCTGTGCTGGCTGCCTGGCACAATTCACCTAGTCCCTCTCCTCCACCTGGTCCCCGTAACCCTGTGCTGGCTGCCTGGCACAATTCACCTAGTCCCTCTCCTCCACCTGGTCCCTGTATCCCTGTGCTGGCTGCCTGGCACAATTCACCTAGTCCCTCTCCTCCACCTGGTCCCCGTAACCCTGTGCTGGCTGCCTGGCACAATTCACCTAGTCCCTCTCCTCCACCTGGTCCCTGTGCTGGCTGCCTGGCACAATTCACCTAGTGCCTCTCCTCCACCTGGTCCCCGTAACCCTGTGCTGGCTGCCTGGCACAATTCACCTAGTCCCTCTCCTCCACCTGGTCCCTGTAACCCTGTGCTGGCTGCCTGGCACAATTCACCTAGTCCCTCTACTCCACCTGGTCCCTGTGCTGGCTGCCTGGCAATATTCACCTAGTCCCTCTCCTCCACCTGGTCCCCGTAACCCTGTGCTGGCTGCCTGGCACAATTCACCTAGTCCCTCTACTCCACCTGGTCCCTGTATCCCTGTGCTGGCTGCCTGGCACAATTCACCTAGTCCCTCTCCTCCACCTGGTCCCTGTATCCCTGTGCTGGCTGCCTGGCACAATTCACCTAGTCCCTCTACTCCACCTGGTCCCTGTGCTGGCTGCCTGGCAATATTCACCTAGTCCCTCTCCTCCACCTGGTACCCGTAACCCTGTGCTGGCTGCCTGGCACAATTCACCTAGTCCCTCTCCTCCACCTGGTCCCTGTAACCCTGTGCTGGCTGCCTGGCACAATTCACCTAGTCCCACTCCTCCACCTGGTCCCCGTAACCCTGTGCTGGCTGCCTGGCACAATTCACCTAGTCCCTCTCCTCCACCTGGTCCCTTTATCCCTGTGCTGGCTGCCTGGCACAATTCACCTAGTCCCTCTCCTCCACCTGGTCCCCGTAACCCTGTGCTGGCTGCCTGGCACAATTCACCTAGTCCCTCTCCTCCACCTGGTCCCTGTAACCCTGTGCTGGCTGCCTGGCACAATTCACCTAGTCCCTCTCCTCCACCTGGTCCCCGTAACCCTGTGCTGGCTGCCTGGCACAATTCACCTAGTCCCTCTCCTCCACCTGGTCCCTGTATCCCTGTGCTGGCTGCCTGGCACAATTCACCTAGTCCCTCTCCTCCACCTGGTCCCTGTGCTGGCTGCCTGGCACAATTCACCTAGTCCCTCTCCTCCACCTGGTCCCTGTATCCCTGTGCTGGCTGCCTGGCACAATTCACCTAGTCCCTCTCCTCCACCTGGTCCCTGTGCTGGCTGCCTGGCACAATTCACCTAGTCCCTCTCCTCCACCTGGTCCCTGTAACCCTGTGCTGGCTGCCTGGCAATATTCACCTAGTCCCTCTCCTCCACCTGGTCCCCGTAACCCTGTGCTGGCTGCCTGGCACAATTCACCTAGTCCCTCTCCTCCACCTGGTCCCTGTAACCCTGTGCTGGCTGCCTGGCACAATTCACCTAGTCCCTCTCCTCCACCTGGTCCCCGTAACCCTGTGCTGGCTGCCTGGCACAATTCACCTAGTCCCTCTCCTCCACCTGGTCCCTGTATCCCTGTGCTGGCTGCCTGGCACAATTCACCTAGTCCCTCTCCTCCATCTGGTCCCTGTAACCCTGTGCTGGCTGCCTGGCACAATTCACCTAGTCCCTCTCCTCCACCTGGTCCCCGTAACCCTGTGCTGGCTGCCTGGCACAATTCACCTAGTCCCTCTCCTCCACCTGGTCCCTGTAACCCTGTGCTGGCTGCCTGGCACAATTCACCTAGTCCCTCTCCTCCACCTGGTCCCTGTAACCCTGTGCTGGCTGCCTGGCACAATTCACCTAGTCCCTCTCCTCCACCTGGTCCCTGTAACCCTGTGCTGGCTGCCTGGCACAATTCACCTAGTCCCTCTCCTCCACCTGGTCCCTGTATCCCTGTGCTGGCTGCCTGGCACAATTCACCTAGTCCCTCTCCTCCACCTGGTCCCTGTAACCCTGTGCTGGCTGCCTGGCACAATTCACCTAGTCCCTCTCCTCCACCTGGTCCCTGTGCTGGCTGCCTGGCACAATTCACCTAGTCCCTCTCCTCCACCTGGTCCCTGTGCTGGCTGCCTGGCACAATTCACCTAGTCCCTCTCCTCCACCTGGTCCCTGTAACCTTGTGCTGGCTGCCTGGCACAATTCACCTAGTCCCTCTCCTCCACCTGGTCCCTGTGCTGGCTGCCTGGCACAATTCACCTAGTCCCTCTCCTCCACCTGGTCCCTGTGCTGGCTGCCTGGCACAATTCACCTAGTCCCTCTCCTCCACCTGGTCCCTGTATCCCTGTGCTGGCTGCCTGGCACAATTCACCTAGTCCCTCTCCTCCACCTGGTCCCTGTGCTGGCTGCCTGGCACAATTCACCTAGTCCCTCTCCTCCACCTGGTCCCTGTAACCCTGTGCTGGCTGCCTGGCAATATTCACCTAGTCCCTCTCCTCCACCTGGTCCCCGTAACCCTGTGCTGGCTGCCTGGCACAATTCACCTAGTCCCTCTCCTCCACCTGGTCCCTGTAACCCTGTGCTGGCTGCCTGGCACAATTCACCTAGTCCCTCTCCTCCACCTGGTCCCCGTAACCCTGTGCTGGCTGCCTGGCACAATTCACCTAGTCCCTCTCCTCCACCTGGTCCCTGTATCCCTGTGCTGGCTGCCTGGCACAATTCACCTAGTCCCTCTCCTCCATCTGGTCCCTGTAACCCTGTGCTGGCTGCCTGGCACAATTCACCTAGTCCCTCTCCTCCACCTGGTCCCCGTAACCCTGTGCTGGCTGCCTGGCACAATTCACCTAGTCCCTCTCCTCCACCTGGTCCCTGTAACCCTGTGCTGGCTGCCTGGCACAATTCACCTAGTCCCTCTCCTCCACCTGGTCCCTGTAACCCTGTGCTGGCTGCCTGGCACAATTCACCTAGTCCCTCTCCTCCACCTGGTCCCTGTAACCCTGTGCTGGCTGCCTGGCACAATTCACCTAGTCCCTCTCCTCCACCTGGTCCCTGTATCCCTGTGCTGGCTGCCTGGCACAATTCACCTAGTCCCTCTCCTCCACCTGGTCCCTGTAACCCTGTGCTGGCTGCCTGGCACAATTCACCTAGTCCCTCTCCTCCACCTGGTCCCTGTGCTGGCTGCCTGGCACAATTCACCTAGTCCCTCTCCTCCACCTGGTCCCTGTGCTGGCTGCCTGGCACAATTCACCTAGTCCCTCTCCTCCACCTGGTCCCTGTAACCTTGTGCTGGCTGCCTGGCACAATTCACCTAGTCCCTCTCCTCCACCTGGTCCCTGTGCTGGCTGCCTGGCACAATTCACCTAGTCCCTCTCCTCCACCTGGTCCCTGTGCTGGCTGCCTGGCACAATTCACCTAGTCCCTCTCCTCCACCTGGTCCCCGTAACCCTGTGCTGGCTGCCTGGCACAATTCACCTAGTCCCTCTCCTCCACCTGGTCCCTGTATCCCTGTGCTGGCTGCCTGGCACAATTCACCTAGTCCCTCTCCTCCACCTGGTCCCTGTATCCCTGTGCTGGCTGCCTGGCACAATTCACCTAGTCCCTCTCCTCCACCTGGTCCCTGTAACCCTGTGCTGGCTGCCTGGCAATATTCACCTAGTCCCTCTCCTCCACCTGGTCCCTGTAACCCTGTGCTGGCTGCCTGGCACAATTCACCTAGTCCCTCTCCTCCACCTGGTACCCGTAACCCTGTGCTGGCTGCCTGGCACAATTCACCTAGTCCCTCTCCTCCACCTGGTCCCTGTATCCCTGTGCTGGCTGCCTGGCACAATTCACCTAGTCCCTCTCCTCCACCTGGTCCCTGTAACCCTGTGCTGGCTGCCTGGCACAATTCACCTAGTCCCTCTCCTCCACCTGGTCCCTGTATCCCTGTGCTGGCTGCCTAGCACAATTCACCTAGTCCCTCTCCTCCACCTGGTCCCCGTAACCCTGTGCTGGCTGCCTAGCACAATTCACCTAGTCCCACTCCTCCACCTGGTCCCCATAAACCTGTGCTGGCTGCCTGGCACAATTCACCTAGTCCCTCTCCTCCACCTGGTCCCCGTAACCCTGTGCTGGCTGCCTGGCACAATTCACCTAGTCCCTCTCCTCCACCTGGTCCCCGTAACCCTGTGCTGGCTGCCTGGCACAATTCACCTAGTCCCTCTCCTCCACCTGGTCCCTGTATCCCTGTGCTGGCTGCCTGGCACAATTCACCTAGTCCCTCTCCTCCACCTGGTCCCCGTAACCCTGTGCTGGCTGCCTGGCACAATTCACCTAGTCCCTCTCCTCCACCTGGTCCCTGTATCCCTGTGCTGGCTGCCTGGCACAATTCACCTAGTCCCTCTCCTCCACCTGGTCCCTGTAACCCTGTGCTGGCTGCCTGGCACAATTCACCTAGTCCCTCTCCTCCACCTGGTCCCTGTATCCCTGTGCTGGCTGCCTGGCACAATTCACCTAGTCCCTCTCCTCCACCTGGTCCCTGTATCCCTGTGCTGGCTGCCTGGCACAATTCACCTAGTCCCTCTCCTCCACCTGGTCCCCGTAACCCTGCAAATGTTTTCATTTCCGATAAGGATCCAATTCCCCAAATGAATCTGCCTACACCACACTCGCTGGGCAAATATGTTTTTCCTCATGCTGGCTGCCTGGCACAATTCACCTAGTGCTGCTTCACATTGGTGCCTCTTTCACCAATCACCTTCAATCTGGACCCTCTGGTTCTAGATTCTTCCACCAATGGGAACAGTTTCTCCCCATCGACTCTGCCCAGACTCCCTCATGATTTTGAACATCTCGATCAAATCTTCTCTCAGCCTTCTCCAAGGAGAATAGTCCCAACTTCTTCAGACTATCTCGGTAACTGAAGTTTCTTATCCCCGGAACATTCTCCTGAATTTTTTCTTCACTCTCTCTAAAGCCTTCACATTCTTCCCTTGTGTGGGCACCTGGAACTGGACACAAAGCTCCAGTAGAGGCTGAACTAGCGTTTTATACAAGTTTAATATAACCTCCTTGCTCTTGTACAAAGCCCAGGATAGTATATGCTTAATTCACCACACTCTCAATCTGTCCTGCACCTTCAATGATTTATGCACATAGACACCCAGGTCCCTCTGCTCCTGCACCTCGTTGAGAATTTTACCCTTATTTTATGTTGTCTTGACACGTTGCTCCTACCAAAATCAATTGTTCAATATCGGACTTAGCGCGAAGGGGACCAAAGGACATGGGGCAAAGCGGGATTTGGCTATTGAGTTGGATGATCAGCCATGGAAATAATGAATGGCAGAGCAGGCTCTGGCGTCGTGGTATTGTTACTGGTCTAGTAATCCAGAGGCCCAGAGTAAGGCCCGGGTGTGAATCCCACCAGGGCAGATGGTGAAGTTTGAATTCAATAAAAATCTGGAATTAAAAGTCTAATAGTGAAGGAAATCTGCCGTCCTTACCCGGTCTGGCCTACATGTGACTCCAGATCTACAGCAATGTGGTTGACTCTTAAATGGCCTCAGGGATGGGCAACAAATGCTGACCCAGCCAGCGATGGCCACATCCCATGAACAAACTTTTAATAATACTGTTAAAGTCTTTGTTTTGGTTAACTCATTGTAATTATACATTAAAAAATGTGGAATTCTGAACTAAGAAAACTATACCTGTATGGTGTAATAAGTTATGTGATAAGTTATTTAACATGTTAAGTCTGAGTAACAACAGTGTAAAGAAATCTTCCATACAACCACAGAATCACTACAGTGCAGAAGGAGGCTATTCGGCCCATCGAGTCTGCACCGACCCTTTGAAAGAGCCTAGGCCCACTCCCCCACCCTATCCCCGTAACCCCAACTAGCCTGCACATCCCTGGACACCAAGGGACAATTGTATCATGGCCAATTGATCTAACCTGCACATCTTTGTGACCGTGGCAGGAAACCGGGGGAAACCCACGCATACACGGGGAGAACGTGCAAACTCCACACAATCACCAAAAGGCCGGAATTGAACCCGGGTTCCTGACGCTGTGAGGCACCTGTGCTAACCATTGTGCCACCATGCCATGATTATGAAGATTTACATTTGTTTTGGTTAACGCGAGAAATAAGGTATAGTTTTAAGTGCGCTTAATTAAATTTTTCTGTGCCTGGAAGTTGCTGAACAGCGGTGTGTGTGTATGGGGGTTGGTTATGTTCTAACTGTGATAGAAAGAGCTATGGCATGAAGGGTAAATATAGTTGCTTGACAACTAGAGGTCCTTGTAAGGGGAAAAAACATTCTTTTGCTTTTTAGCTGGAAGGTGCAGCAGTTGGGGACAGGCAGCTAGAGAGGGAACATCTCTCAGCTTTGCTAGAAGAGAAGCCATAGAATGGAGTAATGGTTAAGAAAGCCAGTGCCATAAATATAAAGAATAGCTACTTAAGGAAACTAGAGAAAGGAAGAGAAGTTTCCAGGGAGCCTGAAGTTAAAGGAACAAAGAGAAGGAGCAGAACAGGTACTGTCCATTCCAAGTTACAGAACTGTAAAGGAGCTTGCTAGTGAGATGTCAGAAAGATATGTGCAGTGGTTCTAAGCTTTGCAATATCTTACTACAGTTTGCGAAACATTCACTGAAATAACTAAGGAGCAATGGGTGGCTGGATATTGGAATCTGTGTGTGTAAAAGCAGTCAAGACAAAGAAATCCTAAAAGGGGTTGGTGTAAAACCTGGAATAGATTCCCTGGCAGAGGCGGAGCGGAAGGTCTGTTCAATAGAGTCCTTTGGAAAATGTGGAGTGTATTTTGGAATGCAACCTGCTCATGGAAAGCCTTATTTTGAGAGTAAGTTTTAAAACATGTTTTTGGGAGTGGAGCTTGGAAACTCTCATGTCACAATCAGATGTGGGGATTCGGAGGAGAAGTCCAGAAACACTAACTTGGGTTTGAATGAAGTGCGTTCGACCACAGCCAATCTGTGTTTTAAATGTACTGTGTTATCCATGTTAATCTTAAAACCAGTGAGTAATTCCTAACCTAAGGAGGGGGCAGGATTCTTGGACTTCTTTGACAGCAAAACCGGCGCCGCACTGGGACCGATTCAGCGACAGTGGATGGGCTAGCACCAGCACCACGTGGAACACAATCGATTCCAAGGGCAGCACAAGAGGATAGCACTGTAGCTTCACAGCGCCAGGGTCCCAGGTTCGATTCCCGGCTTGGGTCGCTGTCTGTGCGGAGTCTGCACGTTCTCCCCGTGTCTGCGTGGGTTTCCTCTGGGTGCTCCGGTTTCCTCCCACAGTCCAAAGACGTGCAGGTTAGGTGGATTGGCCATGCTAAATTGCCCTTAGTGTCCAAAAAGGTTAGGAGGGGTTATTGGGATAGGGTGGAAGTGAGGGCTTAAGTGGGTCGGTGCAGACTCGATGGACCGAATGTCCTCCTTCTGTACTGTATGTTCTATGTTCTATGAAACCGTGTGGTATTCGCAATCGACACTCGGGAGGCTGACAAGCTGCAGCCGCATGTACACACTTCACTCCCCACACACACACCATCCCAGCCAACAAGATGGCACTGGTTGCGCTGGAGCGTGCCCATACCGTTGATGGGTTGGCTGGGGCCAGAGGGCACCTAGTGGGTGGCCTAGGGGGACACCCATATGACCCTAAATTCACAGTGGGCAGTCGGCGGTGTGTGCAGCTGCACTGCTGCCTTGCCGGCTGCGGCAATGATATTCCGTGCCCGTCCACCCCAACCCCACAGCCCACCTCCTGGCACTCCCCCTGGCCAGTGGCACGACTGTCGGCAAATTATAATGATGTTGGACACGTTTTGCACCCCCTCGCTCTCCCTCAGCAGCCACGGTACCTGTTTCACAATTTTTAAAAGCACAAGTGAACCTTGCCGCCGGAAATTCCCCCCAGTGGAGACAGAGAATCGCGGAGGCCCCAGAGAATACCGAGTTAGGCTCGCTGATGATATGCCGACGCGGTTTACTGTACGTGCGGAGTGGAACGCACTGACATCACTGTTGCTGCACCGGATAATTGCGATTTGCCGTGAAACCAGTGGCGGTCACGATTTTGGTGTCGAATCCGATTCTCTGCCCAATCGCATTTCCCGATTTCGGCATCGCCGAATCCCAACAATGGTCTTTTGAGCCAGAGTTCCATTCTGGAATCTCCGCGTCCAGTTGTAAACAGTTCATAAGACCATAAAACCAAGGAGCAGAATGAGGCCACTCGGCCCATCGAATCTGCTCCGCCATTCAATCATGGCAGATATTTTTCCCATCCCCATTCTCCTGCCTTCTCCCCATAACCCCTTATTAATCAAGATCCTATCTATCTCTGTCTTAAAGACACTGAACTGGGACCGTAACAAACGGTGCCAGGCCAGTTTGGCTACTACGGGAACCGTACAGCTAATCTGAACATTGAGCTCCATGAATCTACAAGGGTATGTTGAAAAGTTAATTGGCCCTTCACTCAATTTAACATTCGCAGTAGCATAAAGACTGCCTTTCACACTTTCATCCAAGTTGTACGTGAGAGATCGCCACCACAAAGCACTAAAATACAGGCAATTTCCAACAGTAACAGAAACACATCAGGACATAGTTTTCATATCACAATCACATGGCGGTCTGATAATATCTCAAAATTAAAGAAAAATTCACAGTAAAGTTATATGTACCAAAGGAACTGATTACACTACAGAACAATGTCAAAACTGGATAACCTTTGCACTACATACTTGTGTGCTACCAAACCTGGCAATATTTACAGTTCTGCCTTGCAAAAACAGTTCTTCCACTTGTAGTCCTATCTACGTTGAATTCAAACAATGCAATTAAAAGGCTCCCTCATAACCTTCATTAGGCTGGAATTAAATCATTTTTTGCACAGTCTTAAAAAAAATAATCAGCGTGCTGTCACAGTTTTTGCTGGTTATGACCAGTGCATTAACCCAGAGTTCATCACTAAGGGAAATATCAGGCCTACTAGACATTTTTAATGTCTGGATTTTTCAAATTCCACAATCATTCTGTTGCAGTCTCTCTCCATTTATACCAATGGAAGTCGGGAAACTGGTGTAACGAAGCAGAGAGAGCACTCGGGGAACATGGACTGTGATTCGGTGGGTAGGTCGGAACTTCCTACTTCATGGCGAGGGAGCTGTGTTCCACAGAAGATCATGAAGATTAACCACACTGAAGGATCATGGTCATCACCATCCACCAAATTGCTCTTTTTTAAAAAAATAAATAAATTCCAATTAAGGGGCAATTTTAGTGTGACCAATCCTCCTACCCACACCTGCTGTTGTGGGGGTGAGACCCACGCAGACACGGGGAGAATGTGCAAACTCCACACAGACAGTGACTCAGTGCCGAGATCGAACCCGGGTCCTCAGCGTCGTGAAGCAGCAGTGCTAACCCCTGTGCCACCGTACCGCCCCCCCACCCCAAACTGTTCTTGTCCCAGTTTGCAGTAGTCAAGTATGTGAGCGGAATAACTCGCCTTCTAATATACAAGAGTTGAAATGACTTCCACCAATTTAAGTGGGATGGGGGATCGATTTTAAACAGTTAATGTTTGTGAATGCAACGCATTTAAAATGTATACTAATGAAAAAATAAGAAACCATGGCTATCGACTTCTCTTGCCCTATCCATCAGTACAGCACTGTTGGCAAACATTACACGTGCACAGAGATGAAAGATGTTAAATTAAGGGCCAATTTTAACAGATCCAATTTAACTGCTTTTGAGGCATTTGCACCAAAACCATGAACAAGGTCAGGGGAAGCTGACCGAGGCAATGACGTGGACCTATCAGCCTTAGTGAAATCTTACTCTGCTCTGCCCAAGAGCAGTATTTCAATGTTAATAATTGATGGTGGACTGTCAATCCCAGCAGAATCAAGAAGCACTGTTCAGTGTTGATGATTTAGGAAGTTTGGTGTCTTCACTTTATAAATCAGGTGGCTAGGCAGTGAAGGATATCACTGGAAGCGAGTCATATTTACAAGCTTTCACTTACAGAGAGACACATTACTTATCGTGCGTCTCCAATCCAACAATCACAGCCGGCTCACAGGTTAATCGCCAGTTACCGCCCAATGCTCAAATACAATTGAACACTTAATCAATATACAATTAACACTTGTCAGCCTTCGGAGGTGTGAAAGTTTCAATTCCTTCCTGAACAAGTTCCTCAAAACTCACCCTCCTCATCTATTTGTAATGGCTCACTGCCCTTTTCTCCAAACGTGTCTGCGTGAACTGCTTGGGATATTTCTCTGTTAAACGGACAGCATTACGTGAATAGGAAGTATAGTTAAGTCGTTCCTATTCGCGACACTATGTTATGGAATGCTCTGTGTTACTTTTCTTCCACACAGAACACAGGAACGGGAAGAGGCCATTCACCCCCTCAAGTACATTCTCCCATTTAATTAGATCTTGGCTAATTTGTGCATCAACTCCACCTTTGATCCAAATGTGTAGATACCCTGAACTCAAATCAACCATTCAAATTTCAACTGAGCCAACACTGAGCCATGCACATCACACATATAACCTTGGACAGAATAGTCTCAGAAATTGGCCTAGTCTGATTTTGGGTGGGGAAAGCGGCAGATAACCCGACAGCACAGAAGAGGAATTCAAAGATCCTGAAATATAAAAGCCGTCAGAGTTCACCCATACCTTCCACCAGCGCAGAGACTCGCACCTTGGTGGAACCTAGTTCTAGAGTAGCCTCGGGTCACAATCCAGTGAGCACATTGCACTGTTTAATCTACAGCAGATGGAGGCAGGACATCCCAGAGTGCTGGCACTCAAGGATTGATGGAGGACAGGAATCTGAGTCCCGAGTCAGATAACAAGTCTCTGGACTTGGTCAGACCTCAGTTGTTGGAACTCCAAAGGAAAGGTAGGAACAATCAGGAAGGGCTGTCTTGCTGGGCTGCATCAAGCCTGTAACTCGATGGGAATGTCTGCCATAATGTACTGGGCTGGCATCATAGTTCAGTCATTCTTTCCGTGTGCTCTCTGCACCTTTTGAGGCACAGTTGGTCCCCCATCCCATCAGCTTCCGTCTCCAGTGACACTGTGGTCCACAAGGGTTCAGCTCACGAACAGTGCCATAGGATCAGGAGAGGTAAAACTTTCCCCGCTGCATCGCCATGATATGGCCCTGGTCATTGAGGGCAAGCAAGCTGCCATCAGCCAGACATTCACAGAAGCTCGGTGAGGATCTATGCACTGTACCCACTGTGAGCTGACATTAGTAGGGACTATGGGCAACCACTCCCTCCCCATGACAGGAGCCATATCAGTCAGACAGCGAGCAATGCTCACAGGGCAGCACGGTAGCATGGTGGTTAGCATAAATGCTTCACAGCTCCAGGGTCCCAGGTTCGATTCCCGGCTGGGTCACTGTCTGTGCGGAGTCTGCACGTCCTCCCCGTGTGTGCGTGGGTTTCCTCCGGGTGCTCCGGTTTCCTCCCACAGTCCAAAGATGTGCGGGTTAGGTGGATTGGCCATGCTAAATTGCCCGTAGTGTCCTAAAAAGTAAGGTTAAGGGGGTGTTGTTGGGTTACGGGTATAGGGTGGATACGTGGGTTTGAGTAGGGTGATCATTGCTCAGCACAACATTGAGGGCTGAAGGGCCTGTTCTGTGCTGTACTGTTCTAGATGTCATGTGAAGATAATGGGATGTTCTCACTGGATGCTCTCATCGTCCTTCATGAATCTTGCGACAGTGTCCGTCTTCCTCGCGTAGACAGAGCCATTGGCCTTTTGGCCGACATCCTCGCTCTCAAGGACTTCCTCAACCTCATCTCCATCGATGTCCTCCTCATTGGGGAAGTGCCATTCCTCCATTTTCTCTTCAGGCAGTTCCTCTCTCAGTTGCAGCTCCCGGTTGTGCAGAGCACAGTAGACACCAACGATGCATGACACCCCCTGTGAATTGTATTACAGGGCTCCACCAGGCCGCTCCAGGCATTGGAACCACAGCTTCAGCATCCCTATGGTCTACTGGACCAGACTGAGAGTTGTAGCGTGCGCCTCATTGTACCTTGTCTCAGTTACACTCAGTGACCTCCGCACAGGTGCCATCAGTCATTCCTCAGTGGGTAGCCCCTGTTCCCGAGCAGCCACTCCTGACGCTTCCATGGTCAGAGATCTGAGAGCAGCTCAGAATGGACCAGCTGAATATTCAGCGAATGGAAGCCCCTGCAGTTCCAATAGTTGACAGCTTGCTGCCACGGAGCTCTGAGTGCTATACGGGAGCAGTCGATGGCACTCTGTACCTGTGGAAAACCAGAGATCAACGCAAACCCCATTTCTTCCTGGTTTGCATCCTGAGCTCTCATCCTGATCCACACTCCCAAGTCCATGTGCTCAACTTGGTCCATGTAGGGCACTTGTCACGAGACATTTCAGCATAGAGCCAAGGATTGGGACCACTATACTTGGGCAGCGTGCCATGGCCACCTTTCTGAAGGGATAATGTAGCTTGCTCAGTCGGCCTGGCCTACAGCCACACCACAGCAATCATTGAATTTGCAAGTCCACTCACCAAGGTTTAAATACTGAGCAGCAATCAGTGGCACTCTCACACACAAGGAGGCGGTGGCATAGTGGTATTGCCGTTAGACTAATAAATAGAGACCCAGGATAATGATCTGGGAATCCGGGTTCCAATCCCACCACGGCAGGTGATGGAATTCAAACTCAATAAAATATCTGGAATTAATATTCCAGTGATACATACATAGAAGATAGGAGCAGGAGGCCTTTTGGCCCTTCGAGCCTGCTCCGCCATTCATCACGATCATGGCTGATCATCCAACTCAATAGCCTAATCCTGCTTTCTCCCCATAGCCTTTGATCCCATTCTCTCCAACTGCTGTATCCAGCCGCCTCTTGAATATATCCAATGTTTTAGTATCAACTATTTCCTGCGGTAATGAATTACACAGGGTCACCACTTTGTGTGAAGAAATGTCGTCTCATCTCTGTCCAAAATGGTTTACCCTGAATCCTCGGACTGTGACCCCTGGTTCTGGACACACCCACCATCGGGAATATCCTTTCTACATCTACCCTGTCTAGTCCTGTTAGAATTTTATAGGTTTCTATGAGATCCCCCCTCATTCTTCTGAACTCCAGCGAGAACAATCCCAACCTAGTCAATCTCTCCCCATATGACAGTCCCGGCATCCCTGGAATCAGTCTGGTAAACCTTCGCTGCACTCCCTCGAGAGCAAGAACATCCTTCCTCAGAGAAGGAGACCAAAACTGCCCACAATACTCCAGGTGTGGCCTCACCAAGGCCCATATAATTGCAGCAAAGCATCCCTGCTTCTATACTCAAAACCTCTTGCAATGAAGGCCAACATACCATTTGCCCTCTTTACCGCCTGCTGCACCTGCATGCTTACCTTCAGCGAATGGTGCACAATGACACCCAGGTCCCGCTGCACACTCCCCTCTCCCAATTTACAACCACTCAGGTCGTAATCTGCCTTCCTGTTTTTGCTTCCAAAGTGAATAACTTCACACTTATCCAAATTATACTGCATCTGCCATTGATTTGCCCACACGCCCAACCTGTCCAGATCATGTTGTAGGATCCCTGATTCCTGGTGAACATTGTCGATTTGTCAGGAAAAACCCATCTGGTTCACTAATGCCCTTTAGTGAAGGAAATTTGCCATCCATACCTGGTCTGGCCTACATATGACTCCAGACCCACAGCAATGTGGTTGACTCTTAACTGCCCCCTCAAGGACAATTAGGGATGGACAATAAATGCTGGCATAGCATGCGACACCCACATCCCATAAACAAATAAAAAAAAATAAATGCTGCTTCAGTGGGCACAACTGTGACGAGTCTGACTCCAAGCATGTCAATTGAGCTCAAACTACATGGTCTCAGCTGCAAAGGGCTACTGATGATTGATAGTTTTTTCCATTAGCGTTGTCCTTGTCTACATCCCACCTCCATAAGCATGCCCACACCCCGTGATTCCATGGGACCTTTCCTTCCCCGCCCCACCATTCCCCAAAACTACTGAAGCTCATGTCCCTCAACCCTTTCCCTCTGTTCAGCCCTTCAAAAAGCCCGTGCCCCAGGCTTCTCACCCCTTCATGGGTTTAGACTGGGTGGGAAAAGACTGGGTGGGATATTAAAGGGTGTGGGGAGTGAGGGGGAGAGTGGGATTAGACTGGGTGGGATATTAAAGGGTGTGGGGAGTGAGGGGGAGAGCGGGATTAGACTGGGTGGGGTATTAAAGGGTGTGGGGAGTGAGGGGGAGAGTGGGATTAGACTGGGTGGGATATTAAAGGGTGCGAGATTGAGGGGGAGAGTGGGATTGGACTGGGTGGGATATTAAAAGGTGTGGGGAGTGAGGGAGAGTGGGATTAGACTGGGTGGGATATTAAAGGGTGCGGGGAGTGAGGGGGAGAGTGGGATTAGACTGGGTGGGATATTAAAGGGTGTGGGGAGTGAGGGGAGAGTGGGATTAGACTGGGTGGGATATTAAAGGGTGTGGGGAGTGGAGAGTGGGATTAGACTGGGTGGGATATTAAAGAGTGTGGGGAGTGGGGGAGGGGGGGGAGAGTGGGATTAGACTGGGTGGGATATTAAAGGGTGTGGGGAGTGAGGGGAGAGTGGGATTAGACTGGGTTGGATATTAAAGAGTGTGGGGAGTGGGGGAGGGGGGGGGAGAGTGGGATTAGACTGGGCGGGATATTAAAGGGTGCGAGAGTGAGGGGGAGTGGGATTGGACTGGGTGGGATATTAAAGGGTGTGGGGAGATTAGACTGGGTGGGATATTAAAGGGTGTGCGAAGTGAGGGGGAGAGTGGGATTAGACTGGGTGGGATATTGAAGGGTGTGGGGAGTGAGGGGGAGAGTGGGATTAGACTGGGTGGGATATTAAAGGGTGTGGGGAGTGAGGGGGAGAGTGGGATTAGACTGGGTGGGATATTAAAGGGTGTGGGGAGTGAGGGGGAGAGTGGGATTAGACTGGGTGGGATATTAAAGGGTGTGGGGAGTGAGGGGGAGAGTGGGATTAGACTGGGTGGGATATTAAAGGGTGTGGGGAGTGAGGGGGAGAGTGGGGTTAGATTGGGTCTCATGTAAAATTTGGCATGATTTGTTACCCAATTATTTGTTTTTAGGTTGGATCATTCTTTGATCGAATAAAAAAGGGTCAATTATTCATTTTAAATTGACAGCCTGCAAAAAAGAAAAAAAACAGTTGCACCATCCCACTGCCTCCTGTAGCTGGTAACGCTCTGCCCACTGAAGGGAGCGGGCAGAATCAGAGTTTCTGGTGATGACAATGGGTTAACGTGTGGCCACATCTAATGAGTGATGAGTTGTGCAAACACTTTCCGCACGTTGATTCTCAAATTATTAACTTGTTGTTTTTTACATTTTTCCATAACACTGCAGCCAACTGTAACTACGCAACATATGAAAAGAAAACTGTACACCCTGTTTGACAAGGTCCTGTGTATAATGAGAGCCACATTGTACAGGCAAACTGCAAGTCTGGCAAGCTCATCCGTTGAGACGTCTAACCTCCCGACATCAAGAATAAAAGATTCCAGGTTAGAACAGTTTTCTGCTCAATGAGAAGAAAAGAATCGAGTTGACAGGTCAAGTGTATTTTCCATTTGTTTCTTTTTGATGATTCTGTTATCAAAAAACATGTGCTTAATAGAGGCCATGGTACTGCAGATGAAAGGGTACGACCCCCATTGGGGTCACCCTCATCCTTTAAGTGTATTTGATCTCCAGAGTACAGGAGATAAACCCATGATCCGATGGGATAGACGTGGTGACTGCACTGAACATTTTTACTTTGATTTAATTTCTTGAGCATTGCGTGATTTTCTTCCCATTACCACTGTAAATGAGCCGTGGAACGAGGGCCAGACTGGAAGTGCTCATGGGCTTTTTGTACTGCACCCCAGCCCCAAGGGAGTGTGCCATCCCAGCACCTATTTAGGCGGTTACTTAATAATAATCTGTATTGTCACAAGTAGGCTGACATTAACACTGCAATTAAGTTACTGTGAAAAGCCCCTAGTCGCCACATTCCGGCGCCTGTTCGGGTACACAGAGGGAGAATTCAGAATGTCCAATTCACCCAACAGCACGTCTTTCGGGACTTGTGGGGGGAAACCAAAGCACCCGGAGGAAGCCCACGCAGACACGGGGAGAACGTTGCAGACTCCGCAGTGACCCAAGCCGGGAATCGAACCAGGGACCCTGGTGCTGTGAAGCAACAGTGCTAACCACTGTGCTACCGTATCACCCTTTCAGGGATGCAAAACCAGATGCAAACCTATTTAAAAAGGAGCAGGTAGTCATCCTGGCCAATATACATCTGTCAGCTACAGCCCCAAAAGTAGAATATCTGGTCATTATACCTTGCACCAAGTCCATGATTACCACACACACTGGTGACAAACCACAGCAGGCAATGACTCTGCAAAATGTACCATCTAACCTAAATATTCACTTTGCGTGTACTCATGTCTCCCCTATTCTGTTCCCTGCCTCGCTAGCTCACATAACCTATCTACAGGGATAGAATCAAATCATCATTTTCAATATCTCAATCATACTCCGTTGAAGTCTATGCTTTTCCACGGTTAAGAACTAAAACTGGGAACAGGCGCAGCTCATTTAGCCCCTTGATCACGTTCTGTCACCATTCAATCAGATCATACATGGTCTAGACCCCAACTCCACTTACCCAGCTTGGCTCCATAACCCTCAGTATCCTTGACAAGTAAAGCTTAGTGATCTCAAGATTTAAAATGATTCGTGGAGTTAGCATCGACTGCTATTTGTGAAAAGGTTTCACGCTGTGACTGCCCTTGGTGTGGAAAACGTTCTCTAACTTTTCTCCTGATGACTTGGCTTTGATTTTAAGGTTATATTTCCTTGTCGCAAGACACCCCCACCATCAGAAAAGGTTTCTCTCTACCCTATTAATTCCTTTCAAAATCCTTAAAACCCTGATCAAATCATCCCATAAGCTTCTTTAAGAGTCTAGTTTGCATAATGTCGTCTTCATAATTTAACCCTTGGAGATCTGGTAATATTTTGCCATAGCACTCCCTCCAAGGCTCATTTATCTTTTCGAAAGGGCAGCTCGCAGAACTGTACATAGTACTCCAGATGTGGTCCAACCAGAGCTTTGTATAGATTTAGCATAACTTCCTCTGCTTTATCACCTTTTAACTTTCTCTTTTCCATTGAGAATATGCCTAATTTATGTCTTCATTCCTCAAAACTAAAATGTGGAGATGCCGGCGTTGGACTGGGGTGAGCACAATAAGAAGTCTTACAACAGCAGGTTAAAGTCCAACAGCTTTGTTTCAAACACTAGCTCTCGGAACACTGCTCCTTCCTCAGGTGAATGAAGAGATATGTTCCAGAAACATGTATACAGACAAAGTCAAAGATGCCAGACGATACTTTGAATTCTTACTGTGCTCACCCCAGTCCAACGCCGGCATCTCCACATCATAGCTCCCATCGACACCGCAAACTGCCGGCTCAAAGTGGAGAGGATCTCCAGGAAGATCGCGCATATAGACACTGACATTAAGTTTCTACACAGATGCAAGAAAGCAGACAAGATCCCGAAAGGGTTACAGATCACATTCACCTGAGGAAGGAGCAGTGCTCCGAAAGCTAGTGTTTGAAACAAACATGTTGGACTTTAACCTGGCGTTGGAAGACTTCTTACTAAAGTCATGGAGTTTTACTAACACTTGGGGCGGCACAGTGGTTAGCACTGCTACCTCACAGCGCCAGGGACCCGGGTTCAATTCCAGCCTTGGGTGACTGTGGATCAGTTTGTACTTTCTCGCCGTGTGTGCGTGGGTTTCCTCCGGATGGTCTGGTTTCCTCCCACAGTCCAAAGATGTGCAGGTTAGGTAGATTGGACATCCTAAATTGTCCCTTAAGTGTCCAAAAGATTAGGTGGGGTTACTGGCATATGGGCCTAGGTAGGGTGCTCTTTCAGAGCAGACTTGATGGCCTCCTTCTGCACTGTAGTGATTCTATGGTGCCAAAATGAAAGTGATGCCTCAAGCTCAAAGTCTCATAGGTAAAAACCTCCGATGTTTGCATGCTCGTATTAAATTAAAATTTCACATAGATAAAGAAAAGTAACATAACCCAGAGTGAGTGGGCAAATACATGGCATATGCAGTTTAACGTGGATAAGTGTGAAGTAATTCACTTCGGATAGAGAAACAGAATGGCAGAGTATTGTTTAAATGGTGATAGATGTACAAAGGGGCCTGGGTGTCCTTGTACACCAGTCACTGAGAGCAGGCATGCAGGTACAGCAAGCAGTTAGGAAGGCAAATGGGTTGTTGGCCTTCATTGCAATAAGTCAAGGAGCAAGGATGTCTTCCTGCGGGTGTTTTGGCCTTGGTGAGACCACACCTGGAGTATTGTGCGCAGTTTTGGTCTCCATGTCTGAGAAAGGGTACACTTGCAATGCAGGGAGTGCAGCGAAGGTCCACCAGACCAATTCCTGGGATGGCAGGATTGTGGTACGAGGAGAGATTGGGTTGACTGGGCCTGTATTCACTGGAATTTGGAAGAATGAGACAGGGTCGCATTGAAATGTATAACATTCTGATGGCTGGAGAGACTGGATGCAGGGATGATGTTTCTCCTGGCTGGAAGGATCGAGTACAAACGGTCACAGTCTCAGGATATGGGGCGGGCCATTTAGGACTGAGATGAGGAGAAACCTCTTCAGGGCTGCACGATAGCACAGTGGTTAGCACTGTTGCTTCACCGCTCCAGGCTCCCGGGTTCGATTCCCAGCTTGGGTCACTGTCTGTGTGGAGTTTGCACATTCTCTCCGTGTCTGCGTGGGTTTCCTCCGGTTTCCTCCCACAGTCCAAAGATGTACAGGTTAGGTGGATTGGCCATGATAAATTGTCCTTAGTTTCCAGAAAGGTTAAGTTGGGTTGGGTTACTGGGTTACGGGGAGGGTGGGGGTGTGGGTTTAGGTAGGGTGCTCTTTCCAAGGGCCAGTGCAGACTCGATGGGCTGAATGGCCTCCTTCTGCATTGGTAAATTCTGTGGATTTCACTCAGAGGGAGGCGAGCCTGTGGAATTCTAGGCAATAGATAGATTTCTAGATTCCTAAGGGTGTCATAGCGTACGGGGAGAGCGTTGAAGTTTAGCGCTGAGGTAGGGGATGAGCCAGGATCATATTGGCTGGCAGAGCACGCTTGAAGGGCCAAATGGTCTACTCCTGCTCCTATTTTCTGTTTACAGTCTGAATGTTCTGAAGTGTTTATCCACAGAGACAGTAATAATGAGGTATGAACTTACAGGAAACCAACTCCCTCAGACCTTGAGGAATGACAAAAAAAAACGTCACCAGCTGATGTCACGGCAACAGTCCCTCCCAACTGTGGGAGTACCCACACCAGATGCACTGCAGTGGTTCCAAAAGGCGGCACACCACCACCTTCTCAAGGGCAATTCGGGATTCCATACCAGCAATCCCCACATCTCATGAAAGAATAAGGAAAAAACACAATGAAGTTGTGACTGCAGCACCAGCGGACGCTAATGCTTTATTCCGTCTGGCAGGAATTCAGAAGGAGCGGCTGTAGCTTCACACGATGCGTTCATTAATATGACATTTGTAGGATCGGACAGATTTCGATCCAGAATATTGACCAATTAGGATCATTACAGCTAGCCAAATGATTGCGGAACAAAGTTTCCACTCTTCCAACAGGGAGTCAAAAGACTGGCGCGTCCAAAAATTAAAAGGAATATTGAAAGTCTGGAATGAAGGTGAACATGGGCAGGTCCTGCCATTCTCTGCCATGGCTAATCTGTGCCCCCAACTCCTTTTTGCCACTTCTGCTCCATACCCCTTCATACCCTTATCAAAACAAGGGTTTCCACATCTACTTTATAAAATCTTAATAATTTAAGCACTTTGATTAGATAATCAGGCAGCATGGTAGCACAGGTGGCTAGCACTGTGGCTTCACAGTGCCAGGGTCCCAGGTTCGATTCCCCACTGGGTCACCGTCTGTGCGGAGTCTGCACGTTCTCCCCGTGTCTGCGTGGGTTTCCTCCGGGTGCTCTGGTTTCCTCCCACAGTCCAAAGACGTGCAGGTTAGGTGGATTGGCCATGATACATTGCCCTTAGTGACCAAAAAGAAGAAGAGGGGTTATTGGGTTACGGGGATAGGGTGGAAGTGAGGGCTTAAGTGGGTCGGTGCAGATTCGATGGGTCGAATGGCCTCCTTCTGCACTGTATGTTCTATATGTTCTATGTAATCCCTCAACTTCTAAAGAGAACAGAATCCAACCAAGTTTATGCTACCTTCCCTCAGCCAGTGTTTTGATTGTTTTCTAGCCATCTCATCCCTCTCGGTAATTTGGGTACTTGGACCCCCAAGCCACTTAGTTCCTGTCCCTTGTTTCTCAACATTTAAAAAATACTTTCTTTTGTCCAAAGTGGACTGATACACTCATCACACCGAACTCCATTCGCCATAACTTGCCCACTCAATCGATCTACGCCCCATCTCGACTACCTGCGTCTCTCCTAACTTAGTTCATCTACCAAATTGGATATACAACTCTCGATTCCTTCACCTCGGTCATTAATAAATCTGACGATGGATTGAGGTCTCTATACAGGTCCCTGGGGAACATCATTTTGTCACATCCTGCTCATCAGCACCTCCCCTTTATCCCGACTCATGCCTGCTACCTCGCCCAATTTCCAACACAAATCAAAAGGCAACCCTCCAATTCAGCGGTAATTTCTCCAGTAATCTCCTGTGTGGGACAAAATCCAATCTGGAAGTCCATACAAATCACACCCAGTGGCACTCCCTTACAGACCTCGGTAGTTGCTGCCTGAAGAAATTAGTCAGACATGACTTACCCTGAACAAAGTTCGGCTCAGATCAGCTCATATTTGTCCAGGTGCTCACTCACTCCATCGCCAATGCCAAATTCTAAGCTTCCCCACAACTGACAGGTCGGCGTTTACTTGATTTCTCTCGTCAATCCTTCTTAAATAAGAGTAACATCAGCAAATATCCAATCTAATGACACAGTTTACAAACAAAGAGTGCTTTGAAACATTAGACCAACACTTCTGCAATTCCGTCATGTATCTCCTGCAATAACCCCAGGGGTAGAAATTATCCAGGCCATTGATACATAGTGAAATGCCAGTGCCTTTGTATCTCCTGGGAAACACCAACTGCCACGCTCTGCCAATCTGAGAACATCACCTTTATCCTTACTCCCCAACCAATTACCAAGTTCAGTCATAAAGTTGCATTTACGGATCGAGAACAATGATTAGAGGTAACTGCACAAAAAGACCCGAGTTTCAAACAGAGCAAAGTAATCAGGCTAAGTAATCGGGTCCCAATTGCTGTCCTTTAGGCTGTTGAAAGAAGTCAAAGATGCGATAGCAGAGGCTCTAGCGCCATTTTTTTCAATCTTTCTTAAAAATGCAGACAGTGCTGTGGGACTGGAGAGGAGCTAACGTAACAACACTGCTCAAGTCTGGCGAGAAGGATAAACCCTCTAGCTATAGACCAGTGAGTTTGTCAACTGTGGGCAACTCAAGCGTTCAGGGTGAAGCTAGTGAGTGTTTCAAAATGCTTTGGTTAATTAAGGAGAGCCAGGCTGGCTAATTAAAGGCAAATCACATTTCACACATTGAATAGAGATTTGTGAATAAATGACTGATTGGATAAATCAACAACGTGCGGTAAACATAGCAAATCTTCCATGTGTCTGATTGGTCCAAGTATTCTTGGAAGGATATTTATGCAACCTTCGCAACATTGCCATCCCTGGAGAGTGCTTCTGTATTACTGAGCCTCAGGGTATCACCCCTGCAGGGAGGAGAATCTTATTGTCTGGATCACCTTCCGCTGAACGTGTTGACTGAGTGAAGATCTTGCTTGGAGCTCAGAACAGGATCTATAAAGTCATACATCAATGGAAGGTTCGTAGGCCAAGTCTTGTGCGGGTCAGTCAACTGAATCTTGGGCTGGCCCAGGGTCAAATGGTCCATGGAGATTGTGCAGCGAGCCGAGGCCTTTCAAGGAGACATCAATTTAACAAACCCAACAACCAATAACTTAAATAGAAAATCAATAGAGAGAATTCCAGCAAGAACACAAAGGAAATTCCTTTTTACGAGCACTGAATTGTACAGGAAAACCAGAACTAATTTACAACTAAGAACGGCAAACAAAAATTGTAATTTTTTTTTCCTGATATCTGCCAATATTAAGATGACAACGTCAAGACAGACGAAGGACATGACGTAGAATGAGCCCTTACATGCAACAGTGGGAACAGATCATCGGATGCTGCAGGGCATGAAGTACTTCATTAGAAAGTAGCACGGTAGTACAGTGATTAGCACTGTGGCTTCACAGCACCAGGGTCCCAGGTTCGATTCCCGGCTTGGGTCACTCTGTGCGGAGTCTGCACGTTCTCTCTGTGTCTGCATGGCTTTCCTCCGGGTGCTCCGGTTTCCTCCCACAGTCCAAAGACGTGCAGGTTAGGTGGATTGGCCGTGATAAAATTGCCCTTCGTGTCCAAAAAAGATTAGGAGGGATCATTGGGTTATGGGGATAGGGTGGAAGTGAGGGCTTAAGTGGGTCGGTGCAGACTCGATGGGCCGAATAGCCTTCTTCTGCACTGTATGTTCTATGTTCTCTGATCCTGACTGCTCATCGCTGCCCACCCTATCTTCCACCTCCCCAGTGTCCTCCCCTACCTCCGTGACCTCAGCCCAGAGATTAGTACATAATCCTCATTCGTGTGTGAAGATTTTGCAAACAAAAGAAGTTACAGCTCTCTAGCATGAAACTGGGCTTTTGAATTCCATTGTGGTCACGGGCTGTTTCAACAGAAACTATCAGATGACTCATGTTGCTCCTCTTGCATCCACACTTCCCATCCAAAAGGTCAGTGCATGTGAATACAGATAGGTTGTTTATACGTTAAAATAAGCTGATGCGCATGTGGACATGGTACAAAGGAAAACAATTTCATGTTTTGGTGAAAATACTCTGATCGTATTTCCAATGAGGCAAGCGAATTGAAAGCAAACTGACAGCACGGGTAAATTGTGTCCCACTTCCACGCACTGCAGTTGAACGTTAAGGAAGCTGAGAATCATGATGGAGGAACCCAGTAAGCCCAAAAAAGTGCTAATCTGAGACACAACATCAGCTAAATCAGAACACCCAAAATTTCAATATTCTCCGCTTGCGGTATATACAAATGATCAAGAACGTCTTTAAGCTTTTTGTGTAGCACCCCACACTCCCAGAAGTTCACAAAAATGAAAGCTTGGGTGCTCTTGTTTACCCCATCGTTCACATGACAATTATTTGACAACACAATCCGATTTTGGTCCTGACAAAAGGCACATTATCTCTCCTTGACCTCTTAAAAACACTCAAAGCCGTGAAATTCAACATTAGCCCCTCATTGGTGTTATCCAACCATCCTCGTACCTCTTCTTACCGACCTGAATACAGTCAATACATCTCAAATGATGGCTTGTCTATTCTCCCCAATATTATTAGGTAACTCCAAGTCTTCCTTTCTTGTATGTCATGTCCCTTATTGGCAGTGGGTCAGATTTCACGTGTACACTGATGATTCCACGCCTTGTTTCACAATCTACTTTTCTATGTCCCACAGCTGCCACCATGCTATCAAGATTGCCTTCCTGCAACAGAGGAAAGAAACCAAATTCATTATCCTCAGCCCCAACAAGCTGAGCTGCTCTGTCAATGATTCCATCGTCCTCCCCAGCGATACCACTCATCTGAACCAGGCGCCCCACTATTCCAGTGCCCTGATCAACCCCAAGCTCAGCTTTAAACCTCACATTCGGTTTATCGACAAGGCTGCACACTTCTCCCTCCACAACATGGCTCGTCCTTCAAATCTTCATATCTGCTTTTGACACCATGAGACTCGACAGGTAAACAACATACTACTCGACTTTTCGTCCACCATCCTCAAATTCAAACTTACCCTAAACTCGGCCACCCATATGGGCTAAATCGCTGGCTTTGAAAGCAGACCAAGGCAGGCCAGCAGCACGGTTCAATTCCCGTACCAGCCTTCCCGAACAGGCGCTGGAATGTGGCGACTAGGGGCTTTTCACAGTAACTTCATTTGAAACCTACTCGTGACAATAAGCGATTTTCATTTCATTTCATATCCTGAGCCACTGAGCCATAATCTGTGTCATTGCTGGCTTACTCGAGTCGGTTTAGCTCAGTTGGCTGGCAGCTGGTTCGTGATGCAGAGAGGCCAACAGCGAGGGTTCAATTCCCCGTACCGGCTGAGGTTATCCATGAAGGCCCCGCCATCTCAACTGTGCCCCCTCCCCGTGTGCCGGACTTCCGGTGGCAGCCATGGAGGAGTAGGTCACACATTTGATAGCTCCGGCCTGGAACGGACTTCTGGACCTTTTTCCCCTGGATTTTTCCGGATTTTATGGGATAAATCGGTGAAGAGTGAGACAGTAAGGAGAAATCCCCCTCCGGTGTACGGAGAATTGGACCAGAAGTGGCCGTGTGAGAAGATAAAGTCCTATAAGGAAGACACAAGCAGAGCTGGTAACACGGGACAGCATGGCGGAGGGCAAGGGCTGCGGGGAGATGGCACAGTAGTCGACGGAGCAGCTGGTGAAGTTTTTCGAGGATTGCTTCGCCAAGCTGAAGGAGGACACGCTGGACCCGATTAAGGCTTCAATTGATCAAGTGGTTCAGAATCAGGAAACCCACGGGAGAGCGATCCAGGAGGTGGAACAAAAGTTGTCCGAGAACAAGGAGTATATAACCATGCTGGAAACAAGGTGGGGATGATGAACGACCGCCAGAAAAGAATGCAGGAGAAGCAGGAGGACCTGGAGAATAGGTCCAGGAGGCAGAATCTCAGAATTGTTGGCCTCCCTGAAGGCAGTGAGGCATCAGATGCGAGGGCTTATGTGACGGACATATTGGAGAAGTTGATGGGGGCTGGGGCGTACCCTCGGCCCCTGGAATTGGGAAGAGTGCACAGAGCCCTTGCGAGGAAGCCCCGGGCGAACGAGCCGCCGAGGGCTATGGTGGCACATTTTCACTGTTTCATGGACAAGCAACATGTTTTGCGGTGGGCCAAGAAAGAACGGACAGGACCTGGGAGCGGATTTGGCCAAGAGGCGAGCTGGGTTTAATCGGGCAAAAATAACCCTCTTTAAGAAGGGGGTGATGTTCGGGACGCAAGACGAAGTATGGACCTTCATTAAAGAAATGAAGCTGGAGGCGAATTAAAAGACACTGCTTTGCTGAAAGGAGACTGAACTGTTACTTCAAATGGGAGGTCGGGAACGGCAGCTGCCCAAGTGGGGACTCGCCTCGCCCTCGCCCTCGCCTCGCCCCCCCCCCCCCCCCCCCCCTTTCCAGGCTGCTCATTGAACGTGAGAGGACTGGATGGGCCGGTCAGGAGGGCTCGTGTTTGCGCATTTGAGGGGGCTGAAGCCGGACGTGGCAATGCTACAAGAGACACACCCAAAGGTTACAGACCAGACGAGATTGAGAAAGGGATGGGTCAGCCAAGTGTTCCACTCAAGACTGGACTCAAAGAGCAGGGGGGTAGTGATCTTGATCAGCAAACGAGTGGCATTCGAGGCAGGGAGAATCATGTCAGACAAGGGGGTAGGTACATCATGGTGAGTGGGAAGCTGGAGGGGGTGCGAGTGGTACTTGTGAACATATATATGCTCAAAGTGGGACGACGTGGAACTTATGAGGCAGGTGTAAGGCAAGATCCCAGACTTCGAGTCACATAACCTGATCATGGGAGGGAACTTCAATACAGTCACTGATCGGAATTGAACCGGTCAAAATCCAGGACAGGGAGGAGGCCGGCTGCGGCAAAGGAATTGAAGGGGTTTATGGAACAGATGGGGGAAGTAGACCCATGGAGGTTTGCACGGCCGAGGACGATGGAGGTTTCCTTTTTTTCACATGTCGACAAGGATTACTCTCGCATTGACTTTATTGTTCTGAGCAGGGCGCTAATACCTGAAGGTGGTGGATACTGAGTACTCGGCAATCACAGTGTCGGATCATGCCCCGCACTGGGTGGATCCACGGGTTAGTGTGGAGAGAGGGTAATGCCCGCTGTGGAGACTGGATGTGGGGTTTCTAGCAGACAAAGCGATTTGTGTTCGGGTTAACAAGTCCATCCAGAACTATCTGGAAACAAATGATACGGGGAAGGTCTCTGTAGCGACAGACTGGGAAGCTTTGAAGGCAGTAGTCAGAGGGGAATTAATCTCAATACAGGCTCACAGAGAAAAGGTGGAACGGGCCGAGAGGGATAGATTAGTGGAGGAGATACTCCAGGTGGACAGGAGATACTCGGAGGCCCCGGACGCTGGGCTGCTGAGGGAGCGGCGGAGTTTGGGCTGTTGACCACAGGGAAAGCAGTGGAACAGTTGAGGAAGGCAATGGGGGGGCGATCTAAGAGTACGAGGAAAAGGCAAGCAGAATGTTAGCGCATCAGCTCAGGAAAAGAGAGGCGGCCAGGGAGATAGGGAAAGTAAAGAGCAGAGATGGGAATACTGTCCTGGACCCAGTGGGGGCGAACGAGGTGTTTAAGGACTTTTATAGTAAATTATATGAGTCGGAACCCCCGGCTGGGGTGGAGGGGATGAGGCAATTTCTGGAGCAGTTGAGGTTCCCGAGGGTGGAGGAGGACCTGGTGGAAGGGCTGGGAGCCCCAATGGAGATTGGGGAAATAATCAAGGGGCTGGAGGGCATGCAGTCGGGCAAGGCTCCGGGGCCGGACGACTACCCGGTGGAATTCTATAAGAAGTTTTCAGAGATATTGAGCCCACTGCCAGAGAGGACATTTAATGAAGCAAGAGAGAAGGGAGTCCTCCCCCCAACAATGTCGCAGGCCTCGATTTCATTGATCCTGAAACGAGAGAAGGATCCAGAGCAATGCGGGTCATACAGGCCGATTTCTCTACTGAATGTGGATGCCAAACTGCTGGCTAAGATACTGGCCACAAGGATAGAGGACTGTGTCCCGGGGTGATAGGGGAAGACCAGACGGGATTTGTTAAGGGCAGGCAACTCAAGGCCAATGTTCGAAGGCTTCTCTATGTTATTATGATGCCTTCAGAAGGAGAGGTGGAGGTAGTGGTAGCGATGGATGCAGAGAAGGCTTTTGATCGGGTGGAGTGGAATTACTTGTGGGAGGCGCTGGGGAGGTTTGGGTTTGGCGAGGGCTTTATTGACTGGGTGTGGTTGCTCTATCAGGCATCAGTAACGAGTGTGCGTACGAACCGGCTGAGGTCGGGGTATTTTAAACTACACTGAGGGACGAGGCAAGGGTGCCCCCCCTCCCCGTTACTGTTTGCTCTGGCCATAGAGCCACTGGCCATGGCGTTAAGAGCCTCTAGGAACTGGAAAGGGCTGGTCCCAGATTTGTTTGTCTTTCAGTGCCTCCCCAAGGCCTTTTTCAAGCGGGTGAATTATTTTGGGCTTTGTGTGGGCGGGTAAAACCCCGCGAGTGAAGAAAGTGTTGCTGGAGCGCAGTCCGGGGGGGGGGGGGGGGGGGGGGGGGGGGGGGGGGGGGGAGATGGGTTGGCGCGCTGCCGAACTTCTGCAATTACGACTGGGCGACTAATATAGCCATGATTAGGAAGTGGATAGTGGGGGAGGGGCGGCATGGGAGCGGATGGAGAAGGTGTCATATAAAGACACCAGTTTGGGAGCACTGATTGGGAGCTCTGCCGTTCTCGCCGGCCCGATACTCCACAAGTCCGGTGGTGGTGGCGGCTCTGAGAATCTGGGGGCAGTGGAGGAGATGCAAGAGAGTGGAGGGAGCATCGATTTGGACCCCGAGATTTATAATAACCACAGGTTTGTACTGGGTAGGCTAGATGGTGGGTTCCGGAGTTGGCAAAGGGCAGGAATTAGAAGGATGGGGGATCTATTTATAGATGGGAGCTTTCCCAGCTTGAAAGCCTTGGAGGATAAATTTAAATTGCCAGCAGGGAATAGTTTTAGGTATTTGGAGGTGCGCGACTTCCTGAGAAAATAGGTGCCGGCCTTTCCGCTGCTGCCGCCATGGGGGATACAGGATAGAGTAGTTTCCAGTACCTGGGTGGGAAAGGGGAAGGTATTGGACATTTACCAGGATCTTTAGGAGGCCAGTGGAAGAGCTTACAGGCAAGTGGGAGGACGAGCTACAAGGAGAGGTAGAGGTTGGTCTCTGGCCGGATGCCTAAGGCAGGGTTAATACATCTTCATCATGTGCCAGGCTTAGCCTGATATAATTTAAGGTAGTCCATCGGGCACACATGACAGCGGCTAGGATGAGCAAGTTTTTCGGGGTAGAGGATAGGTGTGCGAGGTGCACGTGAAGCCCAGCAAATCATGTCCACATATTTTGGGCATGCCTGAAGTTTAGAGGGTTTTGGCAGGGTTTTGCTGAGACAATGTCCACGGTACTAAAAACACGGGTGGCGGTGAGTCCGGAGATGGTGATGTTTGGAGTGTCGGAAGAGCCGGGAGTTCAGGGGGCGAAAGAGGCGGTTGTCTTGGCCTTTGCCTCCCTGGTAGCCTGGAGACGGATCTTATTAATGTGGAGGGACTTGAAGCCCCCGGGTGTAGAGACCTGGGTTAGTGACATGGCTGGGTTTCTCAGTCTCGAGAAAATAAAGTTTGCCTTAAGAGGGTCAATGTTGGGGTTCTCCCGGAGGTGGCAACCGTTCGTCGACTTTCTCGGGGAAAATTAAAATGTCAGCAGATGCAGTATTCCGGGGGGGGGGGGGGGGGGGGGGATTGTTGTTGTATGGTTGAGGTGCCTGAAGATTGGGCTGGGGGGGGGGTGTTTATTTTACCATGTTGATGTCATTGTTTATGTTACTGTTATAAACATTTTTCAAATACCTCAATAAAATATTATTTTTTTTAAAACTTTGCCCCTTGCCTGAGGTGTGGTGACCCTCAGGTTAAATCACCAGCAGTCAGCTCTCCCCCCTCAAAGGGGAAAGGAGCCTACGGTCACCTGGGACTGTGGCGACTTTACTTACTTTCTTATTGGAGCTGCACATCTCCCAATGCATTGATGTTAAAGCCCTCATCAATAAACCCCTCGACAGCCTCATCCCATCACATCTCCATTTAGATGTTACGTTTTTGTGCCCTACTGCTGTTGGTTGAGCTGCAGTCACCTTGACTCTGTTCTCTGAAACCTCCACTCTGAAACTCCCAACTTGTAAAACACCATCTCAGAACACAGGAACGGGTGGGTGTGGAAGAGCTTGTGTGCTGCACCCAGTTTCATATTCCTTTTATCAAATCTTCCTACAAGTACTTATCCAACCCTCGCCGCATCAGGAGGTACAAATGTGCCCCACTGCCTCGCTGGACAGTCTGTTCCATTCCTTCACCTCCCTCTGTGTGACACAGTTAAATCAAAACTCTCCTTCCATCCTCCATGTTTCCGGCCGTCTTTCTTGGGCAACCTGAGACTGTTAAATATATTGATACTTATCTTGTTAACATCCTTTTGAATCCTGAGCCTCTCTGCCATGTTTCACAAATGGAAAACCTGAATACACTTCAATCAGCATCAACGGAGTGCAAACCAAGAACAGCAGCAACCACTTACGGAGGAACAGCGGGAGGCCATTCAGCCCCTTGGGTTGTTCCCCCATTTAATTAGATTATACGTCTGATCGGTGCTTCAGTTCCAGTCAACTGCCTTAGTTTCATATTACTTAATGTCCTTGCCTAACAAAAAAAAAAAATCGATCCAGTTTTCAAATTTTCAATTGACCCCAGCTTTTTGGGGAGAACGTTCGAGACTTCACTACCCATTGCGTTAAGAAGTGCTTCTGGACAAGGTCGCTGACTGGTCTGCCACTTGTTTTGAAGGTTCTGGCAGCCTTCTTCTGCACTCCCTCACCAGTGCAGATAGTTTATCTCAGTTCGGTACATTTTTTCTCATCATAAACACCGTGATTAGGCCACCCCTCTTCTTCGAGACGCAAGGGAATATACTTCGAAAAGGTTTGGTTCTGTTTCAACTCAATGAACATCCTGGAGGTTACCATTGATCAGAAACTGAACTGGACCCAGCCATATAAATACTGTGGCTATAAGATCAGGTCAGAGGCTGGGGTGAGTAACTCACCTCCTGACTCCCCAACGTCTGTCCACCATCTACAAGGCACAAGTCAGGAGTGTGATGGAATACTCTCCACTTGCCTGGATGAGTGCAGCTCCAACAACACTCAAGAAGCTCAACACCATCCAGGATAAAGTAGCCCCGCTTGATTGGCTCCCCCTTCCTCAAACAGTCACTCCCTCCACCACCGACTCACAGTGACAGCCGTGTGCATCGTCTGCAAGATGCACTGCAGGAACTCACCAAGGCTCCTTAGGCAGCACCTTCCAAACCCACAGCCTCTACCATCTAGAAGGACAAGAGGGGCAGATTCCTGGGAACCCTACCACCTGGAGGTTCCCCTCCACGTCACTCACCACCCTGACTGGGAAATATATCGGCTGCTCCTTCACTGCTGCTGGGGCAACATATGGAACACCCTCCCTAACCGCACTGTGGGTGTACCTACAGCTCAGGGACTGCAGCTACCACCACCTTCTCAAGGACAATTCAGGATGGACAATAAATGCTGACCTAGTCATCAATGCCCACATCCCATGAATGAATTTAAACTAAAATTAGACACATTCTCAAGACATAAAGAACAAAGAAAAGTACAGCACACGAACAGGCCCTTCGGCCCTCCAAGCCTGTGCCGACCATGCTGCCTGCCTAAACTAAAATCTCTACACTTCCGGGGTCCGTATCCCACTATTCCCGTCCTATTCATGTATTTGTCAAGATGCCCCTTAAATGTCACTATCGTCCCTGCTTCCACCACCTCCTCCGGCAGCGAGTTCCAGGCACCCAGTAACCTCTGTGTAAAAAACCTGCCTCGTACATCTCCTCTAAACCTTGCCCCTCGCACCTTTAACCTATGCCCCCTAGTAATTGACCCCTCTACCCTGGGGAAAAGCCTCTGACTATCCACTCTGTCTACGCCCCTCATAATTTTGTAGACCTCTTATCAGGTCACCCCTCAACCTCTTTCGTTCCAGTGAGAACAAACCGAGTTTATTCAACCTCTGGACACAAAGTGGTGACAGACAGAAGAAAGTCTAAGCGAAATCTAACAGTACTGTTTCCCATCCCCTGCGAGTTAGCTGGAGGGATAGTGAAATGTTACCAATCCCTGTTACAGTCAAATTAATGGCTAGATGGACAAGTACAAATGATCATTTCAACTTCACTTCGATATTCTGTTGCTGAAGTTTATTTGTGATCACTTGAAACCATCGTGGAATCTTAGAAATAGATTTTGAACAATGCTGTGATTTGTGATTATGACATTTTAATTTGAAACGTCACCTCCCAGGAGCCGGTTCAGAAGCTCAGGAATGATTCATAAAGGGCCATCACTGAATCCTAACTCAGTTATGACATTCATCGGTTCTTGCAGAAATAGCAGGACCGTTTTGGAAAGCACCCACCTCATTTGTAGCTAAACTCTGTGCATTCCCGCAGGTTTGCCTCAGCCAGTGTTGATATCTGATCCAATTCAGCAGTGAGTGGAGTCAGGTAACATCTGCTGGGCACAAACATCACGATGTTCACCAGGCACTGATTCCAGTATCCTGATGGTGGATGGGCAGCAAACAATCCAGGAGTTTTTACATGGTGCACCTTTGCTGATGGCTGAAGAGGTCAATCCTTGAGAGGTCGGTTCTGCGCCACGCACATGAAGCACGAAGTGTGACATCATGGGTCACTATGGCGATGCACACCAGCCCACAGGTGTCGACATTTTCCTCTATCGACAGCCACAGACTCCCAGGTGTTATGTCCAGAGCTTTGACGCCACACTTTGCAAGTCTGCTTGAACCAAAGCTTTGGGCATCCTGCTGGTCATCTGGCTGTGGCTACCTCCGGAAAGTGCTTCGGTATGTGGCCCTCTTCCATCTTGTGGGTGTGCCCGAGTCAATGAAGCCGCCTCTATTTGCTGGCTGCCTTTATTTGAGGGGTATGCCACATTTGTGATTTTGCCCTGCCGGGGTATACCCTTGATGCACTGCAGCCAGCAAATATGTCAAGCGTTGAGCTTTTTCTGATAGCTGTAAGTCACTCATGTTTCACGGCCATACAGCAAGATGCGGATAAACACAGGCATTATAAACCTCCAAGAACAGAGGATACTGGGAAAATCTCAACAGGTCTGGCAGCATCTGGAAGAAGGGAAAGCAAAGTTAATGTTTTGAGTCCGTTTGGCTCTTTGTTCTGATGAAGAGCCAAAGGACTCGAAACGTTAACTCTGCTTTCTTTCTTTCCAGATGCTGCCAGACCTGCTGAGTTTTCCCAGCATCCTCTGTTCTTGGGGCTGTTTAGCACAGGGCTAAATCACTGGCTTTGGAAGCAGACCAACAGCACGGTTCGATTCCCGTAACAGCCTCCCTGAACAGGCGCCGGAATGTGGCGACTGGGGGTTTTTCACAGCAACTTCATTTGAAGCCTACTCGTGACAATAAGCGATTTTCATTTTATTTCTTGTTTCAGATTCCAGCATCCGCAATATTTTGCTTATTATAAACCCTGTCCTAAGAATTTGCTTGATATTCTACGTGCATTTTATGGCTCGGCCAAGGGTAGCTCCTTTCCCCACGTGTGCATCAGATTCTGCTTCAAGGGGCAAAATCGTTGTCAGCCAGCTAAATCCAAGCCATACTGACTGGGTGCAAGTCCCCTTTTCATTCCCTGTAAAGGACGAACATGAATCGAGATGCAGAATGACCCATAGTATAAACTGGTCAACGTCCAGCGCACATGAGTCACTGTCACAAAGCACACTGATATTATCTGTGAGAGCATCCCAAGTTCGAACACCAGTTCATGAGGGTGTATTTGTTTTGACGTGAGGAGACACGTGAAACCCCAGTGAGAATAAGCAGCCCAGTCGACATGTAACAATTATTAAAGATTATTTATTAAAGTAAAGACAAACACACACGAACAGGACTACTCTACTCTCACACAATTAAAATGTCTGAATTACTGAACACACACAGAGTTTGTGTAGAACATACGCCTTGTTCCAAAATATACCTATGATACCTGAGCTGCGTAAGATTTCCCTGTTTCCCCATCCACATCCAAATTAAATAATCAGCCTATAGTTACCGCACAATCCACGGATGATACTCATGTTTGAGAAACATTTTTTCTGGGTCCGGTAAGGATTCTTAAAACTGCCATTACAAAAGTTTTCTGCACTGCCTTGACTCGAAGCCTCAGAGGCTTGTTTTGTGTAAACGTGACCTCTAGGCTGCTAGCTGGAAAATTAGCTTTCAGGCTTGGTAGCTGAAACTGGCCTGTCTGCTTTCTGAGACTGCTGGATGTTAACTGCCTCCCTGGCTTTTCAGGGTTTGGTCAATTATGCATTTGTTCCTCTTTGATTATACCTTCTGAGTATTCGGCTGTCTTCCCCCAACAACTTCCTTGACTAATATGTATACCTCATGGGTGTTCCCAATCGTGAATGAGCTGCTACTGATCACAAGATATTCACACCTAATTATTATCTGAACAGCCTTCTAATCTCGTTATTGGGAGAGATGGATTTCAATGAGGCTTTTTGACTGCTGTCTCTAGGCAGATTTCTACCTGCTGATGGACATCTCGCATCCTATCATGTTTTGTTAAATTTGTTTACTGCTGTTGCTAGACAGAATCATGACACTTTCTTATTTTGAAAAACAGCAAGAATGCATTTGGGAGTGGAAAAAGTATTATTTTCCCCAATACTACCCCCCACCCCAAAGAAATCTGCAAATACAACATACAAAGACCGTTTTAAAATATCACTTTATCTCAACTGTAAAATATCAAAATAATAAACAGGTGGGGTTTGTTTTTTTTTAAAAAACTACTCAAGATCTTGTTCTTCCTCCTGCTTGGTGGAACCACCCTGTAATATAATTAAGGGGAATCCCGTAACATCAACAAACATTTGAATGTCATTGGGCTTGTGAGTGAAGCCATGACGCAGGAAGATTACAACATTTCATTTTCTAAATGCTCCACCCACCAGATCCCTTTCCAACACTACAATCACTGCTTTGAACAATATGAAATTATACTGTACATAACATCAGGATTACTCAGCAGAGCTTTGTTGAGGGCCACCGGCCTCCCGGTGTCGCTTCTCACAGGTTAGAAACGGGCGGCCACAAGACAGCAAGTGTCCAGGACCACAGGTGACAGGAAGAGAGTCTCAAGTTGCTCGGAAAATCCAAACTCCATTTCGTAACTTCTGACTCCATCCCTCGCCATGGCAACAGACTGAGATTAAACCAGTCTGTTCACAACCTTGGTGTCATATCTGATCCCAAAATGGGTTTCTGACCACATTTGCTTGTCATCTCTAAGGCAGCCTACTTCTTCCGAATATTACCCGACTTCGCCCTGGTCTCTGAAACTCTCATCCAACCTTTGATACCTCCAGTCTCAATTATCCCAACAGTCTCCTGGTTACTCCCCCATATTGTACCCGACGTAAAGTTGTGTTCATCCAAATCTCGGCTGCCCGTGTCCTACCTCACACCAACTCCTGTTCTGCCAGCACCCGCTGTGCTCGCTGACCTACACTGGCTCCCTGAAAATGAAAATATCGATTTTAAAAGTCTCCTCCATGCTTTCAAATCCCTCCATGTACTCGACCCTCTCTATGTCTGTAATCACCTTCAACTCCACAAGTCTCCGAGACATGTGTGCTCATCTAATTCTGGTATTTTATAGAGTATCCCCACTTTTAATTGATCTCAGATTGGTGGCTGTACCTTCAGCTGCCGAGACCTTAAACTCTGCAATGCCCTCCTCCTTTAAGACACTCCAAGTATTTAATCATCACCTCATGTGGCTCGGTGTCATATTTTGTTTTATAATGCTCCTGTGAAGCACCGTGGGATGTTTCATTACGTTCAAGGTACGACGTAACTAAAAGTGATTCCTGTTGTTGTGAAGTAACTCACTTCCTGACCCCCGCCCCCCTCCCAGAAAAGCTTGTCCACCATCTACAAGGCACAAGTCAGGAGTGTGATGGAATACTCTCCACTTGCCTGGATGAGTGCAGCTCCAACAACACTCAAGAAGCTCAACACCATCCAGGACAAAGCAGCCCCCGCTTGGTTGGTTCCTCGTGCAACACCTTCAACATTCACTCCCTCCACCACTGGCACACATTGGCAGCCGTGTGCCATCAAGGTGGCATTGCAGCAACTCACCAAACCATGCATCCCCGTCGCAAGTGTGCACGTCCATCTCAGATTCGTTAGGTCACCACTTAGCTCCCAAAAAATGGGCAGTGCGCAACCAATTTTAGCCCCTGTCAAGTACTAATTTTTGTTTGTCTGACTTTGCTGTTGGCAAATTAGCTGCTGCATCTGCCCACATTAGAGCAGTGACTACATTTAAAACGTACTGCACTTTAAGGTGTTCTGACAATGTGAAAGGGTCTATTTAACTGCAAGTCTTAACTTTCCAGTTGGACATTAGGCCTTACATCGGTTTTGTGAAGGGTAGGCCGTGCCTCACAAACCTCATTGAGTTCTTTGAGAAGGTGACCAAACAGGTGGATGAGGGTAAAGCAGTTGATGTGGTGTATATGGATTTCAGTAAAGCGTTTGAGAAGGTTCCCCATGGTAGGCTATTGCAGAAAATACAGAGGCATTGGATTCAGGGTGATTTAGCGGTTTGGATCAGAAATTGGCTAGCTGGAAGAAGACAAAGGGTGGTGGTTGATGGGAAATGTTCAGACTGGAGTCCAGTTACGAGTGGTGTACCACAAGGATCTGTTTTGGGGCCACTGCTGTTTGTCATTTTTATAAATGACTTGGAGGAGGGCGTAGAAGGATGGGTGAGTAAATTTGCAGATGACACTAAAGTCGGTGGAGTTGTGGACAGTGCAGAAGGATGTTACAAGTTACAGAGGGACATAGATAAGCTTCAAAGCTGGGCTGAGAGGTGGCAAATGGAGTTTAATGCAGAAAAGTGTGTGAGTAATTCATTTTGGAAGGAATAACAGGAAGACAGAGTACTGTGCTAATGGTAAGATTCTTGGTAGTGTGGATGAGCAGAGCGATCTCGGTGTCCATGTACATAGATCCCTGAAAGTTGCCACCCAGGTTGAGAGGGTTGTTAAGAAGGCGTACGGTATGTTAGCTTTTATTGGTAGAGGGATTGTGTTTCGGAGCCATGAGGTCATGTTGCAGCTGTACAAAACTCTGGTGCGGCCTCATTTGTAGTATTGCGTGCAATTCTGGTCGCCGCATTATAGGAAGGATGTGGAAGCATTGGAAAGGGTGCAGAGGAGATTTACAAGAATGTTGCCTGGTATGGAGGGAAGATCTTATGAGGGAAGGCTGAGGGACTTGAGGCTGTTTTCGTTAGAGAGAAGAAGGTTAAGAGGTGACTTAATTGAGGCATATAAAATGATCAGAGGATTAGATAGATAGAGTGGACAGTGAGAGCCTTTTTCCTCGGATGGTGATGTCTAGCACGAGGGGGACAGAGCTTTAAATTGACGGGAGATAGATACAGGACAGATGTCAGAGGTAGGTTCTTTACTCAGAGAGTAGTAAGGGCGTGGAATGCCCTGCCTGCAACAGTAGTGGACTCGCCAACACGAAACGCATTCAAATGGTCATTGATAGACATATGGACGATAAGGGAATAGTGTCGATGGGCTTTAGAGTGGTTTCACAGGTCGGCGCAACATCGAGGGCCGAAGGGCCTGTACAGTGCTGTCTATGTTCTATGTACATCCATTATTCCACATTCAAGCCATTTAATCTATTTCATTGCTCATAACCGGATCTGGCACCGTCTCTCCCTGTTTGTTCCATACGGACATACTGGGAATGAGTCTCCCAAGTGTCATTGTGGGTGGGTTTGACGGGGTGATTCGCGCTGGGTGTTTGGGCGTGATCCAGACCGACATTCACCCACACTTAGCAATTTTTTGGAGCTTGGGGAGTTTCTCACCGTTAATCCCAAAGAATTTTTTTCTGCAGTGGGGAATGAAAGTCACCAGTCAGACCAACTCCTCAGAGATCGGGACGCCATTTTTAAAGGATGACCAGTGAGGTTGAGAGTCCACCATACCCACCCCCCCCCCCCCCCCCCCCCCCCCCCCCCCCCCCCCCCCCCACAAGCATCGCGACCTCCCACAGACATGGGCAACACCTCCAACATTCGACCCCGGAGGGGCAACTACCCCCCCCCCCCCCCCCCCCCCCCCCCGCGCCACACCCCCCCCCCCCCCCCCCCCCCCCCCCCCAACCAACCACCACCCAGGTTTGAGGCTGAACCCAGCCCCACACCCATCCATCCTCGTGCGCATCAGGGCATCGCCCACACCCATTGAGCATACCTTACTATGGGTTTACTGAGGTACCCCCACGTTTAGGGCCTCCCTCCTTCACAGGCTCATCCTTCATAGCACCCTTCACCACCTCCTTTCATGGACATGACCCCCCCCTCAGGTCCTGCCCCTTGAACCCTTGGTAGTGACAACCTGCACTCCCAGTGTAACAGGTTGGCACTGCCAGGGCACAGCCCTGCCCTGTCCCCGACCGCCTGGCCTTATCCTTGGTCTCCATTTGTAAAGAGCCGTACAAACCCTCGCCGGAGTGAGGCTTCGCCGGGACAGCCGGTGATTACTGGGAGATTCTGGCCTCAAACGAGTTGCGCATATTTAAATTTGCCTCATTTAAATGTGATTATCGGGATCACGCCCTCTAGACCGTGCCGGCCATAGCGGGTCGAGTGCATTGCGATTCGCACGGCGCTCACCCAAAACCCGTTTTGGACCTCTCCCACTATGCTGGCACAATAGCATCGGCACCGGGCGCAGCAGAGTGGGAAAATTGCGCCCACTGTTCAAAAGGAGAGCGTTGTGCGCACTTTGCAGGAATTCCAACCCCTTTGTTTTGTTTACTCCCTCCCTATGCCAAATCAATCGTTAAAATCTCCCACAACAATACTTTTCTTGTTCACTCATCTCCCTGCTCTGTCTGATCTCTTCCATAATTGGGGGCTTTGTAGTGTGTAATACTGTCACTCCGCCTCCACATTTCTGAGCTATTCTGTCCCTCCTAAAAATATTACACCCAATGTGTTTACTTTCCACTCCTGCTCAGTCTGAAGCCAAGTTTCTGTTTGCGTTGTTCAATCTATCTGCTCCTGTGACATCATTAGCTCTAACGCCCCCTGTTTGTTTCCCACACTCGGTGTCTTTGCAATACAGGCCCTTTGTCTTCCCGAAGTTGGTATTTAAATCTACTCCTTTTCCCTTGAGGATTTTGCCCAAGCTAACACCTTCACCCTCGTCTTTATCCGGCTTATAACAGATCAATTTGATTTTCCACCTTTACTTTATTCCTCTTGCAGGAAAACACTTTTGCTGGAGTGTTGTTTCATTTCTTTATTTAACTCGTCTATTCCTGCACTCTTGATTTTATCGAACTCATTTTCCCAGTTCCCTTTTGTGCGTCTTCAGCTCATTCACTTCCTTTCTGTTCAGCTGTAGGCCATCCTTGTGGAATACCCTCACACCATTCTCAGATCCACTCTATAATACCCCACAAGTGCCTGACAGCAGCCCTTTAAGCCAGACTTTGAACCCAGATCTTCCATCCCTTACTCTGGGATCATGTGGCTGGGGTTTCCTGAGATTATCATTCCCAAGGTTCGGCTTCCGAATCCGCTCGACACTCTCCAGGGTGTAAGGCATTCCCTTTGCTATGTCCTTGGCTCCGATTCGACGCACATCTCTTCAAGCTGCAAAATATTTTCCAGTCTGCCCAAAGGATGAGATCAGTGGTGAGAAATGATCTTGGCTCAGACGATCATGATATAGAATGAGGCTGGGTGGGGATAAGAAATATAAAGGGGAAGAAGTCACCACTGAGAGTAGCCGATAGGCCCCATTCCAGTGGCTACACTGTAGGACAGCGCATAAATTAAGAAAAAATGGAAGCTTACAAGAAAGGTACTGCAATATTGGTGGGCAACTTTAATCTTCATATAGATTGGAGAAATCAAATTGGCAAATATAGCTTTGAGGACGCGCTCATAGAGTGCATTCAGGCCAGTTACTGAGAACAACATGCTGTTGAACCAATCAGCAAACAGGATATTTTAGAGCTGGTAATGTGTAATGAGACAGGACTAATGATCTCTCAGTAAATGATCCTCCAGGCAAGAGCGATCATAATATGATCATGTAAGAAACATATGTCGGAAACTAGTATTAAACAGAGGTGGTACAAGAATGTGAAGACAGAGGTTGGCTACAGTGGACTGGAAAAATAGAATTTAATATCAGATGGTAGATAATCAATGGAAACAATAACGGGGTTATTTTATAATTTTCAACGCCCATTGTGAAAGAAGACTCCATGAGAAGGATGCAGCATCCGCAGCGAACTGATTTAGGGAAGGCATGCAACTGAAACCAAAGGCATACAATGGTGTGAAGATTGGGGACATTTTAGAAACCAGCACAGGATGACCAAAAAAAAATAGAAAATAGATCACGAAAGTCACAAGAAATAAAAAAAACAAGACTGCAAAAGCTTCTGCAAGTATGTAAAAAGGATGAGCGTAGATGTTAGATATTGGTACCTTACTGGATGAGACTGGGGAATTCACAATGGAATCAAGGAAATGGCAGACACTTTGAATAAAGCTTCTGTACCTGTCTTCATGGGAGAAGATGCAAAAAGCATCTCAATAAGAGGAAATTAGAGGGCGAAATGGACGGAAGAGCTTAAAACAATTATCGCTGCGGGGCGGGTTCTCATGGTCGAACATTCTGGGACCCCCCACCCCTCAGGTTTACACTCAAATCCATTTGAACATTGGCAAATGGAAACTTTGGCATGAACCAGGGTTCAGAGTGAACTTTTCAAAAAAATAACATAAAAGATATTTTTTATATCTGCTAGTTATTAGTTATATTGATGAACAGTAATCAGTTTCTAAAGGTGCGTATTGATGCCCTTGCACCCCCCCCCCCAAAAAAAACCCCTAATGTTTAGAGCTTCCTCGAAGGCCGGAAACAGGTACAATGAGTGGAAATTCCCGACGGTTATGGATCCAATCCGGGGTAGCATTGCGCACAATTTTTGCAAACGAGCAAAAAGAAAACTGTGGAACTTGAGTTGCGCTGAAAATCATGAGTTTATTTGATCTGCTTTTATTACTTTCAGGCGAACTGCGTGGAAAGAATCAGCACAAACGAGTGGAAACTCCAGGTCGCTTTGTAATGCCGTTTGCCTCTTTTACAGACATTATCTTAATGGTGCAACTACTACAAAGCACTGGTCAACTATGGCACAACAATGTGGAACGGTTTTTTTTATGGAAGGTACAAGGTGCTGCCGCCATCGACAGCACTCACTAAGTGAACAGTGCAACCCCAACGTTACTGGAAGCCTTTATTTCTGGGTCCACAGACTACTTTGAATAAGAGTCTATCCATCTCCCAAATTTATGTCCTGAAGAAAGCTAGTGCTGGGAGCACAGAAGACCAGAGCAAGTAGCTGAGAGAGAGAAAAACAAGTTTAACTTTTCAGATGTATGGTGACGAAGGGCTTCCAGTTGAAATGCGAACCTGTGCTCGAGATCCCCAGCACTAGTTATTCTTCCTTATCCCATACCTTGCTGAGTACATATAAAAGAGCTTAAAAAAAAAAAAAATGTGTCTTGAACATTTCTATAATGGCTTCGGATAGCTGATTTAAACATCAGTTGCAGATTCAATCTGGTGTCCATTCTACAGCCGGTCAGAATTAAAATCTAATTAGTTAAAGCCATGCAAATAGTCTCTTTCTGCCATCCACATTTTTCTTCAAGTCCAGTACTTTAGCCAAGCACAATACACTGGCTAACAACCAGAACACAAAACCAGCTGGAAACACTTATACTCAAACAACGTTAACTAAAAAAGCACTTTCTTACCATTGGATGGCTGACTTTTTGGAAATGGAAAAAAAATCCCCAATGATTCACATGGTTTCTCCACAGAATAAGGCATCAGTTCGCATCTAATTATTCAATTAAACCATACATAAAAAATACAATGTGTAACCCCCCACACCTCCACCCACCCACTTTCTCCCCCTCCTGCCCCACCCCCTCAGCATTCCTCTCCAACCCGAGCAGAATTTTTTTGAAAATTCACTGCTTCACTACAAGGCCAGCATTTATTGTCCATCCCCAATTGCCCATTGAGAAGGTGATGGTGAGCTGTCTTCTTGAACCACTGCAGTCCGTGTGGTGTAGGTACACCCACAGTGCTGTTAGAGAGGGAATTCCAGGATGTTGCCCCAGCGACAGTGAAGGAACGGCTGATATATTTCCAAGTCAGGATGGTGAGTGACTTGGAGCGGTACCTCCAGGTGGTGGGGTTCCCAGATATCTGCTGCCCTTGTCCTTCTAGATGGTAGTGGTCATGGGTTTGGAAGGTGCTGCCTAGGAACCTTGGTGAGTTACTGCAGTGCATCTTGTGGATGGTACACACGGTTGCCACTGTTCGTTGGTGGTGAAGGAAGTGCATGTTTGTGGATCGGGTTCCAATCAAGCGGGGCTGCTTCATCCTGGATGGTGTTGAGCTTCTTCAGTGTTGTTGGAGCTGCAATCATCCAGGCAAGTGGAGACTATTCCATCACACTCCTGACTTGTGCGTTGTAGATGGTGGACAGGCTTTGGGGAGTTACTCGCCACAGGATTCTTAGCCTTTGACCCGCTCTTGTAGCCACAGTATTTGTATGGCTGGGTCCAGTTCAGTTTCTTCCTCATCTGCCTTAAATCTTCCTTATCTGCACACCTTTTGTGGAGTGTGTGAATTACTTGGTTTTCCTCCCTCTGTGCAATACTTTATACTTCAACACCTCACCTCATTTTGTTTTGCATCAAGGACTTTAATTTCTGCATACCAAGGCTTGAAAACCTAACCGAGATTGATACTCCACTGGCAGTACTGAGGGAGTGCTGCATTGCTGGGAGTGCTGAAATGTTAAACCAGTGAGGGCTGCCCGCCCCAGGACTCAGGTGGCTGTAAAAGATGCCACGGTGCTAATAGAAGAACGTACAAAGACTTGAAATAGGAGAAGAGGGAGGCCATTCAGCCCCTCGAGGCTGCTGTGTCATTCAATAAGATCGTGGCTGATCGGATTGTAACCTCAACCCCACATTCTTGCTAACCCCCCCCCCGATAACCTTTCACCCCCCCCCCCCCCTTGTTAATCAAGTATCTATCCAACTCTGCCTTCAAAACTATCAAAGACTCTGCCTCCACTGCCTTTTGAGGGAGAGAGTTCCAAAGACTTATCACCCTCTGAGAGAAAAAAAGATTTCCTCATCTCGTAAATGGGTGGCCTCTTATTTTCAAACCGTGACCCCTAGTTCTGGGCTCCCACAAGAGGAAACATCCTCGACACATCCACCCTGTCAAGCCCCCTTAGGAAGAACAGGGAGTTATTCTAGGCCGCTGACCAATGTTTTTCCCTCAACCAGCAACACCAAAATAAAAAGCAGATTGTCGTGTTGGCCTACCGAAGGTACAGTACTTCAGAGCAATTCTTTGCCAGTGAATCATCTTGGAGGAGGTTAAGAGATAGGGCGGGGGGGACCATAGGAGGAATTGAATGCAAGGATGAAAATTTTAAAATTGAGGCTTTGCCAGGCTCGGAGTCAAAGAACGAAGAACAGTACAGCACAAGAACAGGCCCTTCAAGCCTGTGCCGACCATGCTGCCCGTCTAAACTAAAATCTTCCACACTTCCTGGGTCCGTATCCCTCTATTCCCATCCTATTCATGTATTTGTCAAGATGCCCCTTAAACGTCACTATCGTCCCAGCTTCCACCACCTCCTCCGGCAGCGAGTTCCAGGCACCCACTACCCGCTGTGTAAAAAAACTTGCCTCGTACATCTACTCTAAACCTTGCCCCTCGCACCTTAAACCTATGCCCCCTAGTAATTGACCCCTCTACCCTGGGAAAAAGTCTCTGACTATCCACTCTGTCCCTGCCCCTCATAATTTTGTAGACCTCTATCAGGTCGCCCCTCAACCTTCTTTGTGCCAGTGAGAACAAACCAAGTTTATTCAACCTCTCCTCATAGCTAATGCCCTCCATACCAGGCAACACCTTGGTAAATCTCTTCTCTACCCTCTCTAAAGCCTCCACATCCTTCTGGTAGTGTGGCGACCAGAATTGAATACTAGACTCCGTGTGGCCGAACTAAGGGTCTATACAGCTGCAACATGACTTGCCAATTTTTATACTCAATGCCCCGGCCAATGAAGGCAAGCATGCCGTATGCCTTCTTGACTACCTTCTCCACCTGTGTTGCCCCTTTCAGTGACCTGTAGATCTGCTCACCAAGATCTCTCTGACTGTCAATACTCTTGAGGGTTCTACCATTCACTGTATATTCCCTACCTGTATTAGACCTTCCAAACTGCATCACCTCACATTTGTCCGAATTAAACTCCATCTGCCATCTCGCCGCCCAAGTCTCCAAACAATCTAAATCCTGCTGTATCCTCAGACAGTCCTCATCGCTATCCGCAATTCCACCAACCTTGTGTCGTCCGCAAACTTACTAATCAGACCAGTTACATTTTCCTCCAAATCATTTATATATACTATGAACAGCAAAGGTCCCAGCACTGATCCCTGTGGAACACCACTAGTCACAGCCCTCCAATTAGAAAAGCACCCTTCCATTGCTGCTACTCTGCCTTCTATGACCTAGCCAGTTCTGTATCCATCTTGCCAGCTCACCCCTGATCCCGTGTGACTTCATCTTTTGTACCTGTCTGCCATGATGGACATTGTCAAAGGCCTTACTGAAGTTCATACAGACAACATACACTGCCCTACCTGCATCAATCATCTTTGTGACCTCTTTGAAAAACTCTTATCAAGTTAGTGAGACACGACTTCCCCTTCACAAAACCGTGCTGCCTCTCGCTAATAATTCCATTTGCTTCCAAATGGGAGTAAATCCTGTCTCATAGAACATAGAACATAGAACAGTACAGCACAGAACAGGCCCTTCGGCCCTCAATGTTGTGCCGAGCCATGATCACCCTACTCAAACCCACGTATCCACCCTATACCGGTAACTGAACAACCTCCCCCTTAACCCTACTTTTAACACTACGGGCAATTTAGCATGGCCAATCCACCTAACCCGCACATCTTTGGACTGTGGGAGGAAACCGGAGCACCCGGAGGAAACCCACGCACACAGGGGGAGGACGTGCAGACTCCACACAGACAGTGACCCAGCCGGGAATCGAACCTGGGACCCTGGAGCTGTGAAGCATTTATGCTAACCACCATGCTACCCTGCTGCCAGCCTCTCGGAGAATTCTCTCCAGTAATTTCCCTACCATTGACGCAAGGCTCGCCAGCCTGTAGTTCCCTGGATTATCCTTGCTACCCTTTATAAACAAAGGAACAACATTGGCTATTCTCCAGTCCTCCGGGACATCACCTGAAGACAGTGAGGATCCAAAGATTTCTGTCAAGGCCTCAGCAATTTCCTCTCTTGCCTCCTTCAGTATTCTGGGGTAGATCCCATCAGGCCCTGGACTCTTATCCACCTTAATATTTTTCAAGACGCCCAACACCTCGTCTTTTTGGATCTTAATGTGACCCAGGCTCTTTACACACCCTTCTCCAGACTCAACATCCACCAATTCCTTCTCTTTGGTGAATACTGATGCAAAGTATTCATTTAGTGCCTCACCCATTTCCTCTGGCTCCACACATAAATTCCCTTGCCTATCCTTCAGTGGGCCAACCCTTTCCCTGACTACCCTCTTGCTTTTTATGTACGTGCAAAAAGCCTTGGGATTTTCCTTAACCCTATTTGCCAATGACTTTTCGTGACCCCTTCTAGCCCTCCTGACTCCTTGCTTAAGTTCCTTCCTACTTTCCTTATATTCCACCCAGGCTTTGTCTGTTCCCAGCCTTCTAGCCCTGACAAATGCCTCCTTTTTCTTTTTGACGAGGCCTACAATATCCCTCGTTATCCAAGGTTCCCGAAATTTGCCGTATTTATCCTTCTTCCGCACAGGAACATGCCGGTCCTGAATTCCTTTCAACTGACATTTGAAAGCCTCCCACAAGTCAGATGTTGATTTACCCTCAAACATCTGCCCCAAATCTATGTTCTTCAGTTCCCACCTAATATTGTTATAATTAGCCTTCCCCCAATTTAGCACATTCATCCGAGGACCACTTTTATCCTTGTCCACCAGCACTTTAAAACTTACTGCATTGTGGTCACTGTTCCCGAAATGCTCCCCGACTGAAACTTCTACCATCTGAAATGAAATGAAATGAAAATCGCTTATTGTCACAAGTAGGCTTCAATGAAGTTACTGTGAAAAGCCCCTAGTCGCCACATTCCGGCGCCTGTCCGGGGACGCTGGTACGGGAATCGAACCGTGCTGCTGGCCTGCTTGGTAAGCCAGCGATTTAGCTGAGTGAGCTAAACCAGCCCCTAGTGAGCTAAACCAGCCCCTCTGGTCTGGCTTGGCCTGGCTCATTCCCCAATACCAGGTCCAGTACAGCCCCTTCCCTAGTTGGACTATCTACATTTTTTTTTAAGAAGCCCTCCTGGATGTTCCTTGCAAACTCTGCCCCGTCCAAGCCCCCAGCACTAAGTAAGTCCCAGTCAATATTGGGGAAGTTAAAGTCTCCCATCACAACAACCCTGTTGCTTTTGCTCCTTTCCAAAATCTGTCTACCTATCTGCTCCTCTATCTCCTGCTGGCTGTTGGGTGGCCTGTAGTGAACCCCCAACATTGTGACTGCATCCTTCCTATTCCTGATCTCTACCCATATAGCCTCACTGCCCTCTGAGGTGTCCTCCCGCAGTACAGCTGTGATATTCTCCCTAACCAGTAGCGCAACTCCTCCACCCCTTTTACATCCCCTCGATCCCGCCTGAAACATTTAAATCCTGGAACGTTTAGCTGCCAATCCTGTCCTTCCCTCAACCAGGTCTCTGTAATGGCAACAACATCATCGTTCCAAGTACTAATCCAAGCTCTAAGTTCATCTGCCTTATCCATAATACTTCTTGCATTAAAACATATGCACTTCAGGCCACCGGACCTGCTGTTTTCAGCAACATCTCCCTGTCTGCTCTTCCTCAGAGCCATACTGGCCCTATTCCCTAGTTCTCCCTCAATGCTTTCACCTTCTGACCTATTTCTCCGGTGCCCATCCCCCTGCCATACTAGTTTAAACCCTCCCGTGTGACACTAGCAAACCTCGCGGCCAGGATATTTATGCCTCTCCAGTTTAGATGCAACCCGTCCTTCTTACACAGGTCACACCTGCCCCGGAAGAGCTCCCAGTGGTCCAGATAACTGAAACCCACCCTCCTACACCAGCTGTTTAGCCACGTCTTTAGCTGCTCTATCTTCCTATTTCTAGCCTCACTGGCACGTGGCACGGAGTAATCCCGAGATTACAACCCTAGAGGTCCTGTCTTTTAACTTTCTGCCTAGCTCCCTGAACTCCTGCTGCAGGACCTCATGCCCCTTCCTGCCTATGTCGTTAGTACCAATATGTATCACGACCTCTGCCTGTTTGCCCTTCCCCTTCAGGATGCCCGCTACCCGTTCTGAGACATCCGGGACCCTGGCACCAGGGAGACAACATACCATCCTGGAGTCTCTTTCACGTCCACAGAAGCGCCTATATGTGCCCCGACACATGATTTTAAACGAGTAGTTTTCTTCAGTATTTACGAATGAGGGGGGCCATATTGTTGGAGGACAGTGTGAAACAGACTGATAAGCTCGAGGAGATACTTGTCAGGAAGGAAGATGTGTTGGGCATTTTGAAAAACTTGAGGATAGGCAAGTCCCCCGGGCCTGACGGGATATATCCAAGGAGTCTATGGGAAGCAAGAGATGAAATTGCAGAGCCGTTGGCAATGATCTTTTCGTCCTCACTGTCAACAGGGGTGGTACCAGGGGATTGGAGAGTGGTGAATGTCGTGCCCCTGTTCAAAAAAGGGAATAGGGACAACCCTGGGAATTACAGGCCAGTTAGTCTTACTTCAGTGGCAGGCAAAGTAATGGAAAGGGTACTGAGGGATAGGATTTATGAGCATCTGGAAAGACACTGCTTGATTAGGGATAGTCAGCACGGATTTGTGAGGGGTAGGTCTTGCCTCACAAGTCTTATTGAATTCTTTGAGGAGGTGACCAAGCATGTGGATGAAGGTAAAGCAGTGGATGTAGTGTACATGGATTTTAGTAAGGCATTTGATAAGGTTCCCCTTGGTAGGCTTATGCAGAAAGTAAGGAGGCATGGGATAGTGGGAAATTTGGCCAGTTGGATAACGAACTGGCTAACCAATAGAAGTCAGAGAGTGGTGGTGGTGGATGGCAAATATTCAGCCTGGAGCCCAGTTACCAGTTTCGTACCGCAGGGATCAGTTCTGGGTCCTCTGCTGTTTGTGATTTTCATTAATGACTTGGATGAGGGAGTTGAAGGGTGGGTCAGTAAATTTGCAGATGATACGAAGATTGGTGGAGTTGTGGATAGTGAGGAGGGCTGTTGTCGGCTTCAAAGAGACATAGATAGAATGCAGAGCTGGGCTGAGAAGTGGCAGATGGAGTTTAACCCTGACAAGTGTGAGGTTGTCCATTTTGGAAGGACAAATATGAATGTGGAATACAGGGTTAACAGTAGGGTTCTTGGCAATATGGAGGAGCAGAGAGATCTTGGGGTCTATGTTCATAGATCTTTGAAAGTTGCCACTCAAGTGGATAGAGTTGTGAAGAAGGCCTATGGTGTGCTGGTGTTCATTAGCGGAGGGATTGAATTCAAGAGCCGTGAGGTGATGATGCAGCTGTACAAAAACTCGGTAAGGCCACATTTGGAGTACTGTGTGCAGTTCTGGTCGCCTCATTTGAGGAAGGATGTGGAAGCTTTGGAAAAGGTGCAAAGGAGATTTACCAAGATGTTGCCTGGAATGGAGAGTAGGTCTTACGAGGAAAGGTTGAGGGTGCTCGGCCTTTTCTCATTAGAATGGAGAAGGATGGGAGCGACTTGATAGAGGTTTATAAGATGATCAGGCGAATAGATAGAGTAGACAGTCAGAGATTTTTTCCCCGGGTGGAACAAACCATTACAAGGGGACATAAATTAAAGGTGAATGGTGGAAGATATAGGGGGGGATGTCAGAGGTAGGTTCTTTACCCAGAGAGTAGTGGGGGCATGGAATGCACTGCCTGTGGAAGTAGTTGAGTGGGAAACATTAGGGACCTTCAAGCGGCTATTGGATAGGTACATGGATTACGGTAGAATGATGGGGTGCATATTAATTTGTTCTTAATCTAGGACAAAAGTTCGGCACAACATCGTGGGCCGAAGGGCCTGTTCTGCGCTGTATTTTTCTATGTTCTATCACCTACCTTCCCAGGGTGCTCCTTGGTTTTCTCTCTGCTTCCCGGAATGCACTCTGGACCTCTCCCTGCTGACTACCAGTTACAAAGCCAAACAAAGGAAACAGAACAAAAAGGGAAACAGCACCTCCTCCCACTCCGCGCCGAATTACCACACTGCCCAAATGACCAAATTCCAATTCCCACTCTGGCTGTCTCTCCTTCACCTGCGCAATGAGGCACAGGAGGTGATGGGTGAGTGGGGCTTTTTGATTTATTTTTTTCCTTTCTTTCATGGGATGCAAGGTGTTGCCGGCTGGGCCCATGCCTAATTTCCCCTCGAACTGAGTGACTTACTCGGCCATTCAGAGGGCAGCCAAGAATCAACCACATTGTAGGCCAGATCAGGTTGTTTTATAAGGGACAGTAGATTTCCTTTGTGAACCAATCGATGATCATTTCACGTCCACCATTGCTAAGCTCAAAGCTCACGCTTTGAATTCCAGATTTTATTAATTGAATTTAAACAGCTGCCGAGGTGGGATTCGAACTCGTGTCGTCTGTCCGGGGAGGCTGGTACGGGAATCAAACCGTGCTGCTGGCCTGCTTTCAAAGCCAGCGATTTAGCCAAGTGAGCTAGAACACAGCTAGATGTTACAATGGGGAAGGATTGTAACCTCATTCTGGATGGATCAACCGTGCCAAATAGTCTTCGTCATCTGTCATTATCTAATGATCTTGGGTGGAAATACAGAAAGGAGATCCTTACTATTGTCTCATATGTTTCTTGTGCCAAGGCCTCAACCTGCCCATCAACATATCTACACCCGGAGAAGCTAGACAACATCATTACGTCCCACACATTACTTAACAGCCAACAAAATTCACTTTTCTAGTTGGCTGCCACGATGTGAACAGGGGAGTGGGGGCGGGGTGGGGTGAAGAATTAGTAATTGCTACACTGGAAAGATACGTTTGTCATTTTGTGCTGGTGTCATTTACCCACTCCTTACTCCAAGCAGGTGGGTTGAATTAGCAGCCAATGACCCAGTGCAATAAAAGAGCAACCAGCCAATGGAAAATCTCTGGGAGCAATTTCAGTTTTACATTTTGGATTCCATTCCGAGAACATGATTATCAAACCGACGAAAGGAAAATGAAAGAAAAGTAACAGATGCTCACGGCACCAGGTGAAAAATATTAAGGGAGAGCTCGATTGGACACGTCTCTAAAAGTAGGGCCAATACATCGCACTGTTATAAGCATGCCATAAATGGCTAGTACATCACCGTGAATATAGAGGAATCAAAACAGAATGGAGCATTATCAACCATCAAAAGATTAGGGGCTGAATTCTCCGTGTCAGCGGCCTGGTGCTGGTGCCAGTGGAGCATGTGTGGTCTTTTACAATCAAACAATCAGTGTGAAACCCTCACCGATTTCGGGACCGGGTAGGGCCAGCACCGGCGCCGGGTAAAACCCCTGCCACCCGCGCTGATGATGGCCAGAGAATGGTCGGGGCCCGGGCCGCGCATGCGCACGCCGGCGACCTGCAGCGGTCGTGCCGTACAACATGGGGCCGGCCGTGCGCGGACCCGACCCGCCATCCACCATCCCACAGCCCCCCCCCCCCCCCTCCCAGAAGCCCTCACCTCCGGCCAGCGCCACGGATCCTGGCCGAGTGTGGCGGCACCGGACACAATCCGCAGCCGCCACGCCGGGTTCACGATTTGTGTGACCACACGTGGTCCACGCCGCTGGGAACTCGGCCCATCGGGGATGGAGCATCGCGGTGGGTCGGCCGTCGGTGCGGCAACGCCGTTGCAACGGCGTGCAGCAAGATGACGCCAGTTTGGCATCGCAGCCCATTTTCCGCCCGATCGCCGATCACGATCTTGGCGTCAGGTGGCGGAGAATCCCGCCCTTGTTCTTTCCGAACATAATCACTGCCAAAGACTTTTTAAGACCGTAGCTTGTATTGGGGTGGAAGACATTTGAGAAAGTATTGAACTTTTTCTGAAAATGAAACCTGATAATTGATGTCTTCTATGTCAATGTTTGAAATAAGCGCTGGAAATGGTCAATCAGATCAATTCCCAATCTAGCATCCAAACATTAAAACAAGGCAAGGATGCGGGATGATTTAAATTACAACCCTCAATAGCCGGGAGGTAATGGCAGCTGGATCCTATATGACTCCTGCCTCCCTCTTCACGGGGGTACTCACCCTCACACAGTATTCTGAGACACAGTGCAGATTGGAAAAAGATCGAGCAAGTGCAAAATCTTTCAATGTAATTTGAAGTTCTTACACAGTACAAATGACCCAATGACCTGGTCCAATTTCTACTGTTCCTAGCTCTATCCTGCCCAGAAGTCAAAGAGAAAACAGGTATGATTTTCAGCCAAGTAATCCAGGGAGAGTGAAGCAAGTATTCGAAGCAGACGGGACGATGAGTGGTCCATTAATAAGTTCAGAAGGAAATCTGAAAAACCTGGCACAATGGCTCCGGGGCAAGTAAAAAATAAGGGAAATGACTGGAAGAGGGGCAAAACATCAGGAATAGTCAGAAAATACTTCTCAAATTAAATGCGATCTGCACATTTCCCAAAAGCATAAAACAGGAGTTACCCAAAAAAAAAATAAAAAAAAAAAAAAAAAAAAATCGGCCTTCATTATAGGTTCACGCTTGATGAGCGATATTTTGATCGCAGGATCTACCACTGCTGTCCACCAACCAGTGCTTAAAAACAGTGAGCAAACGCAAAGAGGTTTCAGGAATACATACTGGGCAAGAGGATAACCAAGAGTAGGGCCAATTAGAGACCAGAAAGGTGTGGCGGCAGAAGGCATGGTCATGGTTCTTAATGAATGCTTGGTATCTGCCTTCACAAAAGAGGAGGGAGGGGGTGAAAGGGGAAAGTAAGGGTAATAATCTTTATTGTCACAAGTAGGCTTACATTAACACTGCAATGAAGTTACTATGAAAAGCTGCTAGTCGCCACATTCCGGCACCTGTTTGGGTACGCAGAGGGAGAATTCAAAATGTCCAAATTAGCTAACAGCACGTCTTTCGGGACTTGTGGGAGGAAACCGGAGCACCCGGAGGAAACCCACGCTGACACTGGGAGAACATGTAGACACTATACCACACAGACAGTGAGCCAAGCTGGGAATTGAACCTGGGATCCTGGCGATGTGAAGCAACAATGCTAACCACTGTGCTAAAATGCCACCTCACTGTATAGGTGTATGAATATACATGAAGGTTATCCATGAAGGCCCCATCTTCTCAACCTTGCCCCTCGCCTGAGGTGTGGTGATTCCTAGGTTAAATCACCACCAGTCAGCTCTCCCCCTCGCCTGAGGTGTGGTGACCCTCAGGTTAAATCACCACCAGTCAGCTCTCCCCCTCAAAGGGGAAAGAAGTTTATGGTCATCTTGGACTGTGGTGACTTTACTTACTTACATACAAATATTGATGGAGTAACCGTATTAAAGTATTACCCAATCATGTTAATTTGTGATTGGTAAATGCAAATGAATGATCATCTGTATAACAGTCTAAGAATCATGTTTCATCGTCAATTGAGAAGCTTATACTCCATGTATGGATACAGCTTCCCGGTAAATGCTCGAATAAACTGGTGAACATAGAAATGTGAGTCTTGTCTGGTCTCTGCGGAATTGGAGGATATTGATTCCCTCCCTTTCAGAGAGGATACAGGCATTTAGTTAAGGATGTTGAGTATAAAATATTAGATAGGATAAACAGAGGAAGGGGTTTAAAAGGTTTGGAAGTGAATGATTCGCAAGAGCCATTTCCTAGGCGGCTGAGAGAAGCAAGGGAGGAAATAATGGAGGCTCCGGCTACACGTCTGGCAGGGGAGGAGTGCTGACATTGCACTGTTGCTTCAGAAGGTAGGAAGGAATGACTTGAGTAATTACAGGTCAGTCAGCCTAACCAGGGTGAAACATTCTGAGAGACGGTACAAATCATCACTTAGAAAGGCACAGATTAATCAAGGACACTCAGCATGGATTTACAGAGGGAAGGTTATGCCTGAAACATGAAGACATTTTTTGAGGTGGTAACAAGGTGGGTAGCATTTTGATGAAGTGCATATGCATGATTTTAGCAAGGCTTTTGACAAGGTTCCACATGGCAGACTGGTCAGAAAACTAAGGGTGCACAGATTCCAAGAACAAGTGCCAAGTTGGATCCAAAATTTATTCGTTGGTAGAAAACAAAGGGTGATAATCAATAGTTGCTTTTATGACCAGAAGTTGGTTTTCAATGGTGTTCCACATGGCTCAGTCTCTTGCTTTTCATGGAATAATAATAATAATAATAATAATAATAATAGCTTATTGTCACAAGTAGGCTTCAAATGAAGTGACTGTGAAAAGCCCCTAGTCGCCACATTCCGGCGCCTGTTTGGGGAGGCTGGTACGGGAATTGAACCCGTGCTGCTGGTCTTACTCTGTATTACAAGCCTGCTGTTTAGCCCAGTGTGCTAAACCAGCCCCAACTTCGCTTTTCAACTGTCTGTGAATAACACAACAGAGCAACAAGGAAGGAGACTATTGGGCCACAGAGTCGATGCCAGCTACTTTGAAGGGCAATCGAGTGATTTCCACTCCTCCACTTTTTCCCAAAAACCTTAGGACCTTTTGTCTGACGAGCATTCATCCAATTCCTTGAAGGCTACTAGTGAATCAGTACCACCCCCCCCCCCCCCCCCCCCCCCCACCCCCACCACCCACCGTGCCCACATCAGGCAGGTCCACCCCCCACCAGGCAAGTCCACCCCCCGCCCCCCACATCAGGCAGGTCCACCCCCCTATCAGCCAGGTCCATCCCCCCTATCAGCCAGGTCCACCCCCCTATCAGCCAGGTCCATCCCCCTATCAGCCAGGTCCACCCCCCTATCAGGCAGGTCCACCCCCCTATCAGGCAGGTCCACCCCCCTATCAGCCAGGTCCACCCCCCTATCAGCCAGGTCCATCCCCCTACCAGCCAGGTCCACCCCCCTATCAGGCAGGTCCATCCCCCTATCAGCCAGGTCCACCCCCCTATCAGGCAGGTCCACCCCCTATCAGCCAGGTCCACCCCCCTATCAGCCAGGTCCATCCCCCTATCAGCCAGGTCCACCCCCCTATCAGCCAGGTCCACCCCCCTATCAGCCAGGTCCACCCCCCTATCAGCCAGGTCCACCCCCCTATCAGCCAGGTCCACCCCCCTATCAGCCAGGTCCACCCCCCTATCAGCCAGGTCCACCCCCCTATCAGGCAGGTCCACCCCCCTATCAGCCAGGTCCACCCCCCTATCAGCCAGGTCCACCCCCCTATCAGCCAGGTCCACCCCCCTATCAGCCAGGTCCACCCCCCTATCAGCCAGGTCCACCCCCCTATCAGCCAGGTCCACCCCCCTATCAGCCAGGTCCACCCCCCTATCAGCCAGGTCCACCCCCCTATCAGGCAGGTCCACCCCCCTATCAGCCAGGTCCACCCCCCTATCAGGCAGGTCCACCCCCCTATCAGCCAGGTCCACCCCCCTATCAGCCAGGTCCATCCCCCTATCAGCCAGGTCCACCCCCCTATCAGCCAGGTCCACCCCCCTATCAGCCAGGTCCATCCCCCTATCAGCCAGGTCCACCCCCCTATCAGCCAGGTCCATCCCCCTATCAGCCAGGTCCACCCCCCTATCAGCCAGGTCCATCCCCCTATCAGCCAGGTCCACCCCCCTATCAGGCAGGTCCACCCCCCTATCAGGCAGGTCCATCCCCCTATCAGCCAGGTCCACCCCCCTATCAGGCAGGTCCATCCCCCTATCAGGCAGGTCCACCCCCCTATCAGGCAGGTCCACCCCCCTATCAGGCAGGTCCACCCCCCTATCAGGCAGGTCCACCCCCCTATCAGCCAGGTCCATCCCCCTATCAGGCAGGTCCACCCCCCTATCAGGCAGGTCCACCCCCCTATCAGCCAGGTCCACCCCCCTATCAGCCAGGTCCATCCCCCTATCAGGCAGGTCCATCCCCCTATCAGCCAGGTCCATCCCCCTATCAGCCAGGTCCACCCCCCTATCAGCCAGGTCCACCCCCCTATCAGGCAGGTCCACCCCCCTATCAGCCAGGTCCATCCCCCTATCAGCCAGGTCCACCCCCCTATCAGGCAGGTCCACCCCCCTATCAGCCAGGTCCATCCCCCTATCAGGCAGGTCCATCCCCCTATCAGCCAGGTCCACCCCCCTATCAGCCAGGTCCACCCGCCTATCAGCCAGGTCCATCCCCCTATCAGGCAGGTCCACCCCCCTATCAGGCAGGTCCACCCCCCTATCAGGCAGGTCCACCCCCCTATCAGCCAGGTCCATCCCCCTATCAGGCAGGTCCATCCCCCTATCAGCCAGGTCCACCCCCCTATCAGGCAGGTCCACCCCCCTATCAGGCAGGTCCATCCCCCTATCAGCCAGGTCCATCCCCCTATCAGGCAGGTCCACCCCCCTATCAGGCAGGTCCACCCCCCTATCAGGCAGGTCCACCCCCCTATCAGGCAGGTCCATCCCCCTATCAGGCAGGTCCATCCCCCTATCAGGCAGGTCCATCCCCCTATCAGGCAGGTCCATCCCCCTATCAGGCAGGTCCATCCCCCTATCAGCCAGGTCCATCCCCCTATCAGCCAGGTCCATCCCCCTATCAGCCAGGTCCACCCCCCTATCAGGCAGGTCCACCCCCCTATCAGGCAGGTCCACTCCCCTAAATCAATTCCAAATCCTAAGTGCTCATCTAAAAAAAAAATTGCTTTCCCCCCTGTCGCCGCTGGCTATCGACCTCTCCACCAATGGAAACAATCTTGCTTTGTTTGTACCATCCAAACCCTTCTTGATTTCAAACATTTCTATCAGATCTCTCACCCTTCTACGCACTAAGAGGAAAAGCACAGCTTCACCAGTTTATTTATGTAACTAGAATTCCCAATCCTTTGAGCTATTCAATACCTGTGATGGCCTATGTGCTGGGAATTTCACCTTTTCGTTCACAAGATTTATTTTGGTTTTGTTGGACAAGTGTGTGTGCATGTAGCATAAATCACAGGCAACAGAAATGGTCACAGTGAGATCTTGTCCAATAGTATCAAAAGATCCACACAAAAATGTTCTGCACTGATGTTTGTGTATCCATTGATGGGCAACCCCAGCCAGTGAGTAGGCCGCATGAGTGACCCTCCATCATCTCAATGAGCCACAAAATTGAAATCAGGATTGTTCACTGACCGTGACCCCATGAAGAAGATTAACTACATTTAATACACGGCGGATATTTAATAACGAGTTATAGAAAATGCTTCATCATTTATATAGTAATAGAACTCTCATCAACGTCAAATGGTGAAAACAATGGAAATATTTCCACTTTGGCACCAGAAATAGAACGAAACATTGATTTCAGAAAGTGGTCAAAATAATGTGTACAAAATGGCAGCAGTCCAGAAAAGGACAAAAATAAAATGCTGTCGTAAAGAGTTCCTGGCGGAACAGTCAGAAATCTATACCAGAAACACCTTTACAATCTCCACTTATCTAAATATCCACGATGTACGGCAGTATTGTACTCCATCCCGCACCCATTGTACTCCTTCCGGCAGAACAGCTCTCGGTGCTCCTGAATGCACTAAACAATCCCCAAAAAGATCAGACAAATGGGATTAAAGACAGTGCAATCTAAAAGGGCCCAGGGTTACATTCCCATTGTCAAAATATTTGCTCATTCATCAAGGCACTTGGCTCCACATTTAGCTCGAGGCTCGCTTTCGAATGGTGGAATGGCACACTGTGCCTCAAAGCACTCTCAGAAAGCTGCCAAGATATCGAGGGAAATGCAGAATGTGAACAGAAGCTCGATTTTAACAGTATGATAAACATAGCTTGGACACGGAAGCAAACTATCATTGGATCTAAAGTGGCACGGTTTATTGGAAACAAAACATCCAAACACTTCATCAAATGATTGAGTCAGTTCAACTCCCACGGGGAGGGAAGGAAAACCTTTTCTACACACCGCCTCACTGATCTATAGACATGAGGGACTTGTTTTTTTTACACACAGGCTTGTTCATTGATTTATACGCCTGCTGGGGGGGGGCACCTTTTGATGACTGGAACTACTGTACAAATTATCGACTTGTTCAAACTATCCGCCATCTGCTGCATGCGTGTGATTACTTTCCAGCCCACTCTTTTCTTTATGTCATGACAGCACATCATCACATCTTCCTCCATTAAACATGACGGCTTTCCTGTCTCGACCTGTCCGTTTATAGAAGCTCAGTCAAGGACATACATTGAGCTGTCAAGCTGAATATATGAGGGGGCTCTGCTGATTTCACAATGTCTCACGTCAAGTCAAAGAGCTCAACAAAGCAGATTAGTCAGTGGTCCAAAATCTTCAACAGGGCCAGAAAAGTACTGCTTATCGGCGAATCCACCAACAAATGAGCCATCAAGCTATTTTCTCATGCATTATCCCATGAACAAGCAGACTTGAGAAGTACGAAGTGATCCAATCAAATGATCAGTCACAGATTGAGTTCAGGAGATATTCACAATAAGCACCCACATTTCCTCCTTTGATCTGGATTAGAAAGAGCACTGTGAAGATCCCTCAGTGCCCTACCTCAGTGACATAGGTGAGCCCAGTGCAATTCCGCGGCCTGCAAAACATGTTGTCGCGCTCTGGTTTGACACAGGTACTGTTTTGTTTCATTGTTCCACGTAGCCATACAAGTTGTGCAGCATTGCAGAATATTTCGAGTTATTTTAATCCCGAGACTATCACCAAATTCAGAGAAACTCCCAGTGCTGACTGGCTTTATCAGCTTTCAGATCTGACATCGGAGCATCAGCTGGCTGAGTTAGTGGCACTCCTGCCTCAGGCATGAGGTCGTGGGTTCAAGTCCCACTTCGGGAGACTTAAGTGCAGAATCTAGGATGGTGCTGAGGGAGTGCTACACTGTCAAAGGTGTTATCTTTCAGATTAAACAGTCGACATTCAACTGAGAAGGCAGTCAGGGCCTCAAAATTTCATGGCATGACTTTAACACACAACGGGCATTTACAGAGCACCTTCAACAGACTGAGGGGTCTGAAAACACTTCAGGCAATCTGGCAAAAAGTGACACAAAGCCAAAGGAAGAGATATTAGGGTTAGTGACAAAACACTAGCTCCAAGAGGTAAGTTTTAAGGAGGAAGGACGGGTGGGAAAGGTTGAGGGTGAGAATTCCAGAGCTTAGAGCCGAAGCAGTTGCAGGCGGGGCTGTCAATGGTGATGCAAAGGAAGCGGGCATTTGCACAAAAGGCCAGGGCAGCCACAGAGTTACCACGATTCTCAAATGTTAGCGAAATATTCTTTTCGCAGTACCACTTTCCCGTACAGTAACTGGAATGTCGAAACAGCCAACTACAATGAAAAATCAAAGCTTTGACACCACCCAACTGTCCTGTATCTTTTCATGACTTCATTGAAGATTTTACTTAAAGGTCTCAGTCTGTTCTCAAAACCTGGGCTTGAACTTCGAATCCCGACACTGCAGAAGGAGGCCATTCAGCCCATCGGGTCTGCACCAACCCTCTGAAAGAGCACGGTAGCACAGTGGTTAGCACTGTTGCTTCACAGATCCAGGGTCCCAAGTTCCAATCCCGGCTTGGGTCACTGTCTGTGCGGAGTCTGCACGTTCTCCCCGTGTCTGCGGAGGTTTCCTCCGGGTGCTCCAGTTTCCTCCCACGAGTCCCGAAAGACATGCTGTTGGGTTAATTGGACATTCTGAATTCTCCCTGTGTGTACCCCAACAGGTGCCGGAGTATGGCGACTAGGGGATTTTCACAATAACTGGCAATAAACAAAGAACTACATTTCATAGAATTTATAGTGCAGAAGGAAGCCATTCGGCCCATCGAGTCTGCATCGGCTCTTGGGAAGAGCACCCTAACTACACCTCCACCCCATAACCCAGTAATCCCGCCCAACACTAAGAGCAATTTTGGACACAAACGGCAATTTATCATGGCCAATCCACCTAACCTGCACATCTTTGGACTGTGGGAGGAAACCGGAGCACCCGGAGGAAACCCACGCACACGGGGAGAATGTGCAGACTCCGCACAGACAGCGACCCAAGCTAGGAATCGAACCTGGGACCCTGGAGCTGTTAAGCAATTGTGCTAACCATTATGCTACCGTGCTGCCCACTGATGCATGTAAAAATGATACAGCAGTTATCATGGGGGATTTTAATCTACATGGCGAAGGTTTAACTAGGTCGGCCAAGGCAGCCTTGAGGAGCAGTTTATAGAATGCATCCGCGATAGTTTCCGAGAACAGTATGTAATGGAAGCTATGAAGGTACAAGCGGTCCTAGGTCTGGTCCTGTGTAATGAGACAGGATTGATCAATGATCTCATAGTTAGGGATTCTCTCGGAAGGAGCGATTACAATATGGTGGAATTTAAAATATAGATGTACAAACACTAGTGTTTTGTACTTAAACAAAGGAGATTACAATGGGATGAGAGAAGAGCTGGCTAAGGTAGATTGGGAGCAAAGACTTTATGGTGAAACAGTTGAGGAACAGTGGAGAACCTTCCAAGCAATTTTTCACAGTGCTCAGCAAAGGTTTATACCAACAGAAAGAAAGAAAATCGACCGTGGATATGAGGAAATATGGGAGAGTATCAAATTGAAGGAAAAACCATACAAAGTGGCAAAGATTAGTGAGAGACTAGAGGATTGGGAAATCTTTAGGGGGCAACAGAAAGCTACTAAAAAAGCTATAAAGAGTAAGATAGATTATGAGAGTAAACTTGCTCAGAATATAAAAACAGATAGTAAAAGTTTCTGCAAATATATAAAAAAAGAGTGGCTAAAGTAAATACTGGTCCTTTAGAGGATGAGAAGAGAGATTTAATAATGGGAGATGAGGAAATGGCTGAGGAACTGAACAGGTTTTTTGGGTCGGTCTTCACAGTGGAAGACACAAATAACATGCCAGTGACTGATAGAAATGAGTCTATGACAGGTGAGGACCTTGAGACGATTGTTATCACTAAGGAGGTAGTGATGGGCAAGCTAATGGGGCTAACGGTAGGCAAGTCTCCTGGCCCTGATGGAATGCATCGCAGAGGACTAAAAGAGATGGCTAGGGAAATTGCAACTGCACGAGTAATAATTTACCAAATTTCACTAGCCTTTGGAGCGGTCCAAGCGGATTGGAAATTAGCAAACGTGACGCCACTGTTTAAAAAAGGAGGTAGGCAGAAAGCGGGTAATTATAGGCCAGTTAGCTTAACTTCGGTAGTAGGGAAGATGCTGGAATCTATCAAGGAAGAACTAGTGAGGCATCTGGATGGAAATTGTCCAATTGGGCAGGCGCAGCATGGGTTTGTAAAGGACAGGTCGTGCCTAACTAATTTAGTGGAATTTTTTGAGGACATTACCAGTGCGGTAGACAACGGGGAGCCAATGGATGTGGTATATCTGGATTTCCAGAAAGCCTTTGACAAGGTGCCACACAAAAGGTTGCTGCATGAGATAATGATGCATGGCATTAAGGGGAAAGTAGTAGCATGGATAGAGGATTGGTTAATTAATAGAAAGCAAAGCGTGGGAATTAATGGGTGTTTCTCTGGTTGGCAATCAGTAGCAATCTGTGGTGTCCCTCAGGGATTAGTGTTGGGCCCACAATTGATATAGATGATTTGGAGTTGGGGACCAAGTGCAATGTGTCCAATTTTGCAGACGGCACTAAGAGGAGTGGTAAAGCAAAAAGTGCAGAGGATACTGGAAGTCTGCAGAGGGATTTGGATAGGTTAAGTGAATGGGCTAGGGTCTGGCAGATGGAATACAATGTTGACAAATGTGAGGTTATCCATTTTGGTAGGAATAACAAAATGGATCATTATCTAAATGATAAAATATTAAAACATGCTGCTGTGCAGAGGGACCTGGGTGACCTCGTGCATGAGTCGCAAAAAGTTGGTTCACAGGTGCAACAGGTGATTAAGAAGGCGAATGGAATTTTGTCCTTCATTGCTAGAGGGATGGAGTTTAAGACTAGGGAGGTTATGCTGCAACTGTATAAGGTGTTAGTGAGGCCACACCTGGAGTATTGTGTTCAGTTTTGGTCTCCTTATCTGAGAAAGGACGTACTGGCGCTGGAGGGTGTGCAGAGGAGATTCACTAGGTTAATCCCAGAGTTGAGGGGGTTGGATTACGAGGAGAGGTTGAGTAAACTGGGGCTGTACTCGTTGGAATTTATAAGGATGTGGGAGGATCTTATAGAAACATATAAAATTATGAAGGGAATAGATAGGATAGATGCGGGCAGGTTGTTTCCACTGGCGGGTGAAAGCAGAACTAGGGGGCATAGCTTCAAAATAAAAGGAAGTAGATTTAGGACTGCGTTTAGGAGGAACTTCTTCACCCAAAGGGTTGTGAATCTATGGAATTCCTTGCCCAGTGAAGCAGTTGAGGCTCCTTCATTAAATGTTTACAAGATAAATATAGATAGTTTTTTGAAGAATAAAGGAATAAAGGGTTATGGTGTTCGGGCGGGAAAGTGGAGCTGAGTCCACAAAAGATCAGCCATGATCTCATTGAATGGCGGAGTAGGCTCGAGGGGCCAGATGGTCTACTCCTGCTCCTAATTCTTATGTTGTTATAACTTCATTGCGGTGTTACTGTAAGCCTACTTGTGACAATAATAAAGATTATTATTAATCTAGGCCCCATCTCCGTACCCTCACCTAACCTGCACATCTTTGAACACTAAGAGGCAATTTTAGCATGGCCAATCCACCTAACTTGATATCTATGCTCAGAGTTGTGCTACAGTCAGTAGGCTACATGAGACACACTGCGCGGGATTTCCTGCCCCCTTTCCCTCCCCTCTGGGTCTGCCTTTGGTGGGGCCAGAAGATCCCACCGGCGGGGTGGGTGGGAAGATCCCGCCCGCTATACAAATGCAAGTTGTTGTTGTTGAATTTGGATTGTGACCAATTCTTTCCAGTCAGTTGTACCAATGATTTTGTTTAAATGTTGCTTTTCGCGGTTTCATTTAATGCTCCTTCAATTTCAGAGCTAAAGCAGTTGCATTTTTAAGCAGCCCCCACCAAACCCCCCCCTCCCCCCACCCGCACCCCAACCCCCCATACCACCTGCAACAAAGCCAAGGCAATAGGACAATGCTGGAAATATTCGGCAGGCAGGGAGAGCGAGCAGTCACTGGTTGAGGAATTTTTGTATTGCGCCATTGAGTGTCTTGAGCATTTAGTTTCTGCTTCAGATTTCCAGCGGCTGCTATTTTTCGCCCCTAACGCTCGTAAACTTTCAAAAGACACTTGATAGTGTCGACCAAAATACCTGGTGCTAATTGATATGGCATCATGGAACACCAGGGAAATTTATTAGCATAACCCAAGAGAAAAAAAAAAATGACCTGCGCACCCAGAACAGCATACAAAGGAATCCTCACAGAACCCTTTGACGTGGAAGCTGGAGTACGACAGAGATGCCTGTTATTTATTTCGGTGACAGGCCTGATAATGTAAAGGGCTTCAGGTGTACAATGATGAGTATTTACCCAACTACATGACTTGGACTTCACCAATGGCACCATTCATCTCTCACAGAACCAATAAGATACGCTGAACAGGACAGACAGATGAGCAGCAAAGACAGGACGCGGTATCAATAAAGACAAAACTGAAGTTAAGTGCATGGACAATACGAAGGATGACGGGATGATCCTAGCTGAGGATAGGAGCAGGACAACAGGACTTGATTGGATTAATCTACAGAGAGCTAGCATGGACGTGATTGGCCGAATAGCCTCCTTCTGTGCGGTTTACGGTCTTCAAGGGTGCAGCCAAATTCTTGGGAGTGTCATTAGTAAGCAGTGACAAAGCTTTCCCAAAACAAGAATAAGAAACACAAGAACAGCATTCATTTTTTATATTTGCTCATGAGATGTGGGCGTTGCTGGCTGGTCCAGCATTTATTGCCCACCCCTAAGTGCCCCTTGAACGGAGTGTTTCGCTCAGTCATTTCAGGGGGCAGTTAAGAGTCACCCACATTGCTGTGGGTCTGGAGTCACATGTAGGCCAGACCGGGTAAGGACGGCAGATTTCCTTCCCTAAAGCACATTAGTGAACCGGATATCCTTTTACGACAATTGATGAGAGTTATCATGGTTATCCGTAGACTTTTATTGAATTCAAATTTGACCATCTGATATGCCCCAGTGGATTACCCTGACTCTGCATTATTAATCCTGTGACAATTCCACTGCACCATTTCCTCCAAAAGAAAACATAGAGTTCCAAAAGATTTTTCCCAAAGACCAAACTGCACCTCTTGAACAACACGGAAAAGCTCTTGATTTTCTACTGATGGAAAACATGGAGAGAAAACATCTTCCAGATATTTGGATTGGATTGGATTTGTTTATTGTCACGTGTACCAAGGTACAGTGAAAAGTATTTTTCTGCGAGCAGCTCAGCAGTTCATTAAGTACATGAAAAGAAAATAAAAGAAAATACATAATAGGGCAACACAAGGTACACAATGTAACTACATAAACACCTGCATCGGGTGAAGCATGCAGGGGTGTAGTGTTACGAAAGCGAAAATGCTGGAAAATCTCAGCAAATCTGGCAGCATCTGTAGGGAGAGAAAAGAGCCAACGTTTCGAGTCCGATGACTCTTTGTCAAAGCTTTTATCCAAGGGTGTAGTGTTAATCAGGTCAGTTCATAGGAGGGTATTTTAGGAGTCTGGTAATACAGATACATAGAAGATAGGAGCAGGAGGAGGCCTTTTGGCCCTTCGAGCCTGCTCCGCCATTCATCACAATCATGGCTGATCATCCAACTCAATAGCCTAATCCTGCTTTTCCCCATAGCCTTTGATCCCATTCTCCCCAACTGCTATATCCAGCCGCCTCTTGAATATATTCAAAGTTTTAGCATCAACTACTTCCTGTGGTAAAGAATTCCACAGGGACACCACTCTTTGTGTGAAGAAGTGTCTCCTTATCTCTGTCCGAAATGGTTTACCCTGAATCCTCAGGCTGTGACCCCTGGTTCTGGACACACCCATCATTGGTAACATCGTCCCTGCATCTACCCTGTCTCGTCCTGTCAGAAGTTTATAAATCTCTATGCGATCCCCCCTCATCCTTCTGAACTCCAGCGAGAACAATCCCAACCTAGTCAATCTCTCCTCATACTACAATCCTGCCATCCCTGGAATCAGTCTGGTAAACCTTCGCTGAACTCCCTCGAGAGCGAGAACATCCTTCCTCAGAGAAGGAGACCAAAACTGCCCACAATACTCCAGGTCCGGCCTTACCAAGGCCCTGTATAATTGCAGCAACGCATCCCTGCTTCTAAACTCAAAACCTCTCGGAACAGTGGGGAAGAAGCTGTTTCTGAATCTGTTTGTGCGTGTTCTCAGACTTTTGCATCTCCTGCCCGATGGAAGAAGTTGGAAGAGTGAATAAGCCGGGTGGGAGCTTTCCCCAGGGAGCGGGAGGTGTAGATGGAGTCCATGGATGGGAGGCAGGTTCGTGTGATGGACTGGGCTGTGTTCACGACTCTCTGAAGGTTCTTGCGGGCTTGGGCCAAGCAGATGCCATACCAGTGATGAACGGTGACGAGGCCATTGTTTTCTATATTTACTACTTCACCAGTGTCTTGGCCAGTTAGAAAACATCAAATGTCAGTGCGTTAGACTAAACCTAGAGAAGGACAGGGAGAGAGAAAGGCACTACTGGGGAGATCGGCACTAATAGAGAGAAAGGAAGACCCATTGGAATTGAGGGGCCCTTTGTCCTCTTGCACTTGTCTTGGCAATGATGGGGCAACTAGAAGTGGAAGAACGGTTTGGGGTGAGGTGACGAACGAACAAAGGGGAGAAGATTCAGGAATTAAACAGGTAGTTCATAAGGGAAGAAGTATGGGTAATTAGGGTGGTAAAAAGCGGAAGGTTAAAGAATAGGGGACACCTTGAGAGAAAGAGGGGCTTGGCGGGAAGACGGTGACTGATTGGAAGGGGGGGGGGGGGGGGTTATGAGGGGAGAGGATTGGAAGGAACTTACTGAGAAGCAACTATTCCCTCCAATCCCCACTCAAATGCACTCCGCAGCCACTGGCAGCTTCACCTCTGGGTGAGGAGAAAAAGAAAAGCAGGTGAGAGAACTGAGAAAGTAAAAAAAAAAAGAGGTGAAAAGATATAGAACATAGAACAGTACAGCACAGAACAGGCCCTTCGGCCCTCGATGTTGTGCCGAGCAATGATCACCCTACTCAAACCCACGTATCCACCCTATACCCGTAAGCCAACAACCCCCACCTTAACCTTACTTTTTAGGACACTACGGGCAATTTAGCATGGCCAATCCACCTAACCCGCACATCTTTGGACTGTGGGAGGAAACCGGAGCACCCGGAGGAAACCCACGCAGACACGGGGAGGACGTGCAGACTCCGCACAGACAGTGACCCAAGCCGGAATCGAACCTGGGACCCTGGAGCTGTGAAGCAATGCTACCGTGCTGCCCATGTTGCCAGCTCACCTCTGATCCCGTGTGACTTCACCTTTTGTACCAGTCTGCCATGAGGCATCTTGTCAAAGACTTTATGAAGTCCATGTAAACAACATCCACCGCCCTCCCCTCATTAATCATTTTGGCACCTCCTCAAAAAACTTGATCAAATTAGTGAGGCACAACCTCCCCTTCACAAAACCATGCTGTCTATCGCACAGACGTTAGGACCCTTCATCCGAGTTATTTATATAAATTGGGGAATCGAACCTGGGACCCTGGAGCTGTGAAGCATTTATGCTAACCACCATGCTACCGTGCTGCCAAATATCAATCTTGACCACATTGTCTGACATGCTGCATGCAAGACCACGCGAGATTGACCAGTAATATATTAAAATTGTTTATGTTGCATATTCCTGGTGTTGGACATCGCCATTCTGCCACCTTGATGGGGTTTTGCTCCACTTGAAACCACCTCATCACGTTTGCAATTCTGCATCTCTACCACCAGGTGGTGGGTTCTGACTTTCTGGAACATTTCATCTAGTTTCTTGAGGGCAAGTGTGAGTTTCACACTTTCATTTCATTTTCAAACGGAGCAGTTTTCTATTTACATTTTTAAAACAGGAAAAAAGCTACATTTTATCGTCTCGCTCAGAGTTTTCACCTCGTCTTTATTCCCACTTAATTCGCTGGGCACTGTCCTGGAGATCGGCAATGGTCGTTTTCATTTCAATGTAAAGGGTGTAGTTCTCCCTCGGAACAGTTGCAAGATCTCTCTCCCAGTATCATCCCGCGCCGCCGCCGCCGCCGCCCCCCCCCCCCCCGCCTCAGAGTGTAGTGGAGAATACCTCACTGCCTTCGAACTGCAGACCACCCCAACAGCACGTGCGGCTAATCCTAGTGTCTTGCCTACCCGTCAGCAACATGATACTAATTGATGGAAATATTAACTTTCGGCCATTGAATTTTATTCAAAACTATGTTCATACACACTCAGCCTGTCAGCTATTCCTTCTACCACCGAGGATAAAACAAAACCTTTAATTCGACGCCTTTTGAAAGCGCTGTGCTCTCACTGCCCTATTGGGCGGCACGGTAGCACAGTGGTTAGCTCTGTTGCTTCACAGCTCCAGGGTCCCAGGTTCAATTCCCGGCTTGGGTCGCTCTCTGTGCGGAGTCTGCACGTTCTCCCCGGGTCTGCGTGGGTTTCCTCCGGGTGCTCCGGTTTCCTCCCACAAGTCCAGAAAGACGTGCTGTTGGGTGAATTGGACATTCTGAATTCTCCCTCTGTGACCCAAACAGGTGCCAGAATGTGGCGACTAGGGGCTTTTCACAGTAACTTCATTGCAGTATTAATGTAAGACTACTTGTGACAGTGATAAAGATTATTATAAAGATTATTACTTTGCATCAGCCATCCATTTTGGAGGTGGGAGCAACTCTTTGATATCGATCTCAAAGGCAGTGATCAGCCAATCAAGTGACAATAAATAACACCTTCAAATCTGGCACCATTGTTAGCTTTACATGGTACAGGGCTGGAGACAAATCCTGAAGTGAATCAGCAGTGCCTGCCCAGAACCAGCACCCTTCTACTGGTGAGTTTGGCTTGAACCTGGGTAAGTTAAACAAGGCGAGATGGTTTTAGTGGATCACTAATACTATGTACCACACTTCATCAGGTTTCTTGCCTCTTCCCGTCAAAGCAACACTCAAAGACAAATGGTTCGCACAAATAATCCATGTAATAAAGAAAAGAAATGCGATTCTCCAGGATTGCAGTTTGAACACTCTGAACAACGTCAATGCTTCATCCATTCTGGTACGACACCCAGTATTTGGGGGAAGGGTGGAATATAGAGAATTATTACAGTTCTTGACTTTTTTGACAGGTAGAAAATGACAGGCAGATTTGATAGCCTCAAGGTACAGGAACTCCTTGCAGCTGTGTAAGTTCAGAACACATCCCCGCTCACCCTGAAACGTGCGCCTCGTCACCCACTCCAACAGTTTGTCCACAGCATTACTTTTAATTACTCTATTCAAACTGCAATAAGGCCAAAAGGTAAGTGTACCTCCATTTATTATTCATTGAAAATCTGTATATATAGCATATTCCATGTGAAAATACAACCAACCCCACTTAACACTATATCCATTATGTCATTTTGCATAAACTTATTTCCGTTTTCCTAGTTGACTGCCTTCGCTAACAGTCCAGGCTCCCTCACAACTGGACTAAAGCTGCCCGAGTCTCTCATTTGACTGGTGACCAGGAAGATCAGGTTTCCCCTGGATCTTTGACCGGTTGCTGGTAATTCAAGTATGTTCCTTTCATAGCGACATTACATCAAATATATAGCCAGGGTTCCTTTACATGTCACATCATTACAGTTACCCTCTGTGTACAAAGGGGCAAAGCAGACAGGAGTGCAGTTAGGGCAAACAGACAGAGTACAATGTAGGAAAATCGGAGGTTGTCTACTTTAGCAGGGAGAATAGAAAAGCAGAATATGATTTAAACGGAGAGAGACTGCGAGAATGCCACAGTCCAGAGGATATTGGGGTGTCTCTCACCCTTTTCTCATGCAGTATAACTAGTTACTCTCTTTGAAATTGGCATTTTGTGTCTGTTCTGATGAGTTCAAGATGAAAAGCTTCGACAGCATGTCCCTTTCCTCAGCAATACCCAAGTTCTGTACGATCAGCTGACTATTTGTTCCCATTATCTTTAGCTTTGAAATATAAACGGTTGTTTGCAGGTTTTTTTTCTTTCTACTTAAATGAGTGTAGTTCAATTCAATCAAATATTATACCTGTCACATCAGGGTTCGTGTTACAATTCAATGTTACACCTGAATGCTGCTTCAGTAGCTGTGTAGTGACAGTGTAAAAATGTTGAAGTCCATTTCTTCAACAGTATCCTGGACTGATATTTGTGAGACCGAGAGCTGCCGGAGGTAGTGCATGGCAGACATTTCCAATCCCATCGCCAGTCAACCTCCAACTGGGCCACATTCGCCAATTCCATCCCCCAACCAGTCTGCTCGCAAACGTGCTGTTACACTTGACAGGATAAACATCCGACCACATGTGTGCGTCATCACTAAAATCATCACTTTTGTCATCTAACTGCATAACATCGTTCGGCTCTGCTCCTTGCTTAGCCCTTCTGCTGCTAACAACTCCCAACCACGCCTCTGTTAACTCTCGCCCAATGATTCTCAAAGTGGGGACGGCGACACAGGGCCAAATTTATGCGGGAGTGACTGACCAGGGCACCACGGTCAAGAGAGAACGGACGGTGGCCGCAGGTGTGGTCTTCACACCCCATGCTCTTCTTCTCTCTCCTGCTCCGCTGGTGCTTTCTCTGTGCTCTCCTTCCTCCTCTCTTTCCCCCCCCTCTTTGTTCTGCCCTCTCAGAGCTTCTGGCCAGGACAGGCAGGCAGATGCTACAGTGGGAAGTAAACACGCTCATCGTATTGATATCTGTCAGTAGAGACTCATTTTCTTCAAGGCATTGTTAAAACACACTTTTATGTGAAGAACTTTCATAGAATGAGTCTCATATGTATTATAATTCAAATGGTGAGGGGTGTTCTCTGATTGCCAACTCATTTGAGAAGGACACTTTCAATTTAAGAACTTTGAGAACCAGCACTCTGGACCTGATTATTCCAACTCACATATGGCTGGTCTCCCACACTCTATAAACTGGAGAGATCACCCAAACCTCTGCTGCCTGTATCCTATTTTTATTTTTTTTATTTAGAGTACCCAATTATTTTATTTTTCCAATTAACGGCAATTTAGCGTGGCCAACCCACCTAACCTGCAGATCTTTGGGTTGTAGGGGTGAAACCCATGCACACATGGGGAGAATGTGCAAACTCCACACGGACAGTGACCCAGGGCCGGGATTCGGACCCGGGTCCTCAGCGCCGCAGTTCCAGTGCTAACCACTGCGCCACATGCCGCCCTTGCTGCCTGTACCTCAACTTGGAGAAAATCCCATTCCCCAATATCCCGAGCTGACTTAGCTCCCAATCAAGCAACATCTTGACTTGGGGGCGGCACGGTAGCACAGTGGTTAGCACTGCTGCCTCACAGCTCCAGGGTCCCAGGTTCGATTCCTGGCTTGGGTCACTGGCTGTGCGGAGTTTTCACATTCTCCCAGTGTCTGCGTGGGTTTCCTCTGGGTGCTCAGGTTTCCTCCTACAGTCCCAAGATGTGCAGGTTAGGTGGATTGGCCATGCTAAATTGTCCCTTCGTGTCCAAAAAGGTTAGGTGGGGGTTACCGGGTTACGGGGACAGGGTGGCGGTGTGGCACACTCCTCCAAGGGCCGGTGCAGACTCGATGGGCTGAATGGCCTCCTCCTGCACTGTAAATTCAATGAATAAAGTTCTCATCCTCGTTTTGAAATCCAGCAATGTCCTCTCCTCTCACTGCCTCGGTCATCTCCTCCATAGCCAAAGTCCCCCGATGTCTCTGCGCTCCTCTAATTCTGGAGGAACGTTGCGTATTTGCAATTCTAATTATTCCACCATTGGCTTCAGTTGCCTGAGCTCAAAGCTTAAGAACTCCCCCTGTACACCTCTCCATTTCTCTACCATGCTTTCCTCCTTTAAGACACCCCTTCAAATCGAGCTCTTTGACAAACATGTGGATCATCTGACCTAATCTCTCCTGCTGTGTCAAATGTTGTTTTACAATTCTCCTGCGAAGCACCATGGGACGTATTTCACAAACAGCGCTATATAAATACAAGTTGTTGTTAGAGGGGCCTGTGCCACACCACAACGAAATACAAGGAAAGGCACAGTCGATTTTTACCATTTCCTGGGGGCATCCACCCCACCGACAATGCTTTTCAACAATATGAAGACTTTTATCATCAGGAGGAAGGTGACTGCAGACCAACTTTATTTGAAAGGGGCGGCACGGTGGCACAGTGCTTAGCATTGCTGCCTCACAGCGCCAGGGACCCAGAGTGTCCCAGTGGAGTAAACCATTGTAGATTCACTGTTAAGCTGCTCCTGATGGACGAGCACGTACAAACATTAAGAACAGGATTAGAATCGGCTGTAACCACTACCATCTCGAATAGCCCATCAATCACTGTCTAGATTCTCACATTAATAGGTAACTGCATGAGATATCAGAGAGCTGGGATTACCACAGTATCCAAAAGAAGGGCAGCACGGTCGTTAGCACTGCTGCCTCACAGCTCCAGGGTCCCAGGTTCGATTCCCAGCTTGGGTCACTGTCTGTGCGGAGTTTGCACGTTCTCCCAGTGTCTGCGTGGGTTTCCTCCGGGTGCTCCGGTTTCCTCTCACAGGCCAAAGATGTGCAAGTTAGATGGATTTGACCATGTTAAATTATCCCTTAGTTTCCAAAGATGCAGGTTAAGTGGGGTGCTCTTTCAGAGGGTCAGTACAGGCTTGATGGGCTGAATCGCCTCCTTCTGCACTGTAGGAATTCTATGGTTCTCTGGAAACCTGTGCAATCCAGCCGAGAGGCCTCGAATGAGCAGGACAACGTGCTGAGAAACACTCAAACCTCCAACAGCAGCTAAATGTGGGATCCCTTCAATGGTTTGTTTTGAAAATGCTGTCAGACAGCAAACGTGGGGAGAGACACCAGGCGAGCCCACCAACCCAGGCTGATCCGGCAGCCGGTTACAATGTTATCACTGCTGGAAATACTGAGCGAGTCACACCTTCCCCGTCACTACGTTTCTGAAGAGACACACGAAAGCCTTCCGAAGGAAGTTTAACGTTTCACACAGGGGACTGCAAGCTCATTCCAGTTCTGCTTAATACTAACAGATTGGGCTGAGGCAACATCTCCAGTTGCCAGGTAACAGAACATGTTGAACATCTGCTTTGAGCATTTTAGCACCACTCATGTCCCAGTGATTCATTCCAAAATACTGGCCCCGCACCAATAACAATAGGCATGTCCATCAATATAACCATATTCTCCTAAAAAAAAACACAACAATATTCGGATATGAATTTTAACAATACACTATTTCCCTGCTGGCATTGCAGTTTTAAAGGGCTAACCATTAAACTACGTTACTCTGTGGATTGGAAGTGCAATAGGTTAGATGATGACCTTTCACCTCTGTGACCAAGGTTCAAATCCAGCCCAAACGTATTGGGCTGCTTGCTGCAATGTTACTTGCCACTTATCAGCCCAAGCCCGAATATTGTCCAGGTCTTGCTGCATATGGGCAGACTGCTTCAGTGTCTGAGGGGCTGCGCCTGGAACTGAACATTGTGCAGTCAGCAAACCTCAGACCCTATGATGGAGGGAAGGTCATTGATGAAGCAGCTGAAGATGGTTGGGCCTAGGACACTACCCTGAGGAATTCCTGGAGTTGAGAAGATTGGCCTCCAATCACCACAACCATCTTCCATTTTGCCAGGTATGACTCCAACCAACAGAGCTCTCTTTCCCTCTCCCTGCCCCCCCCCCCCCCCCCCCCACACACACACACACACCCCGCCAATTCCCATTGACCCTGGTTTTCCTAGAGCCCCTCGATGTTACTCAACATCAAGGCAGCATTTAGCCAAGGACAGTCACTCTCACCTCATCTCTGGCATTCAGGTCTTTTGCCCATGCTTGACCCAAGGCTGTAATGAGGTCAGGAGCTGAGTGACCCTGGCTGAACCCAAACTGACCGTGAGTGAGCAGGTTATTGCTGAGTAAGTGCTGCTGGACAGCACTGCTGATGACTCCTTCCATCACTTTACTGATGATGGAGAGTAGACTGATAGGGGTGTAACTGGCTGGGTTGGATTTGTCCTGTTTCTAGTGTACAGGACACAGCTGGGCAATTTTCCACATTCCCGGGTAGATGCCAGTGTTGTAGCTGCACTGGAACAGCTTGGCTAGGGGTGCTTCAAGTTCTGGAGCACAAGTACTGCCAATTCCAATTCAGGGGTAATTTAGCGTGGCCAATTCACCTACCCAGCACATCTTTGGGTTGAGGAGGTGAGAACCACGTAGACACAGAGAGAATGTGCAAACTCCACATGGACAGTGACCCAGAGCCAGGATCAAACCTGGGTCCTCAGCACCGTGAGGCAGCAGTGCTAACCACTGTGCCGCCCTATATTCCGAATATTTTTGAAACTACCATCGAGCCCCATAGTGGTATCTGAGATACAGACAAATAATTATAGGTTCTCGTCTGAATTTTCAGAGGACAAGTTCCTCGTTTGATTACACGTTTTAAGGATCATGGGATTAATGACAAAACTAACCAGCTGGAGTAACAATGGCCGAGGAACAGGAAGTAAGAGATGACAACCCCTGGAAAAAGCAGTGTCTGGGAACACCGACGAGCAGATTCCCGCAGAGAATTGCTCTGGATCGCTAGTGTTCAGAAATAAACATTTCAGTTTAAATCTACTGACAATACAAAGCAATGTGAGGCGGCGAAATGGGAGAATGAGGAGACACAAATTGTGAAAGCTGCTGCAAAAGCTCAGAAGGCATTTTAATCCGTCAGAAGCCTTTGCCACAATAGAAGGCGCGGGGGTGGGGGCGGGTAAATAGACAACCTAAAAAGACAACAGATAAACTTGAAAGCTAAAGGAAAGCCAAAGTGTAGGTGTAACTCTGCAGGCAAGTGACAGAGTCAAAGTGAGATACAGGCACCTCTCTTTGTAGATACAGCTATCATTGGGAGGGCAGAGAATCTTTCATTCCCATCTGCCCAACATCCCTCCGTAGCCACTCTACTAGTAAACGTACAAGATAGGGGCAGCAGGGTAGCATGGTGGTTAGCATAAATGCTTCACAGCTCCAGGGTCCCAGGTTCGATTCCCGGCTGGGTCACTGTCTGTGTGGAGTCTGCACGTCCTCCCCGTGTGTGCGTGGGTTTCCTCCGGGTGCTCCGGTTTCCTCCCACAGTCCAAAGATGTGCGGGTTAGGTGGATTGGCCATGATAAATTGCCCGTAGTGTCCTAATAAAAAAAGTAAGGTTAAGGGGGGGTTGTTGGGTTGCGGGTATAGGGTGGATACGTGGGTTTGAGTGGGGTGATCATGGCTCGGCACAACATTGAGGGCCGAAGGGCCTGTTCTGTGCTGTACTGTTCTATGTTCTATGTTCTATGAGTGGATGCTCATTAGTGGGGATATCAGTGCTGGGTGCAAACAAACCACTGGCACTAAAGTTTGTAACATGGTTAGTGTTAACAAATGCGCACAGGGACTGGCCTTTGAAATGCAGTATGAATTTCCAAACAGGGCCCTTCGAATCAGCCACAGATCATAGCAGACTCCCATATGGAATAAATAGAATGTTGGGAGATGGGATGCAAGCCATTCCCACACCAAATGAATACTTCAGTTAAGCTCTTCCCCGTTGAGGCAGAGTTGCGAACACAAGTGTTCCCCCACCCATGGGAAGTTGGACATAATGTAAAGGCAGCAGAGGCCCAACCAGCGACGCCCACATCTCATGAATGACTTTTTAAAACCTACTCCAGATATGGTCTCACCAATATGCCCTGTACAAGTGAGGGAGCCAGTTTGACTGGACAGCGGGTTCATTTTTCTTTAAAAAACCATATTTTATCACAAATATGTATCAAAACAGGTTACAGCAAACAAACTCCTTGGGAAACATGCTTCCCAACAATCAACTATAGTCTGTACAAATTCCACCCCCCCCCCCCCCCCCCCCCCCCCCCCCCCGCCGTGATGAACAGCTCCTCAAACACGGTCACAAACATCCCCCACCTTTCCTCAAACCCTCCTGAAGAGCTTTTTAACTCATACTTTATCTTCTCTAACCGCAGGAAGTCGTACAGGTCACCCAACCAAGCTGCTGCCGCCCCCGGTGGCGATGCCGACCGCCACTCCAGCAAAATTCGCCGCCGTTCAATTAGAGAGGCGAAGGCCACGACATCGGCCTTCCTCCTCTCCATGAGCTCCGGCTTCTCTGAAACCCCAAATATCGCCACCAAAGTCCAGGTACACTCCCTCCGCCACTATCCTGGCTAAGACCACAAACACTCCCGCCCAGAATCTTCCCAATTTTTCACAACCCCAAAGCATGTACGTGCGCATAATTCACTGGCCCCCGCCCACACCTCTCTGCTACCCCCTGAAAGAACCCACTCATTCTCGCCCGAGTTATATGCACCCTGTGCACCACCTTAAACTGTATCAGGCTCATCCTTGCACATGAGGTGGTCCCATTTACCCTACGCACTGCCTCACTCCATACTCCCCAATTGATTTCCATTCCTAACTCCGCTTCCCATTTCTCCTTGATCTTCACCACCCGCTCGCCTCCCTACTCCCCCAGCCATTTATATATATCCCCAATTCTTCCCTCCCCTTCCACATCTGGAAGCAGCAGTTGCTCCAGCAGGGTGTATCCCGGCAACCTAGGGAACCCCTTCCAGACGTTTCGCGCAAAGTCCCTAACCTGCAGATACCTGAACTCACTACCGCTCGGCAGCTCTACCCTCTCCCTTAGCTCCTCCAGACTGGCGAACCCTTCCTCCAAATACAAATCCCTCACCTTGGCCAGCCTCACTTCCCTCCACCTCCTGTATACACTATCCATCCCCCGGCTCAAACCCATGATTCTCGCACAGCGGCATTAGCACCGACATCCCTTCCACCCTAAAATGCCTCCTCAGCTGATTCCATATCTTCACCGTGGACTGCACCACTCGGCTCCCTGAATACCTACTCGGAGCCATTGGCAATACTGCCATCACCATAGCCCTCAAACAAGACCCCTTACAAGATTTCTCTTCCATCCTAACCCACTCTACCCCTTCTCCTTCCCACCACCGCCACACCTTGCCCACATTCCCCGCCCAATAATAATGAAGCAGGTTCGGCAACGCCAACCCCCCCTGCTGCCTCTGTAACAGGGTCCTCCCCACCCTCGGCACCTTCCCCACCCATACAAAGTCAGATATGATTGTGTCCACTTTCCGAAAAAAGGCCTTTGGTATAAAGAGCGGGAGAGCCTGAAAGATAAACAAGAACCTCGGCAGAATATTCATTTTCGCCACTTGGACCCTCCCCGCCAACGTTAAGTGCCGTGTATCCCACGTCTTAAGATCCTCCCTGGCCTCCTCCACCAGCTTCGTTAAGTTCCACTTATGGAGCCCCGTCCATTCCCTCACTACCTTAATCCCCAAATACCTAAACCTATCCCTCGCTACGGTAAATGGCATCCCCCCCTAAATTAGTCCACTGTGCCAGCTCATTCACTGGGAATACCTCGCTTTTCCCTACATTCAGCTTGTATCCCGAGAACCCTCCAAACCTCCCCAACAGGCCCATAATCCTTCCCATACTCTCCAGCGGATCCGAAACATACAGCAAGAGGTAATCGGCATAGAGTGACACCCGATGCTCCCTCTGTCCCCTCATTATCCCCTGCCACTCTGCCGACCCCCTGAGAGCCATCGCCAATGGCTCTATGGCCAGCGCAAAGGGCAGCGGCGACAGCGGGTAACCCTGCCTTGTACCACTGTGTAAGTCAAAGCTTCGTGAGCTCATATCAATCATCCTCACCCTCGCTCTTGGCGCCACATACAGCAACCGTACCCATGCCACAAATCTCAGCCCAAAGCCAAACCTTCCCAAAACCTCAAACAAGTCCCGCCACTCCACCCAATCAAATGCCTTCTCCGCGAACATGGACACCACCATCTCTGGTACCAGAGCCCCCGACGGATTCATCACCACATTCAACAGCCGTCTTATATCACTCGCGAGCTGCCTGCCCTTCACGAAGCCTGTTTGATCTTCTGTAACCACCCCGGGAACACACTCCTCCATCCTCCCCGCCAATAACAGAGCCAATGCTTTTCCATCCGTATTCAATAGTTATATGGGCCTATACGACCCACATTCCACCGGGTCCTTCCCCTTTTTCGGGATTAGTGTGATTACTGCCCGCATCATCGTCTGGACAGCTGGTTGGTGATGCAGAGCAAGGCCACCAGCGCGGGTCCAATTCCCGTACTGACTGAGGTTATTCCCAGGTTGAGATCCTCAGGTTAAATCACTGCCAGTCAGCTCTCCCCCTCAAAGGGGAAAGCAGCCTATGGTCATCTGGGACTATGGCGACTTATCTTACTTACAACTGATCAAATACATGAATAGGATGGGAATAGAGAGATACAGACCCCGGAAGTGTAAAAGATTTTAGTTTAGACGGGCAGCATGGTCGGCACAGGCTTGGAGGGCCGAAGGGTCTGTTCCTGTGCTGTACTTTTCTTTGTTTGTTCTTTGATCACTTTTGTAATCAATTCCCCTCACGTTCTATTAGCTTTCCTAATTACTCCTGTACCAGCCTTTTGTGATTCATGCCCAGATCCCTCTGGACCTCAAGAGCTCTGCAGTCTCTCACCATTGAGATAATAAACTTCTTTTTTATTCTTCCTGCCAAAATGGACCATTTTACATTTTCTCACATTCTATTCCATTCATCAGATTTCTGCCCACTCACTGAACCTATGTGTCCCTTTGTAGCCTCCTTATGTCCTCTTCACAACTTACTATCCTACCTATTTTTGGGTCATCAGCAAATTTAACAACCAAAGAACAAAATCACACAGGAACAGGCCCTTCGGCCCTCCAGGCTTGTACCAGTCATGATACCAATCCTGGCCAAAACCCTCAGCACTTCCTTGTGCCGTATCCCTCTATACCCATCCTACCTATGTGTTTGTCAAGATGCCTTTTAAACGCCGTTAATGTATCTGCTTCCACAACCTCCCTTGGCAACACGTTCCAGGCACTCTCCACCCTCTGTGTAAAAAAACCTGCCTCGCACATCTCCTCTAAACTTTGCCCCACGGACCTTAAACCTATGCCCCCTGGTGACTGACCCCTCCACCCTGGGAAAGAGTGCCTGCCCATCCACTCTATCCATGCCCTCATAATCTTGTAGCCCTCTATCAGGTCACCCCTCAACCTCCGTCTTTCAAATGAAAACAGTCCGAGTCTTTTCAGCCTCTCCTCATAGCTAACACCCTCCAGACCAGGCAACATCCTGGTAAACCTCCTCTGCACCTCTCCAAAGCCTCCACTTCCTTCTGGTAGTGTGGCGACCAGAATTGTGCGCAATACTCCAAGTGCGGCCTTACCAAGGTTCTATCCAACTGCAGAATGACTTGCCAGTTTTTATACTCGATGCCCCGTCCAATGAAGGCAAGCATTCCGTCTCCTTTCTTGACTACCTTGTCCACTTGTGTTGCCACCTTCAAAGATCTGTGGACCTGCACTTCCAGATCTCTCCGACTTTCTATATTCCTAAGAGTTTTACTATTTACGGTATATTTTCCCTCTGCGTTAGACCTACCAAAATGCATTACCTCACATTTATCTGAATTAAACTCCATTTGCCATTTCTCTGCCAAAGTCTCCGACCTATCTATGTCCTGCTGTATCTTCCGACAATCCTCAACACTATCTGCCACTCCACCATCCTTGGTGTCATCCACAAACTTACTAATCAGACCGGCTACATTTTTCTCCAAATCATTTATTTATGTACACTACAGACAACAACGGTCCCAGCACCGATCCCTGTGCAACACCACTAGTCACAACCTTCCATTCAGAACAACACCCTTCCACTGCTACCCTCTGCCTTCTGTGACCTAAGCAGTTATTTACATAGAATTTACAGTGCAGAAGGAGGCCATTCGGCCCATCGAGTCTGCACCGGCTCTTGGAAAGAGCACCCTACACCCTACCCAAGGTCAACACCTCCACCCTATCCCCATAACTCAGTAACCCCACCCAACACTAAGGGCAATTTTGGACACTAAGGGCAATTTATCATGGCCAATCCACCTAACCCGCACATCTTTGGACTGTGGGAGGAAACCGGAGCACCCAGAGGAAACCCACGCACACACGGGGAGGATGTGCAGACTCCGCACAGACAGTGACCCAAGCCGGAATCGAACCTGGGACCCTGGAGCTGTGAAGCAATGCTACCGTGCTGCCCATGTTGCCAGCTCACCTCTGATCCCGTGTGACTTCACCTTTTGTACCAGTCTGCCATGAGGCATCTTGTCAAAGACTTTATGAAGTCCATGTAAACAACATCCACCGCCCTCCCCTCATTAATCATTTTGGCACCTCCTCAAAAAACTTGATCAAATTAGTGAGGCACAACCTCCCCTTCACAAAACCATGCTGTCTATCGCACAGACGTTAGGACCCTTCATCCGAGTTATTTATATAAATTGGAAGTTGAGCTCCTACCACTGACCCACACATCATATCCTGCCACCGGAAAAAGACCCATTTATGCCTACTCTCTGCTTCCTGTTAGCTAGCTATTGTAGTCATAGAGGAGTCCCAAAAAGGTAAGTCAAAAATAATTGATTTCCTCCCCACAGTTAAGGAAATACAGTGGTTAACAACTCCCCAAGCCCCAACCGGGATAATCCTGAGATGCCACCTCCCTTCAGGGGCAATTAACAAGCCCTGCTATTGGACCTCCGCTCCTCAGAGGGGAAGCTTGTCGTCCCCTGTGGGTCTCGTGGAGATTACAACGTTTCCCCCTTCTGTACCCCCATGTCGACTCTGCCCGATTACCTCGATTACCCTGTACGTCTTTGGTTGTGGGTGTGAGACCCACGCAGACATGGGGAGAATGTGCAAACTCCACACGGACAGTAACCCAGGGCCAGGATCGAACCTGGGACCGCGGCGCTGTGAGGCAGCAGTGCTAACCACTGTGCCATCGTGCCGCCCTGAGATAATGCTCAGGGTGATGAGAGCCATGTGCACGAAGCCTGACGCGGACATATTTCCACTTGTCTCCACCAGCCTCAAGAGCCATGGCAGCGTAGAAAGACTAATCACATGATCCCTTGTCAGCAACAACCATTTACCCGGGAAGGTGAAGGCTTGGAGCCGTGAGTTTGCTACCATCCATCAGCCATGTTCCTTGGAGGCATCCACCTCCCTCCCTCCCTCCCTGCAGCTGATGGTAAATGGCACAGAATAAACAGCAGTTCCCTCCTTGCTGGGATCTCCATGTTATGAGACACGTGAGTCAGGAACAAAGCTGCTGCAATGTGGTCTTCACCATACAGAGGAGAACACAATTGAGCATCTTTGATATCCACTTGTCTCACAATTATTCGGATGTACTTTTAGTCGGCCACACGCTGACCTTGAACTTCACCCACCCGAAAAGACCCCACGAGACCCTCCCGCCTCCAGGGGTCTGAGTGACTGACTAAATGCCCAGTTGAGGTCAGTTTGGAAAAATGGTGCGCATCATCTTTCAATCGCTCCACAACCTTCTACCTTCCTCCCATCACCCACCAACTCCCCCCCAGCTCCACAGCCCCACACATGACCATTCCTCTCCCCTCGGTCACTCTTGAATCTCCCTCCATTTCAATCCATTATCCACCTCCACATGCCCTCCCTCCCCTCAGTCGACACCCGTTACCATCCTCATGCCCACCCTGACCCTTCCCCTCCCGTTATCTGAGCCACCTGTCTTGACTCCCTCAGTGATCCACCCGATGAGACCTACGCCTATCAGACTCTCACCCTGGACCTGCCACCCCACCGCATCCCACCCTCTCCTCTCGACAGTCCCCTCCTACCACCAGTACCCCGAGCTCTCTCCCCAGGATCCCCATTGTCAACAACACTGACCCCACCCTCCAAGACACATCCTACCCATCTTGCATCCCCTTCCCCCAACACTCTTCTCTCTTCTCCCCTTCCACTTTCCCTCACTGCCCTTGACACACTTTCCCTCCACCCTTCCCAGGTACTCTCCCCACCCTTCCTCTGTAAGCCTGCCTCCCCGTTCAGTCTTTGCTCCACGGTTCCACCAGATCACAGCTCACCTTCCAGCCTCTGTCTGCCACCCTTGCCAGGCCTTGGCACAGAGTTTTGGTACCGGCACTCAATATGACCGAAGTTATGGGAGGTCCCCAAAGAGGAGAGAACAACATTCAAAATGTGAAAGAGGTGAAGCTCGCCGGGTGCTCAACATTGACACAGTCGCAAAACGAAACGTTCTAATTTCTCGCTGGCGAGGAATTTAATTTGGAGGGTGGATTTAATTCCAGCCAGGTGGTCTTTCAATGAGCTTGCGTGAGATGCTAATAATCGATTCGCCTTTAACCAGCTCTCCATTCCTGAGAACAAAATCGCAACAGTTTATCCCACCGTTGGAAATCAGATGTTTTGCCTCCTGCCAAATCAAGTGCTCAGCACAAATCCAGTGTCTGTCAGGAGTAGGAAATTCCGCCCCAGGCCATTCCCCAACACCAGATCCAAGGAATGTCTCACTTGTAGTTAGACCACAAACATACTGGTCAAGGAGGTTCTCCAGAACACATTCGAGGAATCTCTTCCCCTCCTTTCCCTTCAACATTATCTCACGGACAATGGGCCAAATGGCCCTCTCTTCATTTCCCATATGAAATGGAATGCTGCTTTCTGACACTGCTGGCTGTTTGGTACTAGAAAGATGATCACTAAAGTATGGAACTATAGTGCGTGTCAACCAGCCTTCATGGGCTCGTCCTCTCTCAACAGTGATAAGAGTTTACATGTTGGAAAATATATTGAGAGGCAGAAGCATTCTCCTGGATGCCAAGACATTGGGCAAGATGTTCTACCCCTCCCAACACCCCCCATGGCCCACCATTGGCCAACAGCGGGATCTTCCGGTCCTGCCGTTGTCAACAACGGCGGGCGGCTCGCATCAGCCGTGAAATCTCGCCGGTGGGAATGGCTTCAGAAAGCGGTAATTTTCTGAGAAGCATAATAAGTCAGTGGAGTCTGACTGCACAAGTCTACTGACGGCCAGAGTGTCCCAGTGGAGTAAACCATTGTAGATTCACTGTTAAGCTGCTCCTGATGGACCAGCACGTACAAACATTAAGAACAGGATTAGAATCGGCTGTAACCACCTCCACCTTGAATAGCCCATCAGTCACTGCCTAGATTCTCACATTAATAGGTAACTGCACGAGATAGAACATAACAGCGCAGTACAGGCCATTCGGCCCACGATGTTGCACCGTCCTGTGATACCCTTCTAAAGTCCCTCTACACTATTCCTTTATCGTCCATATGCCTATCCAATGACCATTTGAATGCGTTTAGTATAGAACATAGTATAGAACATAACAGATATCAGAGAGCTGGGATTACCACAGTATCCAACAGAAGGGCGGCACAGTGGTTAGCACTGCTGCACCTGCACCAGGGACCCGGGTTCGATTCTGACCTTGGGTGACTGTTTATGTGGACTGTCCCAGTCTCTGTGTGGGTTTCCTCCAGGGGGCTCCGGTTTCCTCCCACAGTCCAAAGATGTGCAGGTTAGGTGGATTGGCTGTGCTAAATTGCTCCTTAGTTTCAAAAGGCTAGATAAGGTTATGGGGATAGGGCGGAGCTGTGGGCCTGTTTAGGGTGCTCTTTTGGAGGGTTGGTGCCAACTCAATGGGTCAAATGGCCTGCTCCTGCATTGTCGAGATTCTATAATTCTAAGTCTCCTACTTCAGGAAGATGAGGCAATGGGAGAAAGCAACAACATCCCCATCTCTGTTAGGCTCTGAAGCTCGAACAATTCAGCCCCCCTCCAAGTCTAGCTGCTGGTAAACCCCAGACTGAGCCAGGTGAGGACTCGGAAAGCAACATTTTAAATTTTAGATTTCACATTTTGGAATGGGTCTAAATTTGTCTTTGGTACGTTAACCGACTTCATTACCAGATGCTGCCAGTAGCTGCAGAATCTATTTGGGGAGGGCCAGCACGTGGCGCAGTGGTTAGCACTGCTGCCTCGAGACTTCCGGTTGCGGCTATGCGGAGCTCCCGCCAGGAACGGACTTTTGGACTCTTTTAAAGGGCCCCCTGCGGTACTTGCTCGACGGTTCCCGACGTGGGAAGGTGTCTGCAGCGGATCCCCAGAGGTCTATGGTCTTGACCAGGAGCGGGGCCAGCAGAATAGCGGTGGCAGAGCCCAAGAAAAAGCGGGGGAAGGGAATCAAGATGGCGGCCGGCAGAGGCCTCGAGGAATGGAGGCAGTGGGCACAGGTGCAGCAGGAGACTCTCCAGCGATGTTTTCAGGAGCTCAAAGTGGAGCTGCTGGACTCGCTGAAGGCGAATGCAGACAAGCTGCTGGCGACGCAGGCAGCCCAGGGGGTGGAGATCCGGGAGCTCCGACAACAAGCCTCCGAAAGAGAGGATGAGGCCGCGGCCCTCGCGGTAAAGGTGGAGATGCATGAGGCGCTCCACAAGAAGTGGCAGGAGCGGGTCGAGGAGATGGAGAACCGGTCGAGGCGGAAAAATTTGCGGATCCTGGGCCTCACGGAGGGGCTGGAAGGGTCAGACCTGGGGGCCTATGTGGTTGTTTTGTTGAACTCGTTGATGGGATCTGGGTCCTTCCAGGGGCCCCTGGAGCTGGAGGGGGCCCACAGAATATTGGCCAGGAGGCCCAAACCGAATGAGCAGCCACGGGCGGTGCTGGTGCGGTTCCACCGGTTCGTTGACCGAGAGTGCGTGCTCAGGTGGGCCAAGAAGGAGCGGAGCAGCAAGTGGGAGAACACGGTAGTGCGGATCTACCAGGACTGGAGTGCGGAGGTGGCCAAGCGGAGGGCCGGGTACAACCGGACGAAGGTGGTGCTCCACAGAAAGAGTGTGAAGTTTGGCATGTTACAGCCGGCACGTCTGTGGGTCACCTACAAGGACCGGCACTTTTATTTTTAGTCCCCGGAGGAGGCGTGGGCCTTTGTGCAGGCCGAGAAGCTGGGTTTGTAAAGAACTGTGTTAACTTTTGGTGGGAAGGGTCTCTGTTTTAAGCTCGTTGTGTGTTGTTTCTAGGGTGGGTGGGGTGCTGCCTTTTTTTTCCGGGGGCGGGGTCGGAGATGAGAAGCGCGGGCTTTTTTCCCGCGCAGGAGGGGGAGGAGGAGGGCCTGCTGATGGGTCTGGGGGAGGAGGAGTAGCCCCACGTTGGGAGGGGTCGGAGGTGTGGCGGGAGCTGCCGGGGTCAGCAGAAGTTAGCTGGCAGGGAGCCCTCTGATCCGGCTGATGACTTGGAATGTGAGGGGGCTGAATGGGCCGGTCAAACGGGCCCGGGTGTTTACGCACCTGAGGGGGCTGAAGGAGGACTTGGCTATGCTCCAGGAGGCGCACCTGAAGGTGGCGGACCAGATTAGACCAGGAAGGGCTGGGTAGGCCGGGGGGGGGGGGGATTCTGGTGGGAAAAAGTGTGTCGTTTGAGGCGTCAAAGGTGGTGGCTGACAGTGGAGGGAGATATGTGATGGTGAGCGGCAAGTTGCAAGGGGAGCGGGTGGTGCTGGTGAATGTTTATGCCCCAAACTGGGACGATGCGGGTTTTATGCGGCGCATGTTGGGCCGCATTCCGGATCTAGAGACGGGGGGCTTGATACTGGGGGGGGGGACTTTAACACGGTGCTGGATCCCCCATTGGATCGATCCATGTCCAGGATGGGCAGGAGGCCCGCGGCGGCTAAGGTGTTGAGGGGGTTTATGGACCAGATGGGAGGGGTGGATCCGTGGAGGTCCGTGAGGCCGAGGGCCAGGGAGTATTCATTTTTTTCCCACGTGCATAAAGCCTATTCCCGGATCGATTTTTTTGTCCTGGGCTGATTTCGAGGGTGGAGGATGCCGAGTATTCGGCCATAGTCATTTCAGACCACACCCCTCACTGGGTAGACCTTGAGCTGGGGGAGGAGAGGGACCAGCGCCCGCTCTGGCGCCTGGAGGTGGGACTGCTGGCGGATGAGAAGGTGGGCGGGCGGGTTCGGGGGTGTATCAAGAGGTACTTAGAGGCCAATGATAATGGGGAGGTCCGGGTGGGGACGGTTTGGGAGGCATTGAAGGCGGTGGTTAGAGGGGAGTTGATTTCCATCCAAGCCCATAGAGAGAGGGGAGAGCAAAGAGAGAGGGAGAGGTTGGCGGGGGAGATGGTGAGGGTGGACAGGAGATACGCGGAGGCTCCGGAGGAGGGACTGTTGAGGGAGCGACGTAACCTTCAGGCCAGGTTCGACTTGCTGACCACCAGAAAGGCGGAAGCTCAGTGGAGGAAGGCACAGGGAGCGGTGTACGAGTATGGGGAGAAGGCGAGTAGGATGCTGGCGCATCAGCTACGTAAACGAGACGCGGCCAGGGAGATTGGTGGAGTGACGGATAGGGGAGGCAATGTGGTGCGAAGGGGGGTGGACATTAATGGGGTCTTCAGGGACTTTTATGGGGAACTGTATCGGTCCGAGCCCCCGGTGGAGGCGGGGGGAATGGGGCGCTTTTTGGACAGGCTGAGATTTCCGAAGGTGGAGGAGGGACAGGTGGAGGGGCTGGGGGCGCCGATTGAGCTGAAGGAGCTGGTCAAAGGGATAGGTAGCATGCAGTCGGGGAAGGCGCCGGGTCAGATGGGTTTCCGGTCGAATTTTACAAGATGTATGCAGACCTGCTGGGCCCCCTGTTGGTTAGGACCTTTAACGAGGCAAGGGAGGGGGGGGCTTTGCCCCCAACTATGTCACGGGCGCTGATTTCCTTGATCCTTAAACGGGACAAGGACCCCCTGCAGTGTGGGTCATATAGGCCGATCTCGTTGTTAAATGTGGATACCAAGCTGTTGGCGAAGATCTTGGCCACAAGGATAGAGGACTGTGTGCCGGGGGTCATTCATGAGGACCAGACGGGGTTTGTGAAGGGAAGGCAGCTGAACACCAATATACGTAGGCTTCTGAATGTTAAAATGATGCCAGCGGTAGAAGGGGAGGCGGAGACAGTGGTAGCATTAGACACGGAGAAGGCCTTTGATAGGGTTAAGTGGGGGTACTTGTGGGAGGTGCTGGAAAGGTTTGGGTTTGGGGAGGGGTTTGTCCGTTGGGTGAGGTTGCTTTATGAGGCCCCGATGGCGAGTGTAGCCACGAATAGGAGGAGATCGGAGTACTTTTGGTTGTACCGGGGGACGAGACAGGGGTGTCCCCTGTGCCCCTTGCTCTTTGCGTTGGCAATTGAGCCCCTGGCCATGGCGTTGGGGGAGTCGAGGAATTGGAGGGGACTGGTGCTGGGTGGGGAGGAGCACCGAGTGTCATTATACGCAGATGACATGTTGCTATATGTGGCGGACCCAGTGGGGGGAATGCTGGAGGTAATGACGATCCTTAGGGAATTTGGGGGCTTTTCTGGGTACAAGCGCAACCTGGGTAAGAGTGAGCTGTTCGTCGTGCACCCGGTGGATCAAGAGGAGGGGATTGGGAGGCTCCCACTGAAAAGGGCAGGGAGGCGCTTTCGGTACCTGGGAGTCCAGGTGGCCAGGAGCTCGGGGGCCCTTCAGAAAATTAACCTGACTAGGCTGGTGGAGCAAATGGAGGAGGGATTTAAAAGATGGGACATGTTGCCGCTGTCGCTGACGGGTAGGGTGCAGTCCGTCAAGATGACGGTGCTCCCGAGGTTTTTGTTCCTGTTCCAGTGCCTCCCCATCCTTATGTCGAAGGCCTTTTTTAGGAGGGTCAACAGGAATATTACGGGATTTGTATGGGCGCATGGGACTCAGAGGGTGAGAAGGGTGTTTTTGGAGCGAGGCAGGGATAGGGGGGGCTGGCGTTGCCCAACCTCTGTGGGTACTATTGGGCTGCCAACGCAGAGATGGTGCGTAAGTGGGTAATGGACGGGGAAGGGGTAGCATGGAAGAGGATGGAGATGGCGTCCTGCGTGGACACAAGCCTGGAGGCGCTGGTATCGGCGCCGTTGCCGCTCCCTTCAACGAGGTATACCACGAGCCCGGTGGTGGCGGCTACCCTCAAAATTTGGGGGCAATGGAGACGGCATAGGGGGGAGGTGGGGGGCTCAATGGAGTCCCCGATACGGGAGAACCACCGGTTTGTTCCATGGAGCATCGATGGTGGGTTTCTTGGCTGGCACAGGGTAGGTATTAGGAGGTTGAGGGACCTGTTTGTGGATGGGAGGTTTGCGAGCCTGGGTGAGTTAGAGGGGAAGTTTGGGCTCCCCCCGGGGAACATGTTTAGGTACATGCAGGTTAGGGCGTTTGCCAGGCGGCAGGTGGAGGGGTTCCCTCTGCTGCCCCCATGTGGGGTACGGGACAGGGTGCTCTCGGGTGCGTGGGTTGGAGGGGGGAGGATTTTGGACGTGTACCACGTCATGCAGGAGGTGGATGAGGCTTCGGTGGGGGAGCTGAAGGTTAAATGGGAAGAGGAGCTGGGTGAGGAGATTGAGGATGGGACGTGGGCGGATGCGCTGGAGAGAGTGAATTCCTCCTCTTCCTGTGCGAGGCTTAGCCTCATACAGTTCAAGGTGCTGCACAGGGCCCACATGACCAGGACGAGGATGAGTAGTTTTTTCGGGGGCGAAGACAGGTGTGCTAGTTGCTCAGGGAGTCCAGCGAACCATGCCCATATGTTCTAGGCATGCCCAGCGCTGGGGGAATTTTGGAAGGGGGTAGCAAGGACGGTGTCGAGGGTGGTAGGATCCAGGGTCAAGCCAGGCTGGGGACTCGCAATTTTTGGGGTTGCAGTGGAGCCGGGAGTGCAGGAGGCGAAAGAGGCCGGTGTTCTGGCCTTTGCGTCCCTAGTAGCCCAGCGGAGGATTTTGCTTCAATGGAAGGATGCGAGGCCCCCAAGCGTGGAGGCCTGGATCAACGATATGGCGGGGTTCATCAAATTGGAGAAGGTGGAATTTGCCCAGAGGGGATCAGTACAGGGGTTCTTAAGGCGGTGGCAGCCTTTCCTGGACTTCCTGGCGGAACGGTAGAGAAATAGGCCAACAGCAGCAGCTGTTATTTTATGTTATGATAAGTTTTTGAAAATCTTAATAAAAATTATTTTTTTAAAAAAGCACTGTTGCCTCACGGCTCCAAGATCCCGGGTTCGAATCCCGGCTCTGGGTCACTGTCCATGTGGAGTTTGGACATTCTCCCCGTGTCTGCGTGGGTTTCGCCCCCACAACCCAAAGATGCGCAGGGTAGGTGGATTGGCCACGCTAAATTGCCCCTTAATTGGAAAAAAATGAATTGGGTACTCTAAATTGTTTTTAAAAAGGGGAAAAAAAGAATCTATTTTGGGAGCACAAAACACATCTTCCCCCAGCACCTGAAATGCGAAAGCAGCAACGTTCAGAATGATTTGATTGCCCCAGACAATCGTGTCTCTCCCCCCCACCCCCGGTGGGTGTGAAAGGTTTGGAATCAGGCAATCAAACATCACGTACACAGTGTGGTTCTAAAAGCTGCCAAGAAGAAAGTTTCCATGGCAACAAGCAAAAACGTAAACAGGACGGGCAGCTATTTTTATAACACGATCATGTGATCAAATATTTTCCTGTTTCATCAATGCAATCATTGTTAATGTGTGTTCAAATCAGTTTTCCTCCCTTCCTGTAGACATGTCAAAGATCCCGTCCCGTTGCCAAATCCCGTAAGCCACAAGCCATTTTACTAAGGGTGCTTCAAATAAAACCCAGAACACATTCTGCCCAGCTTGGGCTACCCCAAAACTTGGACAAATGCAAAACAGCTCAAAAGGGAAGGGGATAATTTGTGGCCTGGATTTAAAACAATGAACTTTCAGGGCAGAAATAAGGCAGTTACAAATCTCCTGCTGCCAGTTCAACGCCACATTCAAATTAATCTATTGCAAAGGTGCCCAAAAGGCAACACAAACAGAAAACTAAACTGGGAATTAACTAAGGGTTGTTCAACAAGCTGAGTGGGACTCTCTCCTTATCGAACAGTGGGAAGTCAGTACTCAAGATGTAACTTTCCATTGCAGATACCAACACCCAGGACAGGTACAGCACAGGGTTAGATACAGAGTAAAGCTCCCTCTACACTGTCCCCATCAAACACTCCCAGGACAGGTACAGCACGGGGTTAGATACAGAGTAAAGCTCCCTCTACACTGTCCCCATCAAACACTCCCAGGACAGGTACAGCACGGGGTTAGATACAGAGTAAAGCTCCCTCTACACTGTCCCCATCAAACACTCCCAGGACAGGTACAGCACGGGGTTAGATACAGAGTAAAGCTCCCTCTACACTGTCCCCATCAAACACTCCCAGGACAGGTACAGCACGGGGTTAGATACAGAGTAAAGCTCCCTCTACACTGTCCCCATCAAACACGCCCAGGACAGGTACAGCACGGGGTTAGATACAGAGTAAAGCTCCCTCTACACTGTCCCCATCAAACACGCCCAGGACAGGTACAGCACGGGGTTAGATACAGAGTAAAGCTCCCTCTACACTGTCCCCATCAAACACTCCCAGGACAGGTACAGCACGGGGTTAGATACAGAGTAAAGCTCCCTCTACACTGTCCCCATCAAACACTCCCAGGACAGGTACAGCACGGGTTAGATACAGAGTAAAGCTCCCTCTACACTGTCCCCATCAAACACTCCCAGGACAGGTACAGCACGGGGTTAGATACAGAGTAAAGCTCCATCTACACTGTCCCCATCAAACACTCCCAGGACAGGTACAGCACGGGGTTAGATACAGAGTAAAGCTCCCTCTACAGTGTCCCCATCAAACACTCCCAGGACAGGTACAGCACGGGGTTAGATACAGAGTAAAGCTCCCTCTACACTGTCCCCATCAAACACTCCCAGGACAGGTACAGCACGGGGTTAGATACAGAGTAAAACTCCCTCTACACTGTCCCCATCAAACACTCCCAGGACAGGTACAGCACGGGGTTAGATACAGAGTAAAGCTCCCTCTACACTGTCCCCATCAAACACTCCCAGGACAGGTACAGCACGGGGTTAGATACAGAGTAAAGCTCCCTCTACACTGTCCCCATCAAACACTCCCGGGACAGGTACAGCACGGGGTTAGATACAGAGTAAAGCTCCCTCTACACTGTCCCCATCAAACACTCCCAGGACAGGTACAGCACAGGGTTAGATACAGAGTAAAGCTCCCTCTCCACTATCCCCATCAAACACTCCCAGGACAGGTACAGCATGGGGTTACGTAGAGAGTAAAGCTCCCTCTCCACTGTCCCCATCAAACCCTCCCAGGACAGGTACAGCACGGGGTTAGATACAGAGTAAAGCTCCCTCTACACTGTCCCCATCAAACACTCCCAGGACAGGTACAGCACAGGGTTAGATACAGAGTAAAGCTCCCTCTCCACTATCCCCATCAAACACTCCCAGGACAGGTACAGCATGGGGTTACGTAGAGAGTAAAGCTCCCAACACACTGTCCCCATCAAACACTCCCAGGACAGGTACAGCACGGGGTTAGATACACAGTAAAGCTCCCTCTGCACTGTCCCCATCAAACACTCCCAGGACAGGTACAGCACGGGGTTACATACAGAGTAAAGCTCCGTCCACACTGTCCCCATCAAACACTCCCAACACAGGTACAGCACGGGGTTAGATACAGAGTAAAGCTCCCTTTACACTGTCCCCATCAAACACTCCCAGGATAGGTACAGCACGGGGTTAGATACAGAGTAAAGCTTCCTCTACACTGTCCCCATCAAACACTCCCAGGACAGGTACAGCATGGGGTTAGATACAGAGTAAAGCTCCCTCTACACTGTCCCCATCAAACACCCCCAGGACTGGTACAGCACAGGTTGAATGCAGAGTAAGATTCGCTCTATAGAATCTCGTTATTCAGGATGATCTGGAAAGCACAAACGGAAAGTCGGTTGGAAGCAGATCCAATAGGAACATTCAAACGGCTATGGGGCTAGAGGAGAGGATTGGGTCGAACTGAATAGGTCTTTCAACGAGGTGGCACACACACAATGAGCCAAATGGCCTCTTTCTGCACCCATTATTCCAGATGTGGCACAAGGTGTGTGACCATCTGCTGATGGCAGGTAGACTCATGTGAAATATCCATCGCTGTGTGAGGGGGACAGGGCAAGAGAGTTATCGGTCCAGTTTTAATCTATCACAAAGTTAGCAGCATCGATAAACAGGAAGCAAAATAGTTCGAGTCAATGAGCATTGCTTGGATTGGAGAGGGGTTGGAAGGTCTGTACTCCAGGGATCAGCGTTGGGTTAACTTTTATTCTCATTCGAGGATTGTTGGAGCACAGAATGCTTTGCCACAAGAAGCAGCTGAGGTGGAGACAGTTGCACCTTTAAAGAGATCATTTGAAATATCTGAAACAGACACATATACAGGGGTTTCGGGAGTGTACAGGGCAGCGGCAATCATTTTGCATTCATCTTGCTGAGAAGCAACAGGATGAATTGTTTTCCTCTCGATTGCAAACTTCTCTCCTTCGATGAAGGGAGAGAGGAGGAGCAAGACTTTAAAATATTAAAGAAAGAGTTCATTGAATTGGCCAATTAACCAGCTGAGTATCTTGGGAATATGTTCACTGGTGGTCAGATATACAGTATATGAATTTATTTTAATACCAAGGCAACTAATCCTTGAACAATTACCTTCGGTATCGTGTAACAAGAATGAATACAAAAATCAAATCTGCAGCATTTTGTCCACGTTATCTCCAGAAAGATGCAGAATTAATTACACTGCATTCCTAAACGAGAACAGATAACATAAGCAATCCATTCAAGTCTTAATTACAGCCCAGGCGGCAGTAAACAAGGCATACATTTTCTCTGAATGGCATTTTACATCACTGGAAATCTTGATCTCAACCCATATTGCGATTCAATTTCCAGGTCAGATTAACAGCCATTCGAAACACAATTACTTCAGCCTCAAATAAGGATTTCCACATTTTTCCCCAAAAAGGTCAGGGATTAGAAATGAGAAGCAACCTTTTTCCTCCACACATTTCTTGAAATTCCACAGGGCTGTGAAACCCATTGTTTTAATTGCCAAGGTGCTTCGCTGGGACATTTCATTTCATCGCCACAAAAGAAAGAATATTCCCCCTCCTTGTCCTCCCCTCATATTGAATTCACCCTTTGCAATCAATGTATTGTTTTCCAACAAACAACGTTCTTTTCACAAGAAATTATGGAGATAAAGCAAACACACAAGAGAGGGAGTGAGAAAGAAACCAAGAGGGGGAGATGGCGAAGTGTCCCATTTAAGGCCATTCATGTGATCAACTTTTGACCTTGTACAAAGCACAGCGATCTGCTGAGACCAGAGAGAAAGACTCAATGGTTACTTGAATAATCATATCCCGCTGCTCTCTTCATTTGCACCAAAATCAATTCATGTCTCCAATATTGGTCAGCTTCATTCAGTCCTGGCTTACTTGCCATTCTGTTGGAAGAGACACACACAGACCGAACTATTCGATAAGATGTTCTCAGTTTACCAAAATTCTCACAAGGTTAGTGCTACATAGTAGAAGGACTCTTCCAGTCCTCAATCCAAGCCCCTCTTCACCTGATTTTTCGATGCCAATCCCACCAGCATTCCACATGAAGGATTTCGCACTCACCAAATCCCCTGCTTTACGCCGCTGCCCATTCTTCAAACCCCCAACATACCGCCTGCCCTCCAATGCGAGGTTACATCCTAATACCTCTCTCTGTTTGATCACTGCTGATCAATATCATGGTTATGGTATCGAAAAAGATTGACAACACACCAGGCCAGATGTGAACACCCAAAAGTTGTCACAGAGAGATACCTTTGTACTCCAACAGTAAAAAGGCAGAGAGAAAGCAAGACATTCAACTGTGCCAAGTAATGGCTCATTCAAATTGAACACAAGCAGCTAGAGAGCAACCCAAGGATACACCATAATTTTGGTTGGCCATTTACAAGTACCCATGTCACAGAGTCCAGTGCCCCAATACTGATACTAGGCACGAAATGGCAAGAAGCAAATAAACACAAAATAGGACAAAAATACAGTTTTAGCTCAAAACACAAAACATTAGTATCGACACGGCAAACATATGGACAGGAGTAGGCCTTCCAGTCTCACGTGCCTATTCCTCCACCAGTCAATTAGTTCATGGTTGAAGCACTCAAGGAATTTCAATCCAGTATCAATGTGAAAGGACAGTGTGATAACCCACGGTACCCAGTCCCAGAGTTTGAAAGGACAGTTTGACAACCCACTGTACCCAGTCCCAGAGTTTGAAAGGACAGTTTGACAACCCACTGTACCCAGTCCCAGAGTGTGAAAGGAGAGCGAGATAACCCACTGTACCCAGTCCCAGAGTGTGAAAGGGCAGTGTGATAACCCACTGTACCCGGTCCCAGAGTGTGAATGGACAGTGTGAGAACCCCCTGTTCCCAGTCCCAGAGTGTGAAAGGGCAGTGTGATAACCCACTGTACCACCCAGTCCCAGAGAGTGAAAGGGCAGTGTGATAACCCACTGTACCACCCAGTCCCAGAGTGTGAAAGGACAGTGTGATAACCCACTGTACCCGGTCCCAGAGTGTGAAAGGACAGTGTGATAACCCACTGTACCCAGTCCCAGAGTGTGAAAGGACAGTGTGATAACCCACTGTACCCGGTCCCAGAGTGTGAATGGACAGTGTGAGAACCCCCTGTTCCCAGTCCCAGAGTGTGAAAGGGCAGTGTGATAACCCACTGTACCACCCAGTCCCAGAGTGTGAAAGGACAGTGTGATAACCCACTGTGCCACCAGGTCCCAGAGTGTGAAAGGACAGTGTGATAACCCACTGTACCCAGTCCCAGAGTGTGAAAGGACAGTGTGATACCCCACTGTACCCAGTCCCAGAGTGTGAAAGGACAGTGTGATAACCCACTGTACCCAGTCCCAGAGTGTGAAAGGACAGTGTGATAACCCACTGTACCCAGTCCCAGAGTGTGAAAGGACAGTGTGATACCCCACTGTACCCAGTCCCAGAGTGTGAAAGGACAGTGTGATAACCCACTGTACCCAGTCCCAGAGTGTGAAAGGACAGTGTGATAACCCACTGTACCCAGTCCCAGAGTGTGAAAGGACAGTGTGATAACCCACTGTACCGAGTCCCAGAGTGTGAAAGGACAGTGTGATAACCCACTGTACCCAGTCCCAGAGTGTGAAAGGACAGTGTGATAACCCACTGTACCCAGTCCCAGAGTGTGAAAGGACAGTGTGATAACCCACTGTACCCAGTCCCAGAGTGTGAATGGACAGTGTGATAACCCACTGTACCCAGTCCCAGAGTGTGAAAGGACAGTGTGATAACCCACTGTACCCAGTCCCAGAGTGTGAAAGGACAGTGTGATAACCCACTGTACCCAGTCCCAGAGTGTGAAAGGACAGTGTGATAACCCACTGTACCCAGTCCCAGAGTGTGAAAGGACAGTGTGATAACCCACTGTACCCAGTCCCAGGGTGTGAAAGAACAGTGTGATAACCCGCTGTACCCAGTCCCAGAGTGTGAAAGGACAGTGTGATAACCCACTGTACCCAGTCCCAGAGTGTGAAAGGACAGTGTGATAACCCACTGTACCCAGTCCCAGAGTGTGAAAGGACAGTGTGATAACCCACTGTACCCAGTCCCAGAGTGTGAAAGGACAGTGCGATAACACAGTGTACCACCCTATAGCAGAGTGTAATGCAAGATGATTATTTTGAAGGTAAATTAAAAATATAAATATGCGTTGCCTCTAAATTTTGAATTTACAAATCAAACTTTGATCGATACCATTTCCAAAATGATACTTGCCTTCCTTTCTGGATTAAGTATAATCAAAGTTCGCACCTGTCCTTTGGTCTCCACAGCTACTGTAACTAAGTGACAGCCCACAACAACGTTCAATACAACCTGACAACCCGTCAAGCAAGGGCGTGCGATAATTTCTCATAAAAATAAACACAGCTTTGAAAAAAGGCGTCATTGGTCAAACTTTACCTCACTCAGAAACCACGAACTTAATCATGACTGTGCGGGAACTTTCGTCATGCGTTCTTCAAATGACAAAGCCCCGCATCTGTCATTAATAAACCATTAAGCATTTGATTGACACGTCGGCATGTGTCGAAAAATGCAGTAGCAGTAAAAGCCTGCATTCTGCGAGCTGATACCTGTTTATTTTTCTAAGACATGAAAGTGATAATTTAGTGTAGCTTTTACACTACTCATGTCCACTTTCCTTTCGCACATTACAGGTATTATCAGCCAGAACCCCTCTTTAACCAGAAGTTCATTATGAAGGGCAATGCTGGAAATTAAGATTTCAGGCCATCAATATAGATCTTTGCTTTTTTTTCCCCCAAATACCACAGCTTCAAGTCATCTTCAAGATTTAGGTCTGTCCAGTAGCCCATCTCCCACGAGCATAAATAAAAACATTTGTTAACTTTTCAAATTTCTTTCCGGTATTTGGGAATCCAGGTGGCACGAGACTGGGGCAGGCTGCATAAGTTAAATTTGGCCAGGGTGGTGGAGCAAATGAAGGGAGAGTTTCGGAGATGGGACGCACTCCCGCTGTCGCTGGCAGGGAGGGTGCAGACTGTAAAGATGACAATCCTCCCTCGATTTTTGTTTATTTTTCAGTGCCTCCCGATCTTTATCCCACAGTCCTTCTTCAAAAGAGTTAACGGGCTGATCATGAGCTTTGTCTGGGCCGGAAAGTCTCCGCGGGTAAAGAAGGCGATGTTGGAGAGGAACCGCAGCGAGGGAGGGCTGGCTTTGCCGAGTCTGGTCAATTATTACTGGGCGGCCAACATCGCTATGATAAGGAAGTGGATGGTGGGTACGGGGTCTACTTGGGAGCGGGTGAAGGCGGCTTCGTGCAGGGGCTCCAGTTTGGAAGCCCTGGTCACGGCTCCTCTACCGCTGCCGCCGGCCAAGTACACCACCAGCCCGGTAGTGGTGGCGACCCTGCGGATATGGGGCCAGTGGAGGAGGCATGTGGGGGAGATGGGGGCGTCTGTCTGGGCGCCAATCTGCGACAACCATCGGTTTGCCCCCGGCAGTGTGGATGGGGGGTTCCGAGTATGGCGGCGAGCAGGGGCGGGAAGGGTGGGTGATATGTTCCTGGAAGGGAGCTTCGCGAGTTTGAGGAGCTTGGAGGAGAAATTTGGGGTGGTAAGGGGAAATGATTTTAGATACCTACAGTTGCGGGACTTTGTTCGTAGACAGGTCCCATCTTTCCCGCGCCTCCCGCCAATGGGGATCCTAGACAGAATAGTCTCTGGGAGGGATGAAGGGGAGGGTAGAGTCTCGGGTATTTATAAGGTGCTCATGAGGGAGGAAGGGTCCCAGACAGAGGAACTGAAACTTAAATGGGAGGAGGAGCTAGGCGGGGAAATGGAGGATGGGCTGTGGGCAGAGGCCCTGAGTAGGGTAAACTCTACCGCGACATGTGCTAGGCTCGGGCTGATCCAATTTAAGGTCGTTCACCGGGCCCATATGACGGTGGCTCGGATGAGCAAATTTTTCGGGATAGAGGACAAATGCGCTAGGTGCGCGGGAGGACCAGCGAACCATGTTCACATGTTTTGGGCATGCCCTGAGCTGAGGGGGTACTGGGAGGGATTTGCGGGGGTCATGTCCCAGGTGCTAAAAACAAGGGTGGTGATGAGCCCAGGGGTGGCAATTTTTGGGGTTTCGGAAGACCCGGGCGTCCAGGGGGAGAAAGAGGCCGATGTGCTGGCCTTTGCTTCCCTGATAGCCTGGCGACGAATATTATTGGCGTGGAGGGACTCAAAGCCCCCGAAGACGGAGTGGTGGCTTGCGGACATGTCGAGTTTCCTGGGGATGAAAAAAATCAAGTTCGCCTTGAGGGGTTCTGTGCAGGGGTTCACCCGGAGGTGGCAACCATTTATTGACTTCTTTGCGGGAGAGTGAGCGTCAGCAGGGGGGGGGGGGGGGGTTAGAGTAGAGTAGGAGGGAAAATATGGCGGGTAGTACCGGTGGGAGGGGAGCGGGCTTGTGCAATATGTTACGGTGGAAGTATTGAAAGTACGTGGATGTTTGCACATTTTTGCCTTTTTTGCTTCCTTTCTGATGATGTCTGTAACTGTTTATAAAGCCAAAAACTACCTCAATAAAATTGTTTAGTAAAAAAAAAACTTTTCAAATTTCTTCAAGTCAGAGAAAAGTTAAAAGGCTTTGGGTGGGATTTTCTAGCCCTCCCATGGTGTGGTGGTTGCTGCTGCCGTTTTGTGTGGCACGTCCATCTTGTCGCCAGGGAATCCACCGTGGACGCTCGCCTTCCTCAGGACCAGAAGATCCCGCCAAATTATAATGCTTTTTAATATTGCATCCCATTTCGGTCACCATTTCACAAAAGAAACCTCAATTTCTAACGGTGCAGGACTTATTATTCAGCAGCGTCAAAGCACTCGGTGTTACAAGAGCCCAGTGAAAGTTAACTGCCTCAATGGTCTGAACCAATTCGTGAGGCAGGCAGACAAGATGAGGTCGGGGTATTCTTCGTGCTTCCAGCATTGATTTCTTGTGAAATTTTAAAAACTCATCCAACATCAGCACAAGTTGCTTTGGAGCGATGGTCAACTTAGGGATCCCAGCCCATACTGCACCACCCAGTTGCACAGTGGTTAGCACTATTGCTTCACAGCGCCAGGGTCCCCAGTTCCATTCACTGCTTGGGTCACTGTCTGTGTGGAGTCTGCATGTTCTCCCAGTGTCTGCGTGGGTTTCCTCCGGATGCTCCGGTTTCCTCCCACAGTCCAAAGATGTGCAGTGACCCAGAGCCGGGATCGAACCTGGGACCTCAGCGCCATGAGGCAGCAGTGCTAACCACTGTGCCACAGTGTTGCCCGCTTCATTGCAATGTTAATGTAAGCCTACTTGTGACAATAATAAAGATTAGTATTATTTACAATCTACATTAACGACTGAGATGAAGAGACAGAGAGTAATGTATCTAAATTTGCAAATGATACAAAACGATATGGAACGGTAAGCTGTGGGGAGGACACAGTGGCTGCAGAGAGATATAGACAGGTTAGGAGAGTGGGCAGCAAGATGGCAGATGGAGCATAATGTAGGGAAGTGTTATATTTTTTAAGTTATTCACTTTCGTCTAAGAATAAAAAAGCATGGACAGCACGGTGGCGCAGTGGGTTATGGTGAGACAACATCTGGAATTCTGGGCACAGTTTTGGTCTCCATATTTCAGGATATATTGGCATGAGGGGTGGGACAGTGAAAATTCACTGGATTGGTCACTGGGATGAGGGGGTTGTCCTATGATGAGAGTCTGAGTAAATTGGGTCGATATTCTCCGGCGTTTGGAACAATGAGAGGTGATCACATTGAAACATATCAGATTCTGAAGGGGTTTGACAGGGTGGATACTGAGAGATTGTTTCCCCCTGGCTGGGGTTTGACAGGGTGGATACTGAGAGATTGTTTCCCCCTGGCTGGGGTTTGACAGGGTGGATACTGAGAGATTGTTTCCCCCTGGCTGGGGTTTGACAGGGTGGATACTGAGAGATTGTTTCCCCCTGGCTGGGGTTTGACAGGGTGGATACTGAGAGATTGTTTCCCCCTGGCTGGGGTTTGACAGGGTGGATACTGAGAGATTGTTTCCCCCTGGCTGGGGTTTGACAGGGTGGTTACTGAGAGATTGTTTCCCCCTGGCTGGGGTTTGACAGGGTGGTTACTGAGAGATTGTTTCCCCCTGGCTGGGGTTTGACAGGGTGGATACTGAGAGATTGTTTACCCCTGGCTGGGGTGTGACAGGGTGGATACTGAGAGATTGTTTCCCCCCCTGGCTGGGGTTTGACAGGGTGGATACTGAGAGATTGTTTCCCCCCCTGGCTGGGGTTTGACAGGGTGGATACTGAGAGATTGTTTCCCCCTGGCTGGGGTTTGACAGGGTGGATACTGAGAGATTGTTTCTCCCTGGCTGGGGTTTGACAGGGTGGATACTGAGAGATTGGTTCCCCCTGGCTGGGGTTTGACAGGGTGGATACTGAGAGATTGTTTCCCCCTGGCTGGGGTTTGACAGGGTGGATACTGAGAGATTGTTTCCCCCTGGCTGGGGTTTGACAGGGTGGCTATTGAGAGATTGTTTCCCCCTGGCTGGGGTTTGACAGGGTGGATACTGAGAGACTGTTTCCCCCTAGCTGGGGTTTGACAGGGTGGATACTGAGCGATTGTTTCCCCCTGGCTGGGGTTTGACAGGGTGGATACTGAGAGATTGTTTCCCCCTGGCTGGGGTTTGACAGGGTGGATACTGAGAGATTGTTTCCCCCTGGCTGGGGTTTGACAGGGTGGATACTGAGAGATTGTTTCCCCCTGGCTGGGGTTTGACAGGGTGGATACTGAGAGATTGTTTCCCCCTGGCTGGGGTTTGACAGGGTGGATACTGAGAGATTGTTTCCCCCTGGCTGGGGTTTGACAGGGTGGATACTGAGAGATTGTTTCCCCCTGGCTGGGGTTTGACAGGGTGGATACTGAGAGATTGTTTCCCCCTGGCTGGGGTTTGACAGGGTGGATACTGAGAGATTGTTTCCCCCTGGCTGGGGTTTGACAGGGTGGATACTGAGAGATTGTTTCCCCCTGGCTGGGGTTTGACAGGGTGGATACTGAGAGATTGTTTTCCCCTAGCTGGGGTTTGACAGGGTGGATACTGAGAGATTGTTTCCCCCTGGCTGGGGTTTGACAGGGTGGATACTGAGAGATTGTTTCCCCCTGGCTGGGGTTTGACAGGGTGGATACTGAGAGATTGTTTCCCCCTGGCTGGGGTTTGACAGGGTGGATATGGAGAGATTGTTTCCCCCTGGCTGGGGTTTGACAGGGTGGATACTGAGAGATTGTTTCCCCCTGGCTGGGGTGTGACAGGGTGGATACTGAGAGATTGTTTCCCCCTGGCTGGGGTTTGACAGGGTGGATACTGAGAGTTTGTTTCCCCCCCCGGCTGGGGTTTGACAGGGTGGATACTGAGAGATTGTTTCCCCCCCCGGCTGGGGTTTGACAGGGTGGATACTGAGAGATTGTTTCCCCCTGGCTGGGGTTTGACAGGGTGGATACTGAGAGGTTGTTTCCCCCTGGCTGGGGTTTGACAGGGTGGATACTGAGAGTTTGTTTCCCCCCCCGGCTGGGGTTTGACAGGGTGGATACTGAGAGATTGTTTCCCCCCCTGGCTGGGGTTTGACAGGGTGGATACTGAGAGATTGTTTCTCCCTGGCTGGGGTTTGACAGGGTGGATACTGAGAGATTGTTTCCCCCTGGCTGGAGTTTGACAGGGTGGATACTGAGAGATTGTTTCCCCCTGGCTGGGGTTTGACAGGGTGGATACTGAGAGATTGTTTCCCCCTGGCTGGGGTTTGGCAGGGTGGATACTGAGAGATTGTTTCCCCCCCTGGCTGGGGTTTGACAGGGTGGATACTGAGAGATTGTTTCCCCCCCTGGCTGGGGTTGACAGGGTGGATACTGAGAGATTGTTTCCCCCTGGCTGGGGTTTGACAGGGTGGATACTGAGAGATTGTTTCCCCTTGGCTGGGGTTTGACAGGGTGGATACTGAGAGATTGTTTCCCCCCCTGGCTGGGGTTTGACAGGGTGGATACTGAGAGATTGTTTCCCCCCCCTGTCTGAGGTTTGACAGGGTGGATACTGAGAGATTGTTTCCCCCTGGTTGGGGTTTGACAGGGTGGATACTGAGAGATTGTTTCCCCCCCTGGCTGGGGTTTGACAGGGTGGATACTGAGAGATTGTTTCCCCCCCCTGTCTGAGGTTTGACAGGGTGGATACTGAGAGATTGTTTCCCCCTGGTTGGGGTTTGACAGGGTGGATACTGAGAGATTGTTTCCCCCCCCTGGCTGGGGTTTGACAGGGTGGATACTGAGAGATTGTTCCCCCCTGGCTGGGGTTTGACAGGGTGGATACTGAGAGATTGTTTCCCCTTGGCTGGGGTTTGACAGGGTGGATACTGAGAGATTGTTTCCCCCCCCTGGCTGGGGTTTGACAGGGTGGATACTGAGAGATTGTTTCCCCCCCCCCTGGCTGAGGTTTGACAGGGTGGATACTGAGAGATTGTTTCCCCCTGTTTGGGGTTTGACAGGGTGGATACTGAGAGATTGTTCCCCCCCCCGGCTGGGGTTTGACAGGGTGGATACGGAGAGATTGTTTCCCCCTGGCTGGGGTTTGACAGGGTGGATACTGAGAGATTGTTTCCCCCCTGGCTGGGGTTTGACAGGGTGGATACTGAGAGATTGTTTCCCCCCCCCCACCCCCCGGCTGGGGTTTGACAGGGTGGATACTGAGAGATTGTTTCCCCCCCTGGCTGGGGTTTGACAGGGTGGATACTGAGAGATTGTTTCCCCCTGGCTGGGGTTTGACAGGGTGGATACTGAGAGATTGTTTCCCCCTGGCTGGGGTTTGGCAGGGTGGTTACTGAGAGATTGTTTCCCCCTGGCTGGGGTTTGACAGGGTGGGTACTGAGAGATTGTTTCCCCCCCTGGCTGGGGTTTGACAGGGTGGATACTGAGAGATTGTTTCCCCCCCTGGCTGGGGTTTGACAGGGTGAATACTGAGAGATTGTTTCCCCCTGGCTGGCGTTTGACAGGGTGGATACTGAGAGATTCTTTCCCCCTGGCTGGGGTTTGGCAGGGTGGATACTGAGAGATTGTTTCCCCCTGGCTGGGGTTTGACAGGGTAGATACTGAGAGATTGTTTCCCCTTGGCTTTGGTTTGACAGGGTGGATACTGAAAGATTGTTTCCCCCTGGCTGGGGTTTGACAGGGTGGATACGGAGAGATTGTTTCCCCCTGGCTGGGGTTTGACAGGGTGGATACTGAGAGATTGTTTCCCCCTGGCTGGGGTTTGACAGGGTGGATACGGAGATATTGTTTCCCCCTGGCTGGGGTTTGGCAGGGTGGATACTGAGAGATTGTTTCCCCCTGGCTGGGGTTTGGCAGGGTGGATACTGAGAGATTGTTTCCCCCTGGCTGGGGTTTGACAGGGTAGATACTGAGAGATTGTTTCCCCTTGGCTTTGGTTTGACAGGGTGGATACTGAAAGATTGTTTCCCCCTGGCTGGGCTTTGACAGGGTGGATACTGAGAGATTGTTTCCCCCTGGCTGGGGTTTGACAGGGTGGATACTGAGAGATTGTTTCCCCCTGGCTGGGGTTTGACAGGGTGGATACTGAGAGATTGTTTCCCCCTGGCTGGGGTTTGACAGGGTGGATACTGAGAGATTGTTTATCCCTGGCTGGGGTTTGACAGGGTGGATACTGAGAGATTGTTTATCCCTGGCTGGGGAATCTACAACACGGGGGTCACAGTCTCGGGATAAGGAAATGATCATTTAGGACTGAGATGAGGAAAAATTTTGTCACTCAAAGGGTTGTGAATCTTTGGAATTCTCCACCCCAGAGGATTGTGGGTGCTCCATCGTTGGATATATTTAAGGCCGAGATGGATTTATGGTCTCTCAGGGAATTATGGGTAATGGGACTGGGCAAAAAAATGCAGTTGAAGCCCAAGGTCAGTCATGATCGTGCTGAATGGTGGAACAGGCTCGATGGACTGAATGGTCTACTCCTGCTCCTTTTTTCTTGTGTTGGAGCAGACCGTGCAACAATGAATTGATCCTTCACAGATGAGCTCATCAAACGTGGAACAGGGTTTGGACTTAACTGACTGGTGCCGATGCACTTAAACCAAACTCCCAGGACCAATAGATTAGTATCAGCAACTTGAGATAAATGCAAATTAATAGCAACAAGGAATAAACTCAATCCTCTCCCCAACACCAAGCTACACCGCCGAAAGTGGAGTTGAAACTTCTGAAGTCATGCACTCTTCTATAGCTGACCTCAGAGAAACGAACATTTCTAAATTTAAAGATGAGTCTTATGTCAATCTAATCTTAGAACCTAAATATCAAGGCACCTTCTGATGAGCTCCATAATCGAACAACGCCATTCTGAAATACACACCACTCCTTTTCCCCACTGACAGATTTTATGAACACGTTACACCACAATACTTCCTGATGCAAAGATAAACCTAGTGAAATATACTCGCGGAAAAGTTACTTACTGTTCCACAAACTTTAACATCGTGTAAACGGCCCCACTCGTCTTCATGGCTGTCTACCATCATCACACTGTCATCGTCATCCAGGCCCCATTCGACCTGAAGGTCGATGCGAACTTCTTCCCCAAGAGAGTGCATCCCAACCGCTGGGAACAATCCGTCTGGAGACATGGCCATAACTACTGACCCCACCTGCACAAACACAAAAGGGAAACGGTTCCAGTCTTTCACAACGATGTGTTATACTATCCCAACTAGACTAAATTGAATCACGCCAATCCAACTCACAAACAGAAAAAAGGGTGCATTATTCAATAGTAAACTGAAGATCCATGTCATCAGAACAGGAGGAGGCCATTCAGTCTCTGGTTCTGCCACTCAATAAAACGATCTGTCCCTTAACCCCACTTACCAACCTTTCATCCATATCGCCATTGTGGGTATTAGGGAAAGACGAGAAGATCGGTTGAGAGACGTGGGCAATTTTTTCTTTTTAAAATGTATTGTTGTTGAAGTTTTCAAGTTTGAACAATTATTGCATCAAAACAAAAGAAAGAGAAAAAAGCCAGAGGTATCCGTGCAAAACAGGTACAGCACATGGCAGAAGTCATTGCAAACATCGGAATGAATGAGACTGGATGAGTCGGGGGCAATACCCCCAAAGTGTTCCCTCCAGGGATACAAGATCCGTCTACACCAAAGCAGGAAACAGCAAACAACCACAGTTACATCATAGCTTCAAAGAAGAGCAACGAAGGAATAAACAACGGAGAACTCCAGACATAAGGGGGAATTAAACTAGCACCCACAACCCGAGGTTAAAAAGAATATCATCAGCTCCCAGTCGGAGGAGGGGAAACCCCGTTCTCAGAGAAGAAGTGGCCAACAGGGCACCACGCCAAAGGGAGGGCCAGCATAGCATAAACCATATAAACCAAGCACCAGGATACAAAGATAGATTAAAAGATGAGCAGGGACAGAGTGCGCAGGAATGCAGCTGCTCCCGCGCTCACAACACGTGAACCCCCCCCACCCGCCCAGACATGAACAATCTTAACAAAACTTGTGGGAGAGAGTAAAGCTCCCTCTACACTGTCCCCATCAAACACTCCCAGCACAGGTACAGCACGGGGTTAGATACAGAGTAAAGCTCCCTCTACACTGTCCCCATCAAACACTCCCAGGACAGGTACAGCACAGGGTTAGATACAGAGTAAAGCTCCCTCTACACTGTCCCCATCAAACACTCCCAGGACAGGTACAGCATGGGGTTAGATACAGAGTAAAGCTCCCTCTACACTGTCCCCATCAAACACTCCCAGGACAGGTACAGCACGGGGTTAGATACAGAGTAAAGCTCCCTCTACACTGTCCCCATCAAACACTCCCAGGACAGGTACAGCACGGGGTTAGATACAGAGTAAAGTTCCCTCTACACTGTCCCCATCAAACACTCCCAGGACAGGTACAGCATGGGGTTAGATACAGAGTAAAGCTCCCTCTACACTGTCCCCATCAAACACTCCCAGGACAGGTACAGCACGGGGTTAGATACAGAGTAAAGCTCCCTCTACACTGTCCCCATCAAACACTCCCAGGATAGGTACAGCACGGGATTAGATACAGAGTAAAGCTCCCTCTACACTGTCCCCATCAAACACTCCCAGGACAGGTACAGCACGGGGTTAGATACAGAGTAAAGTTCCCTCTACACTGTCCCCATCAAACACTCCCAGGACAGGTACAGCATGGGGTTAGATACAGAGTAAAGCTCCCTCTACACTGTCCCCATCAAACACTCCCAGGACAGGTACAGCACGGGGTTAGATACAGAGTAAAGCTCCCTCTACACTGTCCCCATCAAACACTCCCAGGATAGGTACAGCACGGGATTAGATACAGAGTAAAGCTCCCTCTACTCTGTCCCCATCAAACCCTCCCAGGGCAGGTACAGCACGGGGTTAGATACAGAGTAAAGCCCCCTCTACACTGTCCCATCAAACACTCCCAGGACAGGTACAGCACGGGGTTAGATACAGAGTAAAGCTCCCTCCACACTGTCCCCATCAAACACTCCCAGGACAGGTACAGCACGGGGTTAGATACAGAGTAAAGCTCCCTCTACACTGTCCCCATCAAACACTCCCAGGACAGGTACAGCACGGGGTTAGATACAGAGTAAAGCTCCCTCTACACTGTCCCCATCAAACATTCCCAGGACAGGTACAGCACGGGGTTAGATACAGAGTAAAGGTCCCTCTACACTGTCCCCATCAAACATTCCCAGGACAGGTACAGCACGGGGTTAGATACAGAGTAAAGCTCCCTCTACACTGTCCCCATCAAACATTCCCAGGACAGGTACAGCACGGGGTTAGATACAGAGTAAAGCTCCCTCGACACTGTCCCCATCAAACACTCCCAGGACAAGTACAGCATGGGGTTAGATACAGAGTAAAGCTCCCTCTACACTGTCCCCATCAAACACTCCCAGGACAGGTACAGCACGGGGTTAGATACAGAGTAAAGCTCCCTCTACACTGTCCCCATCAAACACTCCCAGGATAGGTACAGCACGGGATTAGATACAGAGTAAAGCTCCCTCTACTCTGTCCCCATCAAACCCTCCCAGGGCAGGTACAGCACGGGGTTAGATACAGAGTAAAGCCCCCTCTACACTGTCCCATCAAACACTCCCAGGACAGGTACAGCACGGGGTTAGATACAGAGTAAAGCTCCCTCCACACTGTCCCCATCAAACACTCCCAGGACAGGTACAGCACGGGGTTAGATACAGAGTAAAGCTCCCTCTACACTGTCCCCATCAAACACTCCCAGGACAGGTACAGCACGGGGTTAGATACAGAGTAAAGCTCCCTCTACACTGTCCCCATCAAACACTCCCAGGACAGGTACAGCACGGGGTTAGATACAGAGTAAAGGTCCCTCTACACTGTCCCCATCAAACATTCCCAGGACAGGTACAGCACGGGGTTAGATACAGAGTAAAGCTCCCTCTACACTGTCCCCATCAAACATTCCCAGGACAGGTACAGCACGGGGTTAGATACAGAGTAAAGCTCCCTCGACACTGTCCCCATCAAACACTCCCAGGACAGGTTCAGCACAGGGTTAGATACAGAGTAAAGCTCCCTCTACACTCCCAGGACATGATTGTTGGTGATGACTATGCAATATCCAGGTTTGGGCTGATAAGCAGCAAATAACATTGATGCCAAAAAGTGTCAGGCAATGACCATGTCCAACAAGAGAGAATCTAGCCATCTTATCATGACATTCAGTGGCAATACCATCACTGAATCCACCACTTCAAGCCCCACTGGGGTTACCCAGGACTGGACTCAGCCATATAAATACTGTGGCTACCAGAGCAGGTCAGAGGCTGGGAATCCTGCGGAGAGTAACTCACCTCCTGACTCCCCAAAGCCTGTCCACCATCTACAAGGCACAAGTCAGGAGTGTGATGGAATACTCTCCACTTGCCTGGATGAGTGCAGCTCCAGCAACACTCAAGAAGCTCGACACCATCCAGGACAAAGCAGCCCCGCTTGATTGGCACCCAATCCACAAACATTCACTCCCTCCACCACCGATGCACGGTACAGCCAGGTGTACCATCTACAAGATGCACTGCACCTACTAACGAAAGCTCCTTTGACAGCATTTTCCAAATCTTTGATCTATACCAGCTAGAAGGACAAAGGCAAAGATACATGGGGAACACCCCCACCTGCAAGTTCCCCTCCTAGTCACTCACCACCCTGACTTGGAAATATATCAGCCGTTCCATCACCGTCGCTGGGTCAAAATCCTGGAACTCCCTCCCCAACAGCACCCTGGGCGTACCTACACCACATAGACTGCAGCGGTTCAAGAAGGCAGCTCACCCCCACTTCTCAAGAGCAATTATGGAGTGCAAGAAATGCTGCCCTCGCCAATGTCGCTCCGAACCAATGAAGGACTCAAAAAACCTGGCATAGAGAGACGAGTAAGGGCAGGAGAACCAAGGGAGGGGTGGTTGGGGAAGGTGGCACTGTTTGTGTAAGCCATGTTGGCTGGGGTTTTGTGCACGGGGGGTTTGTTGGTAATATTGCTGTGTTTTTCTTTTTGTCGAAAATTTGCTGTGTAAAATTATTAAAATTATAAATGCCTCAATAAAATATTTTCCAAAAATAAAACCTGGCATCGACCTGCATGATGCTATTTTTATGCGGATCAGCAAGCTGCAAATTGATCGAACGGAAGCCCTTCTAGTCATCTTGTGCTTCTCCTCTTCTTAGACAGTCCCTCGGGGTCAAGGATGACTTGCTTCAATTCTGGTTCGAAGGGTTCTGAAATGGCCAACAAGATCAATGGAGGACCTGCCAAATGCAGGTGGTGCTCGAAGGGTTGGGTAAACAGGCTGGTTGGAGGTTCCTGCGTTCCCTCCGATGCCTCAACTTCACCTCCGCACGTTTCTACCGAAATATGTTCAATGCCTTCCCAAATAAACATAGAATAGTACAGCACTGAACAGACCCTTCGGCCCTCGATGTTGTGCCGAGCCATGATCACCCTACTCAAACCTACGTATCCACCCTATACCCGTAACCCAACAACCCCCCCCCCCCCCCCCCCCGCCCCCCTTAACCTAGGACACTACGGGCAATTTAGCATGGCCAATCCACCTAACCCGCACATCTTTGGACTGTGGGAGGAAACCGGAGCACCCGGAGGACACCATTTTGGTTGGTCACCAACCAGGGTCTCCCTATGAGTTGGCAGATATGTACAAAACCCAAAGGGCCACGTTGCTTTGACTATTGAGGACTTGCACTCATCCCTTTGCTTGCCTTTGAAAATATAATCGAGACCTTCACCTTTGCAACAAATCGGTGAGCTGCTGTTTGTTGAGGTGCAATGCATGCCAGTTCAACTGAGAGCTTCATAGCCCTGGATAGAGTGGACGTGAAGAGGATGTTTCCACTTGTAGGAAAAACTAGAACCAGAGGACACCATCTCAGACTAAGGGACGATCCTTTAAAACAGAGATGAGGAGGAATTTCTTCAGCCAGAGGATGGTGAATCTGTGGAACTCTTTGCCGCAGAAGGCTGTGGAGGCCAAATCACTGAGTGTCTTTAAGACAGAGATAGATAGGTTCTTGATTAATAAGGGGATCAGGGGTTATGGGGAGAAGACAGGAGAATGGGGGTGGGAAAATATAAGCCATGATTGAATGGCGGAGCAGACTCAATGGGCCGAGTGACCTAATTCTGCTCCTATGTCTTATGGTCTTCACCCACGACCAAGAAGCTGGAGGTGGTCAAAGATTCTACCAACACAGCCAACCAATTCCGGTCATGGACAAGACTTGCCTACAAGAGGAAGCAGTTCTGAGATTACCACTCTCTACTTAGGTGTGAGTAGCAAAGATTCAGCTCCCTCTGGCATGTCCAAGTTAACAGAGGCTGTCGAACTGGCTCCTTCAGCGGAGGTCAGCCCGCTCATTCCTCTGCTGTAGGCATCATGTGCTGCGGCAAATCGAAGCTGAGATTGCTCTAATACCTTGGGCTGCTGTTTCACACAATGCTGCAGCAGTGCCTGGTTTCGAGGCGATATCCAGGCTTTCTCTCCCTTTCCTGCATTTTTACTTTGGTAAGATAGGACCTTCAGGAAATCAGCAAACGTCTTCCATTGCAAGAAGAAAATGGAGCAAAGTTCCTGAAACTATTCCTCGGTTTGAAAAAAGTAATAGTCAAAAATCGGTCATACATTTCAGGCCTCCTTTGCAAGACAAAACAGGCCCATCAGTAATATTGTGTTCCTATGACAACAGCATTTGAAAACAAGAAATCAACCATGGGTACAAGATCATAGATCATAAAATTTACAGTGCAGAAGGAGGCCATTCGGCCCATCGAGTCTGCACCGGCTCCTGGAAAGAGCGCCCTACCCAAGTTCAACACCTCCACCCTATCCCCATAACCCAGAAACCCCCACCCAACACTAAGGGCAATTTTGGACACTAAGGGCAATTTAGCCTGGCCAATCCACCTAACCTGCACATCTTTGGACTGTGGGAGGAAACCGGAGCACCCGGAGGAAACCCACACACACACGGGGAGGATGTGCAGACTCCGCACAGACAGTGACCCAACCCGGAATCGAACCTGGGACCCTGGAGCTGTGAAGCGATTGTGCTATCCACAATGCTACCGTGCTGCCCTTTTTTTTTTTTAGAGATTAACAGAATCAGAACTTGCCATGGTACTTGCCATAGATTATTTTTACTTTGCAGGGCTTGCATTTGGATTGGGATGGTCAACTGATCATTTTAAATTGAAGATCTATAGGATTTTACTAGCCAAGGGCATTCGGGATATTGGAGGTGAGATGGAATTAGGATAAATGATCTTAGCGAATGGACATGCAGGACCAGGGCATGATTGGTCTGCTCCTGTTCCGATATTTGTAATTTGAATAACTGGATTCAGGAACAAGAACCATGGAGCCCGAACCTTCAAAAACAACAAAGATTACCACGATGTAGCTCTTGCACAAATTACACAGAATAAAGAGCACCGAAACAGCGCATTCAGCCAAACACCTCCACGCTGGTCTTCATGCTCCACACCAACAACTTCTTTCCACCTAACCCTATCGTATCTTTCGACTTTTATCTCCTCACGTGTTGATCTAGTTTTTCTTTAAATCGGGTGGTACTGTTCACTTCACCCGTTCCGTGTGGCAGAGAGTTCCACATACCCACCATTCTCTGGGTGAAGGAATTTTGCCGGAATTCCCAACTTGAGAGCACAGAGTCACAATCATTTGCAGCACAATAGGAGGCCACTCGACCAATAGAGTCTGTGCTGGCTCCACATGGAGCAATCCAGTCAGTCCCATTCCACCCGCTCGATCCCCGGAACCCTGCAAGTTTATTTCCTTTGAGTGCCCATCCAATTTCCTTTTGAAATCATTTCTCTCCGCTCCCACCATCCGTGAAGGCACAGCAAGAAGTCTTACAACATCAGGTTTAAGTCCAACAGGTTTGTTTGGAATGACTAGCTTTCAGAGCGCTCTGAAAGCTAGTGATTTGAAACCTGTTGGACTTTAACCTGGTGTTGTAAGACTTGTTACTGTGCCCACTCCAGTCCAACATCAGCATCACCACATCATGTCCACCCGTGTCGGCAGCATGTTCCAGGTCATGACCACTCGCTGTGTAAAACAGTTCTGCTGTATCCCTCTCGTGTCTCTTGCCCAAAACCTAAAATCTGTGCCCTCGACCCCCACTAATCCTTGGACTATCAGCCAATGGGAACAGCTTTTAGAATCATAGAACCATAGCATTCGGACGGTGGAGGTGGCTATTCGGCCCATCGAATCTGCACCGACCCTCCAAAAGAGCACCCTACCTCGGCCCCCCCCTCACCATCCCTGTAACCCCACCCAACCCATATATCTTTTGGACATTAAGGGACAATTTATCATGGCCAATCCACCTAACCTGCACATCTTTGGACTGTGGGAGGAAACCGGAGCACCCGGAGGAAACTCACGCGGACACAGGGAGAACGTACAAACTCCACACAGACAGTCACCCAAGGTCAGAATCGAACCTGGGTCCCTGGCGCTGTGAGGCAGCACGCCAACCACTGTGCCACCATGCCGCCTTTGTCTACCGGCTCTAAGTTTGTCATAATCGTGCCACCTCTGTCAAATCTCCCCTCAAATCTCCTTCAGTCTAAGGAGAACAACCTCAGCTTTCCCAACCCTAACTTGGGGCCAAATCCCCTCATCCCTGGAACCATTCTCCCTCCGCACCCTCTCAAGGACCCTCGCACCCTTCCGAAAGTGCGGTGACCAGAGCTGGACACAATACTCTAGTTGTGGCCTAACCAGAGTTTTATAAAGGTTCAGCATATCTTCCCTGTTTTTGTACTCAATGCCTCTATTTCTGAAGCCCAACATGCCATATGCTTTGCTAATCGCTCTCTCAATATTATTGTCTTTTAGTCAATGAACTACAAAGAACAAAGAAAAGTACAGCACAGTAACAGGCCCTTCGGCCCTCCAAGCCTGCACAGACCATGCTGCCCGACTAAACTAAAATCTTCTACACTTCCAGGGTCCGTATCCCTCTATTCCCATCCTATTCATGTATTTGTCAAGATGCCCCTTAAACGTCACTATTGTCCCGGCTTCCACCACCTCCTCCGGCAGCGAGTTCCAGGCACCCACTATCCTCAGTGTAAAAAAGCGTGCCTCGTACATCTCCTCCAAACCTTGCCCGTCGCACCTTAAATCTATGCCCCCTAGTAATTGACCCCTCTACCGTGGGAAAAAGTCTCTGACTATCCACTCTGTCTATGCCCCTCATAATTTTGTAGACCTCTATCAGGTCGCCCCTCAACCTCCTTCATTCCAGTGAGAACAAACCGTGTTTATTCAACCGCTCCTCATAGCTAATGCCCTCCATACCAGGCAACATCCTGGTAAATCTCTTCTGCACCTTCTTTAAAACCTCCACATCCTTCTGGTAGTGTGGCGACCAGAATTGAACACTTTACTCCAAGTGTGACCTAACTAAGGTTCTATACAGCTGCCAATTTTTATACTCAATGCCCCGGCCAATGAAGGCAAGCATGTCGTCTGCATTCTTGACTACCTTCTCCACCTATGTTGCCCCTTTCAGTGGCCTGTGGACCTGTACACCTAGATCCCTGACTGTCAATACTCTTAAGGGTTCTACCATTCACTGTATATTCCCTACCTGTATTAGACTTTCCAAAATGCATTACCTCACATTTGTCCGGATTAAACTCCTTCTGCCATCTCTCCGCCCAAGTCTCCAAACGATCTAAATCCTGCTGTATCCTCTGACAGTCCTCATCGCTATTCGCAATTCCACCAACTTTGTGTCGTCCGCAAACTTACTAATCAGACCAGTTACATTTTCCTCCAAATCATTTATATATTCTACGAACAGCAAAGGTCCCAGCACTGATCCCTGCGGAACACCACTAGTCATAGCCCTCCAATCAGAAAAGCACCCTTCCATTGCTACTCTCTGCCTTCATTGACCTAGCCAGTTCTATATCCATCTTGCCAGCTCACCCCTGATCCCGTGTGATTTCATCTTTTGTACCAGTCTGCCATGAGGGACCTTGTCAAAGGCCTTACTGAAGTCCATATAGACAACATCCACTGCCCGACCTGCATCAATCATCTTTGTGACCTCCTCGAAAAACTCTTATCAAGTTAGTGAGACACGACCTCCCTTCACAAAACCGTGCTGCCTCTCGCAATACTGTAGGACAAAGCTGAATCGAACAGGCCAAGCACTACCAGCATGACTTCAGGTCAGATTATTCTGCTTCATGGCTTATCATCTCAAACTTCACATTACAGCCACTGGAGCTAATACATCACAAATGCCGATATCAGTAAAATCAGATCTCCCCATCGACACGCACTTTCAGTGCAATTCAGTACAGAATTGGGCAAAATACTGCGGATGCTGGAATAAAACCAGAAAATGCTGGATAAACTCAGCAGGTCTGGCAGCATCTGTGGAGAGAAACAGCTTCCACAGTTTTGCAGAAGCTGTTCTCACCACAGATGCTGCCAGACCTGCTGAGTTCAGCCAGCATTTTCTGGTTTTACTATTTGTTTATTGCAGGGGGTCATCTCATTTGTCCTGTTCGCAGTGTGCAAGAATAGAAGTTCTGAAAAAAAGTTGCAGTGTCAAAATCATTGCCAACGTCAATTCCAATTTGCAAAGCAACTCTGTGCATGTTTTTACCGCGTTTAAAAGCCAAATACTGTCAAACCTAAACTCGTTGATCAACAAATTCTCAGATTGAGATTTCTGACTGGACATGCAGGTCAGTAGACCAATGTTCTGGTATGCCTGGGCTCAGTATATTTAACTTCATTCTCTAGGATGTAAAGTATACTTCCCCCCCCACCTCTTTTCCATTTCTGGTGAAAAACACAGTTGCCATTCCTCTGTCAAAGGATTCCGGGTGGACTCCACAGCCAATTCGATCACCTGCCAAACACTTTGGTCCAAACTGCTGGCCCACTCCATTTCCATTGAATAACCTACAGAATGAAGTAGAAAAGGCTCATTAAAAAGGAGCAGAGGAGTATTTATCATCACAAACCACAAGGTCAAATTACTGCACAACAGGGCTCATTGCAGGTCAAAGCTTCAACCATGACATAAGGCACCTGACTCCCTCTACACTGACCCCATCAAACACTCCCAGGACAGGTACAGCACGGGGTTAGATACAGAGTAAAGCTCCCTCTACACTGTCCCCATCAAACACTCCCAGGACAGGTACAGCACGGGGTAAGATACAGAGTAAAGCTCCCTCTACACTGTCCCCATCAAACACTCCCAGGACAGGTACAGCACGGGGTTAGATACAGAGTAAAGCTCCCTCTACACTGTCCCCATCAAACACACCCAGGACAGGTACTGCACGGAGTTAGATACAGAGTAAAGCTCCCTCTACACTGTCCCTATCAAACACTCCCAGGACAGGTACAGCACGGGGTTAGATACAGAGTAAAGCTCCCTCTACACTCTCCCCATCAAACACTCCCAGGACAGGTACAGCACGGGGTTAGATACAGAGTAAAGCTCCCTCTACACTGTCCCCATCAAACACTCCCAGGACAGGTACAGCACGGGGTTAGATACAGAGTAAAGCTCACTCTACACTGTCCCCATCACACACTCCCAGGACAGGTACAGCACGTGGTTAGATACAGAGTAAAGCTCCCTCTACACTGACCCCATCAAACACTCCCAGGACAGGTACAGCACGGGGTTAGATACAGAGTAAAGCTCCCTCTATACTGCCCCCATCAAACACTCCCAGGACAGGTACAGCACGGGGTTAGATACAGAGTAAAGCTCCCTCTACACTGTCCCCATCAAACACTCCCAGGACAGGTACAGCACGGGGTTAGATACAGAGTAAAGCTCCCTCTACACTGCCCCCATCAAACACTCCCAGGACAGGTACAGCACGGGGTTAGATACAGAGTAAAGCTCCCTCTACACTGTCCCCATCAAACACTCCCAGGACAGGTACAGCACGGGGTTAGATACAGAGTAAAGCTCCCTCTACACTGTCCCCATCAAACACTCCCAGGACAGGTACAGCACGGGGTTAGGTACAGAGTAAAGCTCCCTCTACACTGTCCCCATCAAACACTCCCAGGACAGGTACAGCACAGGGTTAGATACAGAGTAAAGCTCCCTCTACACTGCCCCCATCAAACACTCCCAGGACAGGTACAGCACGGGGTTAGATACAGAGTAAAGCTCCCTCTACACTGTCCCCGTCAAACACGCCCAGGACAGGTACAGCACGGGGTTAGATACAGAGTAAAGCTCCCTCTACACTGTCCCCATCAAACACTCCCAGGACAAGTACAGCACAGGGTTAGATACAGAGTAAATCTCCCTCCACACTGTCCCCATCAAACATTCCCCGGACAGGTACAGCACGGGGTTAGATACAGAGTAAAGCTCCCTCTACACTGTCCCCATCAAACACTCCCAGGACAAGTACAGCATGGGGTTAGATACAGAGTAAAGCTCCCTCTACACTGTCCCCATCAAACACTCCCAGGACAGGTACAGCACGGGGTTAGATACAGAGTAAAGCTCCCTCTACACTGTCCCCATCAAACACTCCCAGGACAGGTACAGCACGGGGTTAGATACAGAGTAAAGCTCCCTCTACACTGTCCCCATCAAACACTCCCAGGACAGAGGCCACACCTGGAGTATTGTGTTCAGTTTTGGTCTCCTTACTTGAGAAAGGACGTACTGGCGTTGGAGGGTGTGCAGAGGAGATTCACTAGGTTAATCCCAGAGCTGAAGGGGTTGGATTATGAGGAGAGGTTGAGTAGACTGGGACTGTACTCGTTGGAATTTAGAAGGATGAGGGGGGATCTTATAGAAACATTTAAAATTATGAAGGGAATAGATAGGATAGATGCGGGCAGGTTGTTTCCACTGGCGGGTGACAGCAGAACTAGGGGGCATAGCCTCAAAATAAGGGGAAGTAGATTTAGAACTGAGTTTAGGAGGAACTTCTTCACCCAAAGGGTTGTGAATCTATGGAATTCCTTGCCCAGTGAAGCAGTTGAGGCTCCTTCATTACATGTTTTTAAGGTAAAGATAGATAGTTTTTTGAAGAATAAAGGGATTAAGGGTTATGGTGTTCGGGCCGGAAAGTGGAGCTGAGTCCACAAAAGATCAGCCATGATCTCATTGAATGGCGGAGCAGGCTCGAGGGGCCAGATGGCCTACTCCTGCTCCTAGTTCTTATGTTCTTATGTTCTTATGTTCTTATGACAGGTACAGCACGGGGTTAGATACAGAGTAAAGCTCCCTCTACACTGTCCCCATCAAACACTCCCAGGACAGGTACAGCACGGGGTTAGATACAGAGTAAAGCTCCCTCTACACTGTCCCCATCAAACACTCCCAGGACAGGTACGGCACGGGGTTAGATACAGAGTAAAGCTCCCTCTACACTGTCCCCATCAAACACTCCCAGGACAGGTACAGCACGGGGTTAGATACAGAGTAAAGCTCCCTCTACACTGTCCACATCAAACACTCCCAGGACAGAGGCCACACCTGGAGTATTGTGTTCAGTTTTGGTCTCCTTACTTGAGAAAGGACGTACTGGCGTTGGAGGGTGTGCAGAGGAGATTCACTAGGTTAATCCCAGAGCTGAAGGGGTTGGATTATGAGGAGAGGTTGAGTAGACTGGGACTGTACTCGTTGGAATTTAGAAGGATGAGGGGGGATCTTATAGAAACATTTAAAATTATGAAGGGAATAGATAGGATAGATGCGGGCAGGTTGTTTCCACTGGCGGGTGACAGCAGAACTAGGGGGCATAGCCTCAAAATAAGGGGAAGTAGATTTAGAACTGAGTTTAGGAGGAACTTCTTCACCCAAAGGGTTGTGAATCTATGGAATTCCTTGCCCAGTGAAGCAGTTGAGGCTCCTTCATTACATGTTTTTAAGGTAAAGATAGATAGTTTTTTGAAGAATAAAGGGATTAAGGGTTATGGTGTTCGGGCCGGAAAGTGGAGCTGAGTCCACAAAAGATCAGCCATGATCTCATTGAATGGCGGAGCAGGCTCGAGGGGCCAGATGGCCTACTCCTGCTCCTAGTTCTTATGTTCTTATGTTCTTATGTTCTTATGACAGGTACAGCACGGGGTTAGATACAGAGTAAAGCTCCCTCTACACTGTCCCCATCAAACACTCCCAGGACAGGTACAGCACGGGGTTAGATACAGAGTAAAGCTCCCTCTACACTGTCCCCATCAAACACTCCCAGGACAGGTACGGCACGGGGTTAGATACAGAGTAAAGCTCCCTCTACACTGTCCCCATCAAACACTCCCAGGACAGGTACAGCACGGGGTTAGATACAGAGTAAAGCTCCCTCTACACTGTCCCCATCAAACACTCCCAGGACAGGTACAGCATGGGGTTAGATACAGAGTAAAGCTCCCTCTACACTGTCCCCATCAAACACTCCCAGGACAGGTACAGCACGGGGTTAGATACAGAGTAAAGCTCCCTCCACACTGTCCCCATCAAACACTCCCAGGACAGGTACAGCACGAGTCACATTATCGAGTCCTACTAAATCCTTTTGCACGGTTCTTGATTTGATCTTTGCATCAATATCAAACAAAGATATCTTATGCTGAGGAAAGGACAGTATGACATTTAGAAATGATGCACAGGCGATTTTCAAAAGCTGCATTTTCATGGAGAGCTTTATCTACAGATAAAGAGACAATCCCGATCAATAAGAGGGATATGTTTGAATAATCTAGACAATGACTTGTTACAGCTCCCGGATGGATCAATGCTAAGGAACGGCAGTCTTCCTGGCTCTGCACTAATATGGAATATGGCATCAACCTGGAAACAAAAGTAGAAAAAAACCCTTTCACTCTAAAATTGGCCAGGATACATGAGCAGGATCTCTCTACAGTATGAACAAAAGAAAGGGTTATTGGCATGAAGGCTAATCCTGACTTGGTTTAAAGCAAGATAAAAATCTTACAACTAAAAGAAATGATGTGGAGATGCCGGCGTTGGACTGGGTGAACACAGCAAGAAGTCTTCCAACACCAGGTTAAAGTCCAACATGTTTGTTTCAAACACTAGCTTTCGGAGCACTGCTCCTTCCTCAGGTGAATGAAGAGGGAATGTGGGGATTCAGTGATGGTAATGCCATTAAATGTCAAGGGGCGATGGCTAGATTCTTTCTTGTAGGAAATGGTCATTGCCTGGCATGACTTTTACTTGCCACTTGTCAGCCCAAGCCTGGATATGGTCCAGGTCTTCCTATGAACTTTCATAATCTCGGGAGTTGCGATTGGTACTGAAAATTGTGCAGTCATTAGCGAACATCCTCACTTCTGACCTTAATGTAATAATTCCAGGATGTGCAGGGTGAAAGGACTGGTTTGTTTTAAACTGAAAATAAAGCCTCGACCACGACTCACAAAACAAATGTCCCAGCCCAGGACTATCGGGAACTGCCGCTCCGGGTCTGGGAGCTACATTTAAAGGTCCCATTAACAACCCCCAGCGAGGCAGACCTCCACCCGCTGACCACGGGAACTCGTATTCTACAATCCCACGGGGAGATCAATCAGTGATCCCCGTGAGGGTGATAACACTTATGACGGAAGCAGCTGAAGATGGTTGGGCCGAGGACACTACCCTGAGGAACTCCTGCAGCGATGTCCTGGAGCTGAGATGATTGACCTCCAACCACCACAACCATCTTCCTTTGTGCCGGGTATGACTCCGACCAGGGGAGAGTTTCCCCCGTCATTCCCACTGAATCCAGTTTAGCTCGGGCTCTTTGATGCCAAACTCGGTCAAATACTGCCTTGGTGGAACCCAAACTGAGCGTCAGTGAGCAGGTTATTGCTGAGTAAACGCCACTTGACAGCACTGTTGATAACCCATTCCATCACTTTGCTAATGATGGGGAGTAGATTGATAGGGTGGTAAAATCAAATTACTGCAGATGCTGAAATCTGAAACCAAAGAGAAAATGCTGGAAAATCTCAGCAGGTCTGGCAGCATCTGTAGGGAAAGAAAAGAGCTCACGTTTCGAGTCCAGATGACCTTTAGGGCGATAATTGGCTGGGTTTGATTTGACCTGTATCTTGTGTTCAGGGCACACCTGGACAATTTTCCACCAGTGTTGTAGCTGTACTGGAACAGCTTGGCTAGGGGTGCAGCAAGTTCTGGAGCACAAGTCTTCAGTACTATTGCTGGGATAGTGTCAGGGCCCATAGCCTTTGCAGTATCCAGTGCCTTTAGTCATTACTTTATCACGTGCAGTGAATCAAATTTGCTGAAGACTGACATCTGTGAAACTAGGGACCTCCGGAGGAGACGGAGATGGATCATCCACTCGGCACTTCTGGCTGAAGATTGCTGCGAATGCCTCAGTCTTGTCTTTTGCACAGATGTGCTGGGTTCCTCCATCATTGAGGATGGGATGTTTGTGGAGCCTCCTCCTCCAGCGAGTTGTTTAATTGTCCACCACCATTCACGGCTGGATGTGGCAGGGCTACAGAGCTTAGATCTGGTTGTGGAATTGCTCAGCTCTGTCTACCACTTGCTGCTTATGAAAGTCCTGTGTTGTAACTTCTTTTTCTTTTTATAAATTTAGAGTACCCAATTCTGTTTTTTCCAATTAAGGGGCAATTTAGCCTAGCCAATCCACCTACCCTGCACATCTTTTTGGATTGTGGGGGTGAGACCCACACAGACACGGAAAGAACGTGCAAACCCCACACGGTCAGTGACCCGGGGCCGGGATCGAACCCGGGCCGTCGGCACCGTGATTGTGTTGGAACGTCATCAGATCAACACCTCATTTTTCGGTATGCCTGATGTTGCTCCTGGCATGCTTTCCTGCACTCTTCATTGAACCAGGGTTGATCCCCTGGCTTGGTGGTAATGGTAGAGTGGGGGGTATGCCAGGCCATGAGGTTACAGATTGTGTTGAATACAATTTTGCTGCTAATGGCCCACAGCACCTCATGGGTGTGCAGTCTGGAGTTGCTAAATCTGTTTAGCACGATGGTAGTGCCACACAACACGATGGAGGGTATCCTCAACGTAGAGACGGGACTTTGCTTAAAGGACCGTGCATTGGTCACTCTTACCAATACTGTTGTGGGCAGGCAGATTGGTGAGGATGAGGTCAAATATGTTTTTCCCTCTTGTTGGTTCCCTCACCACCTGTTGCAGTCAGAGTCTCGCAGCGATGTCCTTTAGGACCTGGCCAGCCCGGTCTGTGGTGGGGTAACTGAGCCACTCTTGGTGATGGACATTGAAGCCCCCGACCCAGAGTATATTCTGTGCCCTTGCCACCCTCATTGCTTCCTCCAAGTGGTGTTCAACATGGAGGAGTATTGGACTTCCAGTTGCGGCTATGCGGAGCTAAGCCACACATTCGGCAGCTCCTGCTATTTAGGGACTTTTGGGCCGTTTCGAGGGCCCCAAACGGAGCTGTTTCTACGCATCCCGGTGGGGGAAGGTGCCTGGAAGAACTTGCCCCACACTATATGGTGCTCACCTGGAGTGGGAAGAAGAAAAAGGCTGCAGTAACTCCCCCAAAAAAACGGGGGAAGAAAAACAAAATGGCGGCCGGCACTCCTGCTATTTAGGGACTTTTGGGCCGTTTTGAGGGCCCCAAACGGCGCTGTTTCTACACATCCTAGTGGGGGAAGGTGCCTGGAAGAACTTGCCCCACATTATCTGGTGAAAAAGGCTGCAGTAACGCCCCCAAAAAAACGGGTGAAAAAAAACAAAATGGCGGCCGGCGCTCCCGCTATTTAAGGGCTTTTGGGCCGTTTTGAGGGCCCCAAACAGTGCTGTTGCTACATATCCCGGTGGGGGAAGGTGCCTGGAAGAACTTGCCCCACACTATATGGTGAAAAAGGCTGCAGAAACGCCCCCAAAAAAACGTGGGAAGAAAAACAAAATGGCGGCCGGCGCAACACCCGAGGACTGGTGGAAGTGGGCGCAGGAGCAACAGGCCTCGCTCCTACGTTGTTTTGCTGAGCTGAAGGCTGAGCTGCTGGACTCCATGAATGCAACTGCGACCAAGCTGCTTGGGACCCAGGCGGCACAGGAGGAGTCTATTCGGGAGTTGCAGCGGCAGGCCGTTGAAAGAAAGGAGGAGGCCGTGGTCCTCGTTGGGAAAGTGGAGTTGCACGAGGCACTTCATAAAAAGTGGCAGGACCGCTTGGAGGAGCTGGACGTTCGCACGAGGCGAAAGAATCTGAGGATCCTGGGCCTGGCGGAGGGGCTGGAGGGGTCGGATCTCCCGGCGTATGTGACCACGTTGTTGAGCTCATTGATGGGAGCAGGGTCCTTCCATTTGCCCCTGGAGCTCGAGGGAGCGCACAGAGTGATGGCCAGGAGGCCCAAGGCAGATGAGCCCCCGAGGGCGGTGCTGGTGCGGTTCCACCGATTCAGTGACCGGGAGTGTGTGCTGCGCTGGGCCAAGAAAGAGAGGAGCAGTAAATGGGAGAATTCGGTAGTGAGGATCTACCAGGACTGGAGTGCGGAAGTGGCTAAGCGGCGGGCCAGGTTCAACCGGACGAAGGCGGTGCTTCATGCTAAGCAGGTCAGGTTTGGAATGCTGCAGCCTGCGCGCCTGTGGGTGACATACAAGGACCGGCACCATTACTTTGAGTTCCCGGAGGAGGCGTGGGCCTTTGTACAGGCGGAGAAGCTGGACTTGAACTAGGGCCTGGGAACATACTTTGGCCGGCGTTGTTTCCGCTGTGGCTGTTTTGTTCCAACTGTTTCAACTTTTTCAACTTCGAAATGTGTGTTATGTATGCTGGTTTTCTTTTTGCTCTGTTTACGGGTGGGTTTGTCTGTTGGGTATGGTTGTGGGGTAGGTGGGGAGTGTTGGGGGTTTGTGTTCTATATGTTCTCTTCTGTACGGGGCTGGGGATTGAGGGGAAACTGGATTTTGGGGAACTGCGTCAGAAGGATGGGGTGTGGCATTGTGAAAGCGCGGGCTTTCCTCTGGTTTCCCGCGCTGCGGGGCAGGGGGGTGGAGCTTGCGATGGGGGAAGGGCCTCTACGGGTCTTTTTTCCCGCGCTGCAATAATGCCAAGGAGGTGTGGCAAGAGGGGGATGACCCCAAGCCGGGAGGGGATAGGTTTTGGCGGGAGCTGCCGGGGTCAGCAGAAGTTAGCTGACTCACGGAAGTACCATGGAGGGTGCGTCGCGGCTAGGAGGGGTCCTAGCCTGGGGGGGGGAGGGGGGGTGGGGGGGGATACCGGGCTGCTGCTGGAACGACTAGGAAGGAGCCGATGAGGGCCGGGGGGGAAGAGGAGAGGCGCTATCGCCATGGGGAACGGGTCGAGCGGGGTATGCTGGCCTGGGGCGAACATCTGCCAAGCTATGGCTAGTCGGCAGGGGAGGGGGGCGGGTTGCCCTCTGATCCGGCTGATTACCTGGAACGTGAGGGAGCTGAACGGGCCGGTTAAGAGAACCAGGGTGGTCTCCCATCTAAGGGGGTTGAAGGCGGACGTGGCTATGCTCCAGGAGACCCACCTGAAGGTGGCGGACCAGGTCCGTCTGAGGAAGGGGTGGGTGGGGCAGGTTTATCATTCAGGATTGGACGCAAAGAACCGGGGGGTGGCGATTCTAGTGGGGAAGAGGGTGGCATTTGAGGCGGCTGAGGTGGTGTCGGACAAGGAGGGCAGATATATCATGGTGAGGGGTAGGCTGCAGGGAGAGAAGGTGGTGCTGGTGAACGTATATGCCCCGAATTGGGATGATGCTGGCTTCATGAGGCGCTTGTTGGGCCGCGTCCCGGACCTGGAGGCAGGGGGCCTGATCATGGGGGGAGATTTTAACACAGTGCTGGATCCCATACTGGACCGGTCCAGTTCAAGGACGGGTAGGAGACCGGCGGCGGCCAAAGTGCTGAGGGGATACATGGACCAGATGGGAGGGGTGGATCCCTGGAGGTTTGGGAGACCGAGAGCGCGGGAGTATTCCTTTTTCTCTCACGTCCATAGGGTTTATTCCCGGATAGACTTTTTTGTCCTGAGCAGGGGGTTGATCCCGAGGGTGCAGGATGCCGAGTATTCGGCCATAGCGATTTCGGACCATGCCCCGCACTGGATTGATCTGGAGATGGGGGAGGCACGGGACCAGCGCCCGCTCTGGCGCCTGGATGTGGGGATGCTGGCGGAGGAGGAGGTGTGTAAGAGGGTTCGGAGAAGCATTGAGGGGTATCTGGTTACCAATGATACGGGGGAGGTCCAGGTGGGGATGGTCTGGGAGGCTCTGAAAGCAGTGATCCGGGGGGAGCTGATCTCCATCCGGGCCCACAGGGAAAGGAGGGAGAGGAAGGAGAGGGAGAGACTGGTGGGAGAGCTTCTGGAGGTGGACAGGAGATATGCGGAGGCACCGGAGGAAGGGTTGCTAGGAGAACGGCGCAGGTTGCAGGCCAATTTGACTTGTTGACCACCAGAAAGGCGGAGACACAGTGGAGGAGGGCGCAGGGTGCGGTATATGAGTATGGAGAGAAGGCGAGCAGGATGTTGGCGCATCAGCTCCGTAGGCGAGATGCGGCTAGGGAAATTGGGGGAGTGAAGGATGGGGGTGGAAATGTAGTGCAGAAGGGGACAGAAGTAAACGGGGTCTTTAGGGACTTTTACGAGGGATTGTACCGGTCAGAACCTCCGAGGGGGAGAGAGGGGATGGAGAGCTTCATGAACAGGCTATGTTTCCCAAGGGTTCAAGAGAGGCTGGTTGAGGGGCTGGGGGCGCCGATAGAGTTGGAGGAGCTAGTCAGGGGGATCGGGCAAATGCAGTCAGGTAAGGCCCCGGGGCCGGACGGGTTCCCGGCAGAATTTTACAAAAAATATGCGGACCTGGTGGGTCCCCTGCTGGTGCGAACTTTCAATGAGGCGTGGGAGGGGGGGGCTTTGCCCCCGACGATGTCGCGGGCACTGATCTCTTTGATCCTAAAACGGGATAAGGACCCCTTGCAGTGCGGATCATATAGGCCTATTTCACTCCTTAACGTAGACGCTAAGTTGCTGGCGAAGATCCTGGCTACCAGGATAGAGGAGTGTGTGCCAGAGGTAATTCATGAAGATCAGACAGGGTTTGTCAAGGGGCGGCAGCTCAACACGAATGTGCGGAGACTGCTCAATGTTATCATGATGCCGGCAGTGGAGGGGGAGGCGGAGATAGTGGTGGCGCTGGATGCAGAGAAGGCGTTTGATAGAGTTGAGTGGGGGTACCTATGGGAGGTGCTGGAGAGGTTTGGATTTGGGGAGGGATTCATCAAATGGGTGAGGCTGCTATACGCGGCGCCGATGGCGAGTGTAGTCACAAATGGAAGGAGATCGGAGTATTTTAGGCTTTATCGTGGGACCAGGCAGGGGTGTCCCCTGTCCCCCCTGCTCTTTGCACTGGCGATTGAACCGCTGGCCATGGCGTTGAGGGAGTCAGGGAAGTGGAGGGGTCTGGTGCGGGGGGGGGGGAGGAGCACCGGGTATCGCTGTATGCAGACGACCTGCTGTTATATGTGGCGGACCCAGAGGGGAGAATGCCGGGGGTGATGGAACTGTTAGCGGAATTTGGGGGCTTCTCGGGCTATAAGCTGAACTTAGGAAAGAGCGAGGTATTTGTAGTGCACCCGGGAGATCAGGAGGAGGGAATTGGGAGGCTCCCCTTCAGGAGGGCAGTGAAGAGTTTCAGGTACCTGGGGGTGCAGGTGGCCAGGAGTTGGGGGGCTCTTCATAAGCTTAACTTCACCAGACTAGTGGAACAGATGGAGGAGGAATTTAAAAGGTGGGACATGGTGCCGCTATCGCTGGCGGGCAGAGTGCAATCCGTCAAAATGACGGTTCTCCCGAGGTTCTTGTTCCTCTTCCAGTGCTTGCCCATCTTTATCCCTAGGGCCTTTTTTAAAAGGGTGACCAGCAGCATCATGGGATTTGTTTGGGCGCATGGCACCCCGAGGGTGAAGAGGGTCTTTTTGGAGCGGAGTAGGGATGGGGGGGGGGCTGGCGTTGCCCAACCTCTCGGGGTATTACTGGGCGGCCAACGTGTCGATGGTGCGTAAGTGGGTGATGGAGGGGGAGGGGGCAGCATGGAAACGGATGGAGAGAGCGTCCTGTGGGGATACAAGCCTGGGGGCCCTGGTAACGGCGCCGTGGCCGCTCCCTCCCACGAGGTATACCACGAGTCCGGTGGTGGCGGCTACCCTCAAGATTTGGGGGCAGTGGAGGCGACATAGGGGAGAAGTGGGGGGCTCGATGGAGGCTCCGTTAAGGGGGAACCATAGGTTCGTCCCGGGGAACATGGATGGGGGATTTCGGGGATGGTATAGAGCGGGCATTAGACAGCTGAAGGACCTGTTTATCGACGGAAGGTTTGCGAGCCTGGGGGAGTTGGAAGAGAAATTTGGGCTCCCGCCGGGAAACATGTTTAGATATCTGCAGGTAAAGGCATTTGCTAGACGGCAGGTGGAGGGATTCCCTGCGCTCCCCGCGAAGGGGGTGAGTGACAGGGTGCTCTCGGGGGTCTGGGTCGGGGAGGGGAAGATATCCGATATCTACAAGCTTATGCAGGAGAAGGAAGAGGCGTCAGTAGAGGAGCTGAAAACAAAGTGGGAGGGGGAACTGGGGGAACAGATCGAAGACGGGACATGGGCTGATGCCCTGGAGAGGGTAAATTCTTCCTCCTCGTGTGCGCGGCTTAGCCTCATCCAATTCAAGGTGCTGCATAGGGCCCACATGACTGGGACGAGGATGAATAGGTTCTTTGGGGGTGAAGATAGGTGTGCCAGGTGCTCGGGGAGTCCAGCGAACCATGCCCATATGTTCTGGGCATGCCCGGCATTGGAGGAGTTCTGGAAGGGGGTGGCGAGGACGGTGTCGAGGGTGGTGGGATCCAGGGTCAAGCCAGGATGGGGACTCGCGATCTTTGGGGTTGGGGTAGAGCCGGGAGTGCAGGAGGCGAAAGAGGCCGGTGTGCTGGCCTTTGCGTCCCTAGTAGCCCGGCGAAGGATTTTGCTACAGTGGAAGGACGCGAGGCCCCCAAGCGTGGAGACCTGGATCAATGACATGGCGGGCTTTATTAAGCTTGAGAAGGTTAAATTCGCCCTGAGAGGATCGGTGCAAGGGTTCTTTAAACGGTGGCAACCTTTCCTCAACTTTCTGGCTCAACGATAGGGTACTGGGACAGTAGCAGCAGCAACCCGGGGGGTGGGGGGGGGGGGGGGGGGCGTTGATTATGTTAGCTTATTTTATTTAAATTTGATTTATCTAATTTTAATTTATGGTTAAGTTCTCTTGTTTGGGGGGGGGGGGGGGGGGGGAATGTGATACATGTGATGTTACGGTATGGGGGGAATTGTGGGTGTTATGGGGCTGTTAGTTGCATATTACTGCTTTTTGCTATACTTTTTGTTATATTTTCTGCAAAAAATTCCAATAAAAAAATTAAAAAAAAAAAAAAAACATGGAGGAGTATTGATTCATCAGCTGATGGTGGCTGGTTTCATGGAGTCCCGAGTTGATATTGAGAACACCCAGGACGACTCCTTCCCGACTGTATCCCACTGTGCTGCCCGCCATCTCTGCTGGGTCTGTCCTGCCGGTGAGACAGGATAAATCCAGGGATGGTGATCGTGGTGTCTGGGACGTTATCTGCAAGGTATGATTCTGTGAGTATGACTATGTCAGGCTGTTGCTTACCTAATCTGTGAGACAGCTCTCCCAACTTTGGCACAAGCCCCCAGACATTGGTAAGGGGGACTTGCAGGATCGACAAGGCTGGGTTTGCCATTGTCGTTTCTGGTGCCCAAGCTAATGCCGGGTGGCCCAGAAGCTGTGGATGGTTGGGCCTAGGGCACTACACTACACCAAGGAACTCCTGCAGCAATATCCTACGACTGAGATGATTGACATCCAACAACCATCTTCCATTGTGCTGGGTATGGCTCCAAACAGTGGAAAGTCCCCGTCTCCCCGCCCCCCCCCCCCCGGATTTTCATTGACTCAATGATGCCATACCCGGTTAAACATTGCCTTGATGTCAAGGGCAATAGATGCATGTCTGAGAATAGGGAAATGCTCATTTTGCTCATTGCTTTTGTTTGGGCAACTTTTGTTTGGGCAACTTTCAGTGTACAAATGGATAAGACAACAGCAGTCACTGCACTTCCAAGTAATTTGCTGTGTATGAAGCCTTTTGACATGTTTAGGAGCGTGAGAAAGAAAAAAAATGAGTATTGGCAAAAAAATACATTTTGTCAAAGCTTTTTATCTCACACTCATCAGGACAATCACAAGAATACGGTATGAGAGGAGGGTGCTGATTGGTTAGCACGTGTACTCCGATTGGGACAGGCATTGTTCATGATGACTGACAGTTAACTGGCAAGCATTGTTTGAAAATTCAAACCAGGCAACTTGATTCTGATTGGTCAAAGCATTGCCCTGAAGAATGAACCAGCTAATGGCTATCGCTAATTTTCTTTCGCTGAAACAGGAGCAATATATATATATATACACGTGTTCTTTCTGTCTGCAAAGAACAGGGCCTCGAAATGAAAATGAAAGAAAATCGCTTATTGTCACAAGTAGGCTTCAAATGAAGTTCCTGTGAAAAGCCCCCAGTCGCCACATTCCAGCGGGCCTTATGTATTAATATGTGTAACTTCCAGTACACCCAAATACGGCACACTGCTCGCCCAACTGATATTCTTCAATTGGTTGTCGGTGTAATTTTTAGCACATTGAGGATTATTTAGCAAATGCTGTCCAATCGCGGAATCACATTTATTGTTGGACACGGTGTTCTGAGTTTTGTTAGTACTGGCTGGTTGAGTATGGTCTGTACCTTGCCCGTAGCAAACAGCGGAAGGGACATGCTGTTTGGTACAATCTGCCAGGCGTTGGGATATACAACCTACTGGCATTACACTGGCACTGAGATTCATCTCGTTAGTGGCGAATATTAACAACGTGAAACAGCTTTTCACAGTAACGTCATTGAAGCCTACTTGTGACAATAAGCGATTTTCATTTCAGCTAGCTTCACCTGTCGCTCAAATTTGAGATACCTTGACCCCCCCCCCCCCCCCCCCCCCCCGGTAATGTTTTTTCTCACCAGGATAGACATTATCCCACAGGACAGCTCTAATGTACCCTATTTCAGCATCAAGCTGGTACAATGAGCAAATTACTTGGGCCCTATTTACAAGGTTGCCGATAAGGCCAAAAAGCCATAGACTGCTTTTCCTTTGTGTGGGGTGGGGTGGGGGTTGGGGGGGGGAAGAGAGAAGGGCTGACTGGTGGTGATTTAACCTGACGAGGAGCAAGGTTGAGAAGGTGGGACCTTCATGAATAACCTCAGCCGGTACGAGGAATTGAACCCACACTGCTGGCCTCGCTCTGCATCACAAACCAGCTGTCCAGCCAACTGAGCTAATACGCAAGTTCTGTAATACCGAACGGCTAAAAGGCGGGGGGAAATCAGAACTTTATAACTTCCAGTGCAATAGAACAGAACAAAGATATTTCATGCAGATCATTTTCAATCTCAAGTTTTCTTCTGCATTACTCACTTGCCATCATCTGCGTGGTATGCGACAGAGTGCGGAAGCCATCCTGGTTGGTGATCCAGCTTGTAATACTGAGGGACTAACCCGACTGCAATGGTGCCTCTTACACCAGTATCCACTATACATACCTACCGGGAGAAAAACAACGTTCCCATTTCATTAACAAACTGGCATATTTGTTCGCAACAGTCTGACTTCTCAACAATATCCCGCCTCCCTATCAGCTGATTTAAGGCTGGCCGAACAGTGTTGTGAATGACCTGTCACAGACCTACAGTCACACAGGGGGAATTTGTATCTATAACCTGAGGATTGCAGCATTACCAGAGACACAAACTCGAGTTATAACAACCCCTAATGCTTGCTCTTATAGAGAGCCTTTTCAATGCAACATCCCAAGGCACCTGACAGGAGGGGCGCAGAGCACGGTGAGCAAGCAGCCAGACACCTGCTGGCATGGTCACAAAGCTGGACCTTGAGGTTTTGTGACGCGAAACACATCAAGGAGAGAGCTCCAGAGTGCAACCAATTGCCAAGGGCTGGGGGAAGTGGAAGAAATGCAGAGTAACAGCAAACACAGGATGGAAATGCTGTGAATGAAATTTTGATGGATATTTAAGAAGCATCCTGTGAGTTACCAAATGTAGGGCAAAGAGAATGGTACACAATATGGGGGAACGTGGGCAACTGGATAAAGAAATGATTCAAGGGTGGAAAGCCACAGAAACAACTTTTCGTATACCTACATATTGCCTTTTTAAAAAAATATTTTTATTCAACCCAGGGCAGACACGAACACACAATCAAAAACAGAACACAATACCCACAATTTGACATATACTGTCAACCCGTTATATACTGCCTTTAAAATAAATAATTAAAAAGACAATTCACAAGAGCATTATAAAACAATGTAGCACGGAGTCCTGCAAAGGGACACTAGCTAAGACGATCAAAAGCTTGGTCAAAGAGGGCAGCACGGTAGCATTGTGGATAGCACAATCGCTTCACAGCTCCAGGGTCCCAGGTTCGATTCCCGGCTTGGGTCACTCCCTGTGCGGAGTCTGCACATCCTCCCCGTGTGTGCGTGGGTTTCCTCCGGGTGCTCCGGTTTCCTCCCACAGTCCAAAGATGTGCAGGTTAGGTGGATTGGCCACGATAAATTACCCTTAGTGTCCCTTAGTGTTGGGTGGGGTTACTGGATTATGGGGATAGGGTGGAGGTGTTGACCTTGGGTAGGGTGCTCTTTCCAGGAGCCGGTGCAGGCTCGATGGGCCGAATGGCCTCCTTCTGCACTGTAAATTCTATGATCTATGATTTCAGGAGTGTCTGGGTGGGCGGGTGAGCACAGAGATCTCAGATGACGGTGAGGTTGGAGGAGATAAGGAGATAAACACAAGGATGAGAGTATTAAAATCAAGATGTTGCTTGACCAACAGCCGATGTAGCTCTTGACTTATCAAGTTAAGTACAGCCAGCCTTTCTATTGCTTCCTATCATCAATTTTTAGCCCCTCCGGTGTCTCAAGTCGCTCCTCTTTAACATGATTTTTTGCAGCATCTTCCTCTTTTATAAAGAGAGGTGCAAAGTAGTCATTCAGTTCCTAAGCCATGCCCTCTGCCTCAATGCATGAATCACCTTTTCTGGTCTCACTCCTCCTTTTACCCTTCACTATATATCTATAGAAGACTTTTAGATTTCCATGTTAGCTGCTCATCTCTTCTCTTTGCTTCTGCACTTTCCTTTTCAACTTTCACTATTCAGCCTGGTTCTCGATTGCATTATCCACCTGCTATTCCCACCCTTTTTGAAATGAAATGAATGAAAATGGTTTACTATCCCAAGTAGGCTTCAAATCAAATTACTGTGAAAAGCCCCCAGTCGCCACATTCCGGCTCCTGATCGGGGAGGCTGGTACGGGAATTGAACCCGCGCTGCTGGCCTTGGTCTGCTTTACAAGCCAGCGATTTATCCCACTGTGCTAAACTAGCCATTCTACTTCATCTTTCTTGTGAACTCTTTAATCACCCAGTGAGGTCTTTTGTTTGTTCTACTGTACCTTGACTGTACCCAAAATACTTCCACTTTAAAGGCAGCCCACAGCTCTGTTACAGTTTTGCCTGCCAATTCTCGATTCCGATCTACCTCAGACAAATCAGTTCTCATATCACTGAAATTGACCCTTCCCTAATGTTGCTCCTTGTCCGTTTCCATCGCCTCCCCAAATCTGTGCTATGATCACTGCTCCCTAAATGCTCCCCAATTGAGACTTATTGACTTGATCCACCTAATTTCTTAGAACAAGATCCAACAAGATCTCGTTGGACTTGAAACAGTCTGCACTCGGAATATTTCCTGAATACGCTTCCCCCTCTCTGCCCTTTACGTGCTTACTATCCCAGCCTATGTTAAAGATAATGAAAATTGCCCATGGTCATTACTTTATAGTTCATGTACCTCTCCATAGCTTCCTTGCAAATTAAGTGTCAAGGAAACATTTAAGGGACAGTCATCATCGTTTTTTTAAATGAATTTTGAGTACCCAATTCTTTTTTGCCAATTTAGCGTAGCCAATCCACTGACCCTGCACATCTTTGGGTTGTGGGGGCGAGACCCACGCAAACACGGGGAGAATGTGCAAACTCCACACGGACAGTGACCCGGGTCCTCGGCGCCGTGAGGCAGAAGTGTTAACCACTATGCCAAAATGCCACTTGGGACAGTGATCATCGTATCGTATTGTTTAGGTTAGCTGTGGAAGAGGACAAGGAACAATCCAAAGTAAAAATGCTTAATTGGAGGAAGGCCGATTTTGGAGGGCGAGAACACAGCTGGCCCGGATAAATTGCAATGACAAGATTGGCAGACAAACCATGTTGGCAGGGTATGGTTGTTGGTTGGGGCGGTGCTATGTACTGAATTAGGTTTACATATGTATTTGCTATTATAAAATCATAAATGCCATAATAAAATGTTTTTTAAAAAAGATTGGCAAGCAAAGCTATATTCAGAGCGATGGGCTGCCTTTAAAGGGGAGAAAGTTTGGGTACAGTTGAGGTACATTTCCATAATGGAGAATGTAGGACAACCGACGCCTGAGCTTCCTGGATAATGTAGTAAGAGGTAGAGGGCAGAATTCTCTGGTCTCGTGGGGCAGCACGGTGATACAGTAGTTAGCACTGCTGCCTCACGACGCCAAGGACCCAGTTTCGATCCCAGACCCAGGTCACTGTCCGTGTGGAGTTTGCACGTTCTCCCCGTGTCTGCCTGGGTCTCACCCCCACAACCCAAAGATGTGCAGGGTAGGTGGGTTGGCCACGCTAAATTGCCCCTTACTTGGAAAAAAAATGAATTGGGTACTCTAAATTTATTTTTTAAAGTATTCTCCAGTCTCCCAGCCGCATGTTTCTCAGCTATAGAGAAATTGCAGAGGCACTTTGCGGCCATAATCTTCCAATGTTCCCTTAAATACAGGGATAGGGAATTGCAAATGTTACACCCTTTTTCAAAAAAGGTGCAAGGACAAACAACTACAGGCCAGTTTAACCTTGTTAGCGGAAGATAAAATGAGACAAAATTCAGTCACTCGGACAAATGTGGATTCATTAAGGAAAATCAGTATGGATTTGTTGGCAGCACATCCTGTTCAACTAACTTCATAGAATAGAATCCCTACAATGCAGGAGGCGGACATTCGGCCCATCAAGTGTGCACCGACCCTCCAAAAGAGCACCTTACCCAGGCCCTATCCCCGTAGCCCCACCTAACCTTTTGGACACTAGCCCCACCTAACCTGCACATTTTTGGACACTACGGGGCAATTGAGGGCAATCAACATTAGTAGAGAAATTGGAAAATTGATGGGATTGAAGGCGGATAAATACCCAGGGCCTGAGAATCTGCATCCCAGAGTGCTTAAGGAGGTGGCTCTGGAAATAGTGCATGCATTGGGCGTCATCTTCCGGGATTCTATAGACTCTGGAACAGTTCCTGCAGATTGGAGGGTAGCTCACGTCACTCCGATATTCAAAAAGGGAGGTAGAGAGAAAGCAGGGAATTATAGGCCAGTAAGCCTAACATCGGTAGTGGGGAAAATGCTTGAATCCATTATCAAGGACTTTATAGCGGAACATTTAGAAAGCAGTGACAGGATCAGTCAGAGTCAGCATGTATTTATGAAGGGAAAATCATGCTTGACAAATCTGTTGGAATTCTTTGAAGATGTAACCAGTACAGCTGACAAGGGGGAGCCAGTCGATGTGGTATATTTGGACTTTTAGAAGGCGTTTGACAAAGTCTCGCATCAGAGATTATTGTGCAAAATTAAAGCGCATGGGATTGGGGGAAATGTATTGAGGTGGATAGAAAACTGGTTGGCAGAGAGGAAACAAAGAGTAGGGATTAATGGGTCCTTTTCAAATTGCCAGGCAGTAACTAGTGGGGTACCACAGGGATCGGTGCTGGGACCCCAGCTATTCACAATATATATTAATGATTTGGATGAGGGAATAAAATGTAACATCTCAAAGTTTGCAGATGATACCAAATTAGGTGGGAGGGTGAATTGTAACAAGGATGCAGGGATCCTACAGCAAGATCTGGACAGGTTGGGCGTGTGGGCAAATCAATGGCAGATGCAGTATAATTTGGATAAGTGTGAGGTTATTCATTTTGGAAGCAAAAACAGGAAGGCAGATTACTACCCGAATGGTTGTAAATTGGGAGAGGGGAGTGTGCAGCAGGACCTGGGTGTCCTTGTGCACCATTCGCTGAAGGTAAGCATGCAGGTGCAGCAGGCGGTAAAGAAGGCTAATGGTATGTTGGCCTTCATTGCAAGAGGTTTCGAGTATAGAAGCAGGGATGTGTTGCTGTAATTATACAGGGCCTTGGTGAGGCTACACCTGGAGCATTGTGTGCAGTTTAGTCTCCACAAGAGGAAACGTCCTCTCCACATCCACCCTGTCAATACCCCCCTCAGGATGTTAAAGGTTCCAATCAAGTCGCCTCTTACGCTTCAAAACTCCAGTGGATGCAAACCCGACTACTCCAACCTTTCCTCACAAGACAACCCGCCCATTCCTGGGATTAGTCTAATAAACCTTCTCTGAACTGCTCCTAACGCATTTCCATCTTCCCTTAGATAAGGAGACCAATACTGTTCACAATACTCCAGATGTGGTCTCACCAACGCCCCGAACAACTGAAACACAACCTCCCTGCTTTTATATTCAATTCCCCTCACAGTAAACAATAACATTCTATTAACTTTCCTAATTACGCGCTGTACCTGCAGACTAACCTTTTGTGATTCATGCACTAGGACCCCCAGATCCCTCTGTACCTCCGAGCTCAGCAATCTCTCACCATTTAGAGAATCAGCTTCTTTTTTATTCTTGCTGCCAAAATGGATAATTCCACATTTTCCCACATTATATTCAATTTTCCAGATGTTTGCCCACTCACTGAACCGATCTGTGTCCCTTTGTAGCCTCTTTATGACCTCTTCGAAATTTACTTTCTTACCTATCTTTGTGTCGTAGCAAATTTAGCAACTATATCTTCAATCGCTTCATAAAATCACAGAACCCCTACAGTGCAGGAGGCCATTCGGCTCATCGAGTCTGCACCGACCCTCTGAAAGAGCACCTCACCTAAGCCCACTCCCCCAGCCTATCCCTGTAGCCCTGTAACCCCACGTAAACTTTTGGACACTGAGGGGCAATTTATCATGGTCAATCCACCGAACCTGCGCATCTTTGGATTGTGGTAGGAAACCGGAGCGCCCGGAGGAAACTCACACAGACACGGGGAGAACATGCAAACTCTACACGGACAGACATCCAAGGCCAGAATTGAACCCGGGCCTCTGGCACGGTGAGGCAGCAGTGCTAACCACCCTTCTTTCAAGTAATTTGTATAAATTGTAAACAGTTGGGGTCCGAGCACAAATCCCTGTGACACACCACTCGTTACATCCTGCCAGCCTGAAAAAGGCCCATTTATGCCTACTCTCTGCTTCCTGTTAGCCAGCCAATCTTTAATCCATGCCAATACGTTCCCCCCTACACCACGAGCTTTTAACCTTTGATGTGGCACCTTACCTTCTGGTATCAGTCCTCCCTCAACCAAAAATCAAATCATTTACCCAAAGTCAAATCCGCAGGGGCTAGAAATCTAACATAAAAAGCAGAAAATGCTGGAAATACTCAGTAGGTTATGGCGGCGTCTGCAGAGAGAGAAAGAGAGTTAACTTTCCATCTGATGACTGGTCCTCAACCTGAAGCATTGGGCAGAATTGTACAGCCTGTCCGTGTTGGAGGCCAGGTCATTCAAAAGTCTAGTGACTCCGACAGGATCGGAAAATATCGCTGGCGGGAGGGGTTGTAAATCGCCGTGCATTAAGTCCGGTTCCCTCGCCACAGATGCTGCCTGACCTGCTGAGTGTATCCAGCATTTTCTGCTTTCGTGGGAGGCACGGTGGCACAGTGGTTAGCACAGTTGCTTCATAGCTCCAGGGTCCCAGGTTCGATTCCCGGCTTAGGTCACTGTTTGTGCGGAGTCTGCACGTTCTCCCCGTGCCTGCGTGGGTTTCCTCCGGGTGCTCCGGTTTCCTCCCACAGTCCAAAGATGTGCGGGTTAGGTGGATTGGCCGCGCTAAAATTGTCCTTCGGTTACATGGGGTTACGGGGATAGGGTGGAGGTGGCCTTAAGTGGGGTGCTCTTTCCAAGAGCCGGTGCAGACTCAATGGGCCGAGTGGCCTCCTTCTGCACTGTAAATCCTATAATTCTATCTCATTTACTGTTTGTGGCGTCTTTCTGGCTGCCCAATTTGCCCACAGAACAATATAAATGTATCTTTCTCATCGTGTAGGGAAGACCTCTGAGGATTTTTCAAAACAACCTTTATGTTAATATTTAAACATACTCTCTAAGTGATTAAAATGTTCAGTAAACTTCAATGGATAGATGAAACCCCAAATGCCACTTGCTGTCAGTTACTCGAAATAAAAAGAATTTATTGCCTTAGCTGTGGTTCAAGGCTGAGGTTACTTCAAACCATTTCTTCCCATCGCATTCACATGTATATTTGAGCCACCAATCTCTGCTGATTTTAGACTTGACCAACACCACATACGTGGGTCTGCCAAAAGACCGAAACGTTCTATTTCCTGCAGTTATTTAGAAATTTAAGAACAATTAGTTTAATAATGGTTTTCTTTTTTGCATGCACAGAACCCTTCCTGGACAGTGACTTTACCCCAGGAGAGTGCACCTTTCCACGAAAACAAGTGACATGGATTGAATTTAAATGGCCGTGGCCTCAATCGTTTTGCTGTGCCACAGTTTCAAAAGGCCAGCGATGCACAGCAAAATGGAGCTCACTTACGATTCACTCACCTCAAAATAATTATTCTCCTTGGTCAGAGAGCGAGGGGCCACGTAGCAGCCAACTTCATCTGAGTTCCCATGGTAACTGAAATGCCACAAAGATTAATGTCCAGAAGCTTGGCGTGAAATTTTGATGAAATTATACACTTTAATGCAATTGTAGCCAATGAGATATCATCTACACCTTGGCTGTGAGGCTGTCTACCAATGCCTTGACATCCAGTCAGCCTCACTGCTGATTTAAACCATGTTGGTCACTTTCTCCCCCCCCCCCCCCCCCCCCCCGATAGTTTAGGAGCAAACGTGAGAAACAGTAAATATATGGAATTGCAGCACCCACCAGTTTGCAGAAAAGGACACTTCCACGGGTACAACATGATTAGAAATAAGCTTCCATCTTGCCTCTCACATGTAGGATACAGACGTCACAGTGGGGTGTGCTATGGCGTCAAACGTATCCCATTCTTGGCTCCAGGGCAACAAGTCCAAACCAGAGATGGGCAGGGATGGTATCAGACCTTTGGCTGGATCACTGCTTGTTGCCGATGAGCATTAAACGCTCCCCCCCCCCCCCCCCCCCCGAGCCCCTTCAGGCGAAGCTGTGCGACCCTGCACAGAAGTGCAAGTCGTCTGCCGATGCGCACCCCAAGTTAATCAACTTGGATCGCTGAGTACAGCTGTCGTGTAAACCCAGCAGAAGACAGTGTCTGCAGGACGCGATAATGAAAGGCAGAGACGTTTGGCATGAAACCACTTTCAGAGGGAGGGATACAAACAAAAGGGAAATGTATGTCAATGGTTGTAATAACATGCGCAACATCACCACGCCATTCTGCAGCAACATTGCAATACCCGACACGGTACGAAGCCTCTTCACATTCAAGGGGAAACATTACCTCAGTATGTCTCCATCGACAAGAATGCGTTTATACCTCTCTTGATGACGGACTGCTCGCACTTCTCTTATCTCCCTTATTCGCCTCCTCCAATTTAGGAACCTGTAGTGTAAGTTGAAGTCCTCCATTGCCGCAACTGCGGATCTGACAGAGCAAAGAAATCCTCAGAGACAAAATTAACTGCCGTAATCCTTTTAATCTAATTAGCTGAGATGTCAAGATCTGGAGTTCTTAAACCTGGGCCAAATTCCGAGAAAGTCTGAGCCAAGATATTGGGTTGAGAGGAGCGACACTTGGATTTTGAATACAATCCAGTTAAACAAGGATCATTGATGTGGCGATCATCGAATTGGTACATTGATCAATCTTGGCGGTTTACAAATCCCATACCCAAATTCACTACATCTTAGCTTTTCAAAGCACAGCAAATGGTTATTGCACCAGGCAGCGGAATTATGCTGACATCATCATTATTCAATAGTAGGTTTCGAACATCTTCCTGTATATAAAATGAGATGATTGATATTACAGCAACATTAAAAGTAAAACACAGGATCTATTTCCCTGGGTTTGAGCAGACTAAGCTAGCAAATTCTCCACAGCCACCATTATATTTCACAAAGACCAAAATGAATAAACCTTACAATGCAGATTTTTAAAAATTCTTTCAAGGGGTTTGGATGTCGCTGACTACGCCAACATTTGTTGCCCACCCCTAATTACCCCTTGAGAAGGTGGTGGTGAGCTGCCGTCTTGAGCTGCTGTGGTGTAGGTACACCCACAGTGCTGTTAGGGAGGGAGTTCCAGGATTTTGACCCAGCGACAGTGAAAGAACAGCCGATATATTTCCAAGTCAGGGTGGTGAGTGACTTGGAGGGGAACTTGCAGATGGTGTGGTTCCCAAATGTGTGCTGCCCTTGCCCTTCTAGACAGTGGAGCTCACGGGTGTGTAAGATGCTACCTAAGAACACAAGAAACAGGGGTAGACCATTCGGCCCATCAAGACTGCTCCACCAGTCAATACGATCGTGGGCTGATCTCGGGCTTCAACTCCATTTTCCCGCTCGCTCCCCAAATCCCATAATTCCCCAAGACACCAAAAATCTGTCCATCTCAGCCTTAAATATATCCGACGATGGAGCTTCCACAACTCTCCGGGGGAGAGAATTCCAAATATTCACAACCCTTTGAGTGAAGAAATTTCTGCTCATCTCCATCCCAAACATCTTTGAGCATCAACACATAAAGGTTTCTCACCTTGTAAAGATATTCTGCTTTTTTATTCTGACAACCAAAGTGAATAACTTCACACTTCCCGGTGTTGTCCTCCATCTGCCATCTTGCTGCCCACTCACCTAACCTGTCTATATCTCTCTGCGGCATTTCTGTGTCCTCCTCACAGCTTACCTTTCCATCTAGTTTGGTATCATTAGCAAACTTAGATACATTACTCTCTGTCTTTTCATCTCAGTCATTAATGTAGATTGTAAGTAGCTGAGGCTCCAGCACTGATCCTTATGGTTCTCACTATTCACTGCCTGCCAATGTGAAAAAGCCCCATTTATGCTCAGCCTGTTTTCTATCTGTTAAAGAATCCTCTATCCATGTTAATATAAGACCCCAACTCCATAAGCCCTTGTTTTGCCGATTAACCTTTTTGTGTGGAACCTTAACGAATGCCTTTTGGAAACTGCTGCGACCTCGAACCTTATGACAATTGGCTTCATTTTTCTGCTTTAAAAGCAAGCCTCCTTTGAAGCAACTCAACAAGCACTTTCTGAATGTCCAGGGTGGCATGGTAGCACAGTGGTTTCACAGTAACTTAATTGCAGTGTTAATGGAAGCCTACTTGTGACAATAATAAAGATTATTGCACACCTTCCGAAACGTGTATATATGAATTTGTCAAATGCAATGTACCTTTGCCAATTGCATGCTGTTGGCAATGATGAACACATGCACATTCTAACTTGATGTAGAATTATGGATTTGAAGAGCTTGCCTGAAACTGGTGCGAGACTGCCTGGTCCATCGTTATTCAGTTTATCCTTCTTTTCTTTCCTGAATGGAGGTGTTACAGCCCCTACATTATTTAAAGATTTATCAACTGTGATTAAAGTCTCTGTTCTCTCTTTTGGCTTCTTTCCTAAGCCCAACACGCAGTGGTAAGGACCCAGTGGCTGATCTATTTAATGGTTCCATACTAATTAATTTTCCAATATTTCATGTACTCCCGATAACCTTTCACCCCCCTTTTTTAAAAAAAATCAAGAATCTATCCACCTCTGCCTTAAAAATAGTCAAAGATTCTGCTTCCACTGCCTGTTGAGGACGAAAGTTGGTGACTCACCCTCTCTGAGAGAAAACATTTCTCCCCATCTCCGTTTTAAATGGACAACCCCTTATTTTTAAACAGTGACCCCGAGTTCTAGATTCTCCCACAAGAGGAAACATCCTCTCCACATCCACCCTGTCAATACCCCCCTCAGGATGTTCTACTTCAGAGTACCTACACTCGCCTTTCTATTATTCTTGTGGGCAAAAATTTGATATCCTGAAATAGCTTCATCCCCCAACAGATTTTCACTTCACTTCCAGTTGGTCCTGTCCTCCTTAATTCCTATAATTCCATCTACTAGCCTTTTTCATGTTCCCTCTTAGCCCTTTGAATCTCTTTAAGGTTGGAGCTTTGGCTGACTGACCGCACTTTTGCCAGAGTCAGAAGGCCCTGAATTCAACCCTCACTCAGAGAACAGAGCATAATATCCAGGCTGACAGTGCAGGACTGAGGGAGTGCTGCACTGCCAGAGGGGCCATCTTGTGGATGAGACAATGAACCCAAGGCCTGGCTGCCCTCTCAAGTGGGTGACAAATCTCCTCGCGACGCTGCTTAGAAGGGAGTGGGGTTGTTATACTGGAATCCTGGCCAACGTGGATCATACAATGAGACAGCAAGGCCTGTGCCAGTTGATCTATCCCACAATGTTTTGATGAGCAAGTGTAGGAAGGTATATGGTGGAAAATGTCAAAAAATCAGAAGGAAACCGCCATGAAGAAGTGAGAGTTCACCGTCGAGTGAAAGGGCCAGCCTGGGAGATGGAAAGATAGCAGAGGGTGGGTGGGGCTGCACTACTTAAGGCAGAGAAGATGACGTAGGTGATGGCTTTGGAGTTGGAGAAGCAGTTTGCTAAGCATATGCTGAGTAAGGAGATGACGGTGGCGTTGAAGGCGTTGGTGGAGGAGGCAATCGCCCCGGTGAAGGTGGTTGTGTCGAAGGCGTCGGCCGAGGTGAGGGAGCAGGGCAAGAGGATGAAGGGAGTGGAGGAGGCCATGTCGCAGCACAGCGATCAGCTCACCTCGATGGGGGATGAGCTGCGGAGGGTGGTCGAGGCCAACAAAGGGCTGTGAGCAAAATTGGAGTGTTTGGAAAATCGATCGAGGCAACAGAATTTGAGGATTGTGGGCCTGTCCGAAGGGGTGGAGGGCCCAAGGCCGACGGAGTATTTTGCCAAGATGTCGGCGGAGTTGGTAGGGGAGGGAGGGGATCCCTCTCGGTATGAACTGGACCGGGCTCATCGGTCGTTGAGGCCCAAACCAAAGGTGAATGAGCTGCCAAGAGCAGTGATTATTTGCTCCCACAGGTACCACGTGAAAGAGAAGGTCCTGAGTTGGGTGAAGCAGAAGCGGCAGGTGCAGTGGGCTGGAGCCGGTGCACGTATCTACCTGGCGAGGAGGCGGGCAGCTTTTGGCCGAGTGAAGACGACATTGTATAACAGTGGGGTGCAGTTTGGTGTGGTGTATCCAGCGAAGTTGAGGGTGACCTACAACTCCAAAGACTTTTACTTGGAGATGGTGGAGAGTGCGGAGGCATTTGTGAAGGCGGAAGGCTTGCGGCAGAAGTGAGGAATGGGTCTGAGGGTTGGGCGTGGACGGTGGGGAGGGGAGTTGGAAGAATGTACATATATATAGTTCTGGTTTCCATTTTTGTTTCATGCCATTATATGGGTCAAGGGTTGTTTTTGTTTATTGTTTTGTTTATTGTTATGGTTTTTCTGGGATTTGTATGTTTTCTGGGATTTGTATGGGGGGGGATCGATACTGGGTCAAGTGCTTTCGAGAGGAAGTGGAAGGGGAGATTCTGGGAGAGGTTCAATGGTAACAATGGGATGGGGGCGGTTCAGGTCCAGTGGGCAGGGCCCGGAGTTATGACGGTGGCGGATACCATGTATTGTTTACCATGTATGGGATGACCATGGATCCTCTTTTGGTCCTTCTTGTTTTGTTGCATTTGGAATATAAGGATTATGTTTGAGTTTGTACGTTGATGCTGGATGGGGGATTGTTATTATGTTTGTTATTGTTGGTGATCTTTTGTTTGTTGTATATATTTGCTGAAAAAAAGTGGAAAGTGAGGAGAATAAAAATATTTTTTTAAAAATAAATAGGAACGACAATTCAAAACTACTTTGGACAAAAATATTTTCAGATGCCCTGAGGTTGTGAAGGAAGCTATTCCAAATATAAATTCTCTCGATTGCTTACAACCTTGCCACTTTATTTCTCATGATTTTGTTCAGTATTTTGGCCCCATTGACCAAATACCTCCCTTTAACTTCCAGTTTAGTGTTAATCTGTTGATTCATGGCCAATACGCCTCCACCGTATTCTAAGTTCCAGAGTCGCACAGCCCTCTGGGAGAAAAGATTCACCTCACCTCTGCCCTGAAAGGGAGACTCCTCATTTTAAAACAGCGCCCACTAGTTCTGGACTCACCCACAAGAGGAAACACCTTTTCCACATCCCCCTTGTTGAGACCATTCAGGATCTAAAATACTTCAATCAAATCACCCCCTCACTCTTCTAAACTCCAGTGGAAACAAACACAGTCTGTCTAAACTTTCCTCAACCCGCTCGTTCCAGCTATCAAACTCGTCAACCCCCTCTGAACTGACTTCAATGCATTGACATCCTTCCTTAACTGCACACGGTATTCAAGATGTTGGGCGCGATTCTCTTGCCGCGGTGCGCTCAAGCGAGAGCACAACGTGGCCAGGGAATTCCAGGAGAGCCCTCCAGTGGGTCTCCCGACAGCCTCCGCGCCTCGCGAGATTCACCCAAATCCCTCAAGACATCGGAGTCGGAACTCCACCCAAAAGGGACAGGACCAAATGACACTCTCGGAAGTAGGCCCTAAACCTACTTAAGACCTACCTGCCCAAGATTCTCCGGCCTTCCCAGGGATGTTGCAGCTGAGTGCCGTTCAGCACTGGTCCACACAAACGCGGAAGGGCACCCGGAGGGATCTCCTGGACCATTGGAGACCCCTGGGTGGTCAGGGTAAGTTCAGGGTGGTCCCCTGACATCCTTACTTTCTATATTCAATTCCTTCAGTAGTAAAGGATAGCATTCCATTAGCCTTCTTCATTATTTGCTTCAACTGCACATTAACGTTTTGTGACTCATGCACTAGAACACCTAGATCCCTCTACACCTCAGAATTCTGCAGTCATTCTCCATTTAAGCAATGCTCTGTTTTTTCATTCTTCCTGCCAAAGTGAACAGCTACACAATTTCCCACATTATACTCCAACTGCCAAATCTTTGCCCACTCAATCAACCTATCTACATCCATCTGCAACCTTGTCCTCTTCACAACATGAAATGAAATGAAATGAAAATCGTTTATTGCCACGAGTAGGCTTCAAATGAAGTTACTGTGAAAAGCCCCTAGTCGCCACATTCCGGCGCCTGTTCGGGGAGGCTGTTACGGGAATCGAACCGTGCTGCTGGCCTGCTTGGTCTGCTTTCAAAGCCAGCGATTTAGCTGTGTGCTAAACAGCCCCTCATGCTTTCCAACCCATCTTTGTATCATCTCCATATTTAGCTAACCACGCCTTCATTCCCCTCATCTGAGTCATTTTCCAAAGCTTTCATTTACAGTAAGTCTTACAACACCAGGTTAAAGTCCAACATGTTTGTTTCAAACACTAGCTTTCAGAGCACTGTCACCTGAGGAAGGAGCAGTGCTCCGAAAGCTAGTGTTTGAAACAAACATGTTGGATGGACTTTAACTTGGTGTTGCAAGACTTCTTACTGGCTCACCCCAATCCAACGCCGGCATCTCCACTTCATTTAGTGATGAAGAGATATGTCTTCAATGTTATTGTATTTACAGAGCACCTTCTCATGCCCTTGGGTTCTGCAAAGCATTTTGCAATCAATACGTCAATTTGAACTTAGCAGTTCATTTGCACAAGGTAAATGAATGGTGACAACCAAGGGATGGATGTTGGCCAAAATCTCCCTGCTGCCATTCAAAGAACATCATCTAGGTTTATTAACATCCCCAAAGCATTGAAACAGACAGCATCTTCCAACTTTGCAGCACTCTCAACCGACAGCTTGATGTCCTGAATCAGGGCAACCTTTGGAGTCATAACAAAACTGCATTGAGTAATAAATACTCTTTCAATTCACAGGCTAGCTGACTGGGCCATTTAGAAGTATGGCTGCCCTCTGCATTTGCAGTCATTTGGCTCAAGTCAGTGATCTCAAAATATCAATCAAGAGCGAAGCCGACTTGTCAGCAGCAATTGCTGCAATACTTTATTGATCCATCTGGCTCAAAGTCAGATAAGAGACAGCATGCTGTGAGAGAAACTATTAGCTGATTGAGTCCAGGGCTGGTCATAAGCTAGGGATACAGAAATCAGTGTGTCTACAGCGCTGTATCTGGCCTGGAAATGCTTAATGGATGCTAAATGAACATAAGGCACGGGAAGAGAACTCTCTCAATTGGCACTGCTGCCTCACAGCGCCAGGGACCCGGGTTCAATTCCCGGCTTGGGACACTGTCTGCGTGGGGTCTGCACGTTCTCCCCGTGTCTGCGTGGGTTTCCTCCCACAGTCCAAAGATGTGCAGGTTAGGTGGATCGGCCATGATAAATTGTGCCTTAGTGTCCAAAAAGAAAAGTTAGTTGGGGTTACAGTATAGGGCAGGGGAGTGGGCCTGGGTAAAGTGTTCTTTTGGAGGGTCAGTGCGAGCTCAATGTCCTCATTCTGCACTGCTATGGTGGTGTAAAGGGGGAGGATTGTGTCTCACTCTTTAACAATGTCATGCCACACTTCAACAGGACACAGAAAGCTGCAACCACCATCCAGGCCTGGCCGTCTCCCGCAGGTCGGCCTGGAAGTGCCAAGTTGGGGACTGGCTCTACTTGCTGCGAGTTGAGCTGCCATGCTGTGCTGGTGGATCTGACAGTTGGAAGTTGGGCGCCTCCCTCGCCCCACCCCCGGCGCAGCCCAGCCCGCCCGGCGCCCCTCACAAGAGGGAGTTGGCCATGCCCGCGGACAGGTGGAGCGCTCGGCCTACCTGGCCCCGGCTGAAGGCGCAGCGCCGGCTCAGCCCCTCTACCACTCAGCAGGCGGATGACGCACCTGCAGCTCCAAGCTGACTGCCGGAACCGGAAACGCCGCCGCCGCCACCGGAGGGCTGTCCAATTGACAGCGGCCCTCAGCCAATCAGCATCCGCGCTGGGAGGGGTATGAAGGGGGAGGGGACGGCGGATGGACCAATCGGACTGGGGAATTGGGGGAGGCGGGGCTCCTTATCGCGCGCTGTGGACGTCTCGCGCAGCAGGTGCGCGCGCAGCGAAGCTCCATGGTGACGGGACGAGCGTCCCGGCCCACTCACTGGGAGTGACCACTGTAGCATCTGGGAGTGACCACTGTAACATCTGGCAGCTGGGAGTGACCACTGTAGCATCTGGGAGTGACCACTGTAGCATCTGGGAGTGACCACTGTAACATCTGGCAGCTGGGAGTGACCACTGTAGCATCTGGGAGTGACCACTGTAACATCTGGCAGCTGGGAGTGACCACTGTAGCATCTGGGAGTGACCACTGTAGCATCTGGGAGTGACCACTGTAACATCTGGCAGCTGGGAGTGACCACTGTAACATCTGGCAGCTGGGAGTGACCACTGTAGCATCTGGGAGTGACCACTGTAACATCTGAGAGTGACCACTGTAACATCTGGCAGCTGGGAGTGACCACTGTAGCATCTGGGAGTGACCACTGTAACATCTGGCAGCTGGGAGTGACCACTGTAGCATCTGGGAGTGACCACTGTAGCATCTGGGAGTGACCACTGTAACATCTGGCAGCTGGGAGTGACCACGGTAGCATCTGGGAGTGACCACTGTAACATCTGGCAGCTGGGAGTGACCACTGTAACATCTGGCAGCTGAGAGTGACCACTGTAGCATCTGGGAGTGACCACTGTAACATCTGAGAGTGACCACTGTAACATCTGGCAGCTGGGAGTGACCACTGTAGCATCTGGGAGTGACCACTGTAACATCTGGCAGCTGGGAGTGACCACTGTAGCATCTGGGAGTGACCACTGTAGCATCTGGGAGTGACCACTGTAACATCTGGCAGCTGGGAGTGACCACTGTAGCATCTGGGAGTGACCACTGTAACATCTGGCAGCTGGGAGTGACCACTGTAACATCTGGCAGCTGGGAGTGACCACTGTAGCATCTGGGAGTGACCACTGTAACATCTGAGAGTGACCACTGTAACATCTGGCAGCTGGGAGTGACCACTGTAGCATCTGGGAGTGACCACTGTAACATCTGGCAGCTGGGAGTGACCACTGTAGCATCTGGGAGTGACCACTGTAACATCTGGCAGCTGGGAGTGACCGCTGTAACATCTGGGAGTGACCACTGTAACATCTGAGAGTGACCACTGTAACATATGAGAGTGACCACTGTAACATCTGGCAGCTGGGAGTGACCACTAGCATCTGGGAGTGACCACTGTAACATCTGGGAGTGACCACTGTAACATCTGGCAGCTGGGAGTGACCACTGTAGCATCTGGGAGTGACCACTGTAACATCTGGCAGCTGGGAGTGACCACTGTAGCATCTGGGAGTGACCACTGTAACATCTGGCAGCTGGGAGTGACCACTGTAGCATCTGGGAGTGACCACTGTAACATCTGAGAGTGACCACTGTAACATCTGGCAGCTGGGAGTGACCACTGTAGCATCTGGGAGTGACCACTGTAACATCTGAGAGTGACCACTGTAACATCTGGCAGCTGGGAGTGACCACTGTAGCATCTGGGAGTGACCACTGTAACATCTGAGAGTGACCACTGTAACATCTGGCAGCTGGGAGTGACCACTGTAGCATCTGGGAGTGACCACTGTAACATCTAGGAGTGACCACTGTAACATCTGGCAGCTGGGAGTGACCACTGTAGCATCTGGGAGTGACCACTGTAATATCTAGGAGTGACAATTGTAACATCTGGCAGCTGGGAGTGACCACTGTAGCATCTGGGAGTGACCACTGTAATATCTAGGAGTGATCATTGTAACATCTGGCAGCTGGGAGTGACCACTGTAGCATCTGGGAGTGACCACTGTAATATCTAGTAGTGACCATTGTAACATCTGGCAGCTGGGAGTGACCACTGTAGCATCTGGGAGTGACCACTGTAACATCTGGCAGCTGGGAGTGACCACTGTAGCATCTGGGAATGACCACTGTAACATCTGAGAGTGACCACTGTGACATCTGGCAGCTGGGAGTGACCACTGTAACCTCTGGGAGTGACCACTGTAACATCTGAGAGTGACCACTGTGACATCTGGCAGCTGGGAGAGTCCACTGTAACATCTGGGATGTTCCATTCAGATGGTGCCTGACAGACAGCTAATGTGGTGCCTCTCTGCAGAAAAGGATTTAGAACAAAACCTTGAAACTCGAGAGCAGTCAGAAACTATGAGCCATTTAGCCTATCGAATCTGCACCGACCCTCTGAAAGAGAACCCTATCCAAAACCACTCCCCTGCCCGATCCCCATAACCTCACCTAACCTTCTGGATACTAAGGGACAATTTATCACGGCCAATCCACCTAACCTACACATCTTTGGACTGCGGGAGGAAACCGGAGCACCCGGAGGAAACCCACGCCGACACGGGGAGAGCGTGCAGACTCCGCACAGACAGTCACCCAAGTTCGGAATGAACCCAGGGCCCAGGAGATGTGCAACAGTGCTAACCACTGTGCCATCCATTAGTTCAACATCAGTGATAGGAAAGACACCCTGAAGGCCTACCGCAAGAAATTCAACCGAGACGTCAACCCTTGCTCAGAAGAGACCTACTGAGAGGAACTTCCTGATTGAACGGACACAATTCTTCAAGAACACCCAATGGCAGAGAAGACCTGGAAAAGGAGCCTGAGAAAGGAATACCAGCGACCTAGAGTCCAAGGACTGATCCCACCTCCCGGAAACACCTGCCAAGTGTGCGGTCGGAGATGCCGCTCTAGGACCGGGCTCATCAGCTCCGCAAGGACCCACAGAACCCATGACCAGTGACACAGAGTTTCTTAGGTGGAAAATCATGCTCAATAGCAAGAGATCGCTGAAGAAGGAGAAGACTGGAATCTACATGAAAAAAGTGAGAGAAGACAAAAAAATATGATTTAAAATACATGATTTCAAAAGACAAAGCTTAGGGCAGGTCGAGTCAGGCGACACATAGCTGAATGGATAGCAAATTGGCAAAAATAAAGAAAGCCACAATCTTAGAGGGAAAACAATAGCTATACAGACTGGAGGAAGGTAGAAATCAGTGTTCCAACAAGGATCATTGCTGAACCACTGTTATTCACAATTGACGTGAATGGTTTGCACTAACGAACATATAATTCAATAGCAAACTTTGTAGATGATACCCAACCACGTGGTATAGCTTGTACAAGGAACGTAGCATGCAGGTACCGCAAGCAATTCGAAAGACAAGTATTGACCTTTATTCCAAGGGGATTTATGTACACAAATAAAGAAGTCTTGTGACAATTGTACAGGATATTGGTGAGACCACATCTGGAATACTGGGCACGGTTTTGGTCTCCATATTTAAGGATATACTGGCATGGGGGGTGGGACAGTGAAGATTCACTGGATTGGTCACTGGGATGAGGGGGTTGTCCTATGATGAGAGTCTGAGTAAATTGGGTCGATATTCTCTGGAGTTTAGAATAATGAGAGGTGATCACATTGAAACATAGCAGATTCTGAAGGGGTTTGACACGATAGATACTGAGAGATTGTTTCCCCCCTGGCTGGGGTTTGACAGGCTGGTTACTGAGAGATTGTTTCCCCCTGGCTGAGGTTTGACAGGGTGGATACTGAGAGTTTGTTTCCCCCTGGCTGGGGTTTGACAGGGTGGATACTGAGAGATTGTTTCCCCCTGGCTGGGGTTTGACAGGGTGGATACTGAGAGATTGTTTCCCCCCCCCCCCGGCTGGGGTTTGACAGGGTGGATACTGAGAGATTGTTTCCCCCTGGCTGGGGTTTGACAGGGTGGATACTGAGAGATTGTTTCCCCCCCTGGCTGGGGTTTGACAGGGTGGATACTGAGAGATTGTTTCCCCCTGGCTGGGGTTTGACAGGGTGGGTACTGAGAGATTGTTTCCCCCCCTGGCTGGGGTGTGACAGGGTGGATACTGAGAGATTGTCCCCCCCCCCCCCCCCCCCCCCCCCGGCTGGGGAATCTACAACACGGGGGTCACAGTCTCAGGATAAGGAAACGATCGTGTAGGACTGAGATGAGGAGAAATTTCTTCACTCAAAGGGTTGTGAATCTTTGGAATTCTCCACCCCAGAGGATTGTGGGTGCTCCGTCGCTGAATAGATTTAAGGCCGAGATGGACAGAGTTTTGGTCTCAGGGAATTATGGAATATGGGGATGGGAGGAAATGTGGAGTTGAACTTGTGATATGTAGATGGTGGACAGGCTTTGGGGGGTCAGGAGGTGAGTTACTCTCCACAGGATTCCCAGTCTCTGACCTGCTCTTGTCGCCACAATATTTATATGGCTGGGTCCAGTTCAGGTTCTGGTCAATGGTAACCCCCAGGATGTTGATAGTGGGGGAATTCAGCGATGGTAATGCCATTGAATGACAAGGGGCGATGGTTAGATCTTCTCTTGTGGGAGAGTGGGCTGGTTAGGTACTATTTCGGTGGGTCGGTGCAGACCCGTTGGGCCAAATGGTCTCCTTCTGCACTGCAGGGATTCTATGGAGGAGATGTACAATAAGAGTCATGCCTCCACAGGAGCGGTGGTTGAGAGGACCATTCGGCCCAACGAGTCTGCACCGGCCCTTCGAAAGACCATCCTTCCTCGGCCCAGTAACCCACCCAACCTTTGGACACTTAGGGGTAAATTAACATGTTCAATCCACCTAACCTGCACATCTTTGGACTGTGGGAAGAAACCAGAGCACCCGGAGGAAACCCACGCAGACACGGGGAGAATGTACAGACTCCGCACAGACAGTGACCCAAGCTGGGAATCGAACCTGGGACCCTGGAGCTGTAAAGCCACAGTGCTAACTACTGTGCTCCCGTGCCACCCTTGATGGAGTGAGACCACTCAAAGGAAGCTACTATTGATTGCTCAATTGTATTCGTTCATAGATACAATGAGGAGGGGAGGATGCAGGCTGCAGGCAACACTGCCTTGTCGATGGCTATGATAAGAATGAGGAGAAGAAGGGCCACTCACCATTACCTGAGGAATAAGAGCCAGCGAGGCCCCAGGAAGCCCCAGCATGTTGGCACAGTGGTTAGCATTGCTGCCTCACAGCGCCAGGGGCCCGGGTTCAATTCTGACCTCAGGTAACTGCCTGTGTGGAGTTTGCATGTTCTCCCCATGTCTACGTGGGTTTCCTCCGCGTGCTCCGATTTCCTCCCACAATCCAAAGATTAGGTGGATTGGCTATGCTAAATTTCCCCATAGTGTCCAAACATGTGCAGGTTAGGTGGGGTTACGGTGATAGGACGGTGGAGTGGGCCTAGGTAGGGTTCTCTTTCCGAGGGGAGATGCAGACTAGATGGGCCAAATGGCCTCCTTCTGCACTGACGGGATTCTGTTCTATTCTCTTTATTGTAAGGGTCCTTCCTGTTTAATCCCTTATTTCCCCTTTCTTTTAGTTTTGCTGTTCAAGCAGGAAGATCCGGAAGGCTGTGCTGTTTTAAACTGACATCAGTGATGACCCGGATTAATTGATGTGGCTGGTGGACGATGAATTGGCCGAAAAGGTGGTTCTCTGCCCAGCAACAGGTGGTGATTGGATCTGTTCCCGCTGAAATGGTTCAGAGACCGAAAGAGCTTTCAGTTTTGCTTTTGGCAGCGAAGGGAGAAAACCTCTCGTCTTCCCACTCTGTTTGATCCAGAAATAACTAGCTAATTCTCACCAAAAGACCACTGTGGGAACCAACTCTCCCTGCAGAAAAGGCTGATTCAAGCAGGACCCGGAATCTGTTAACTCTCTCTGCAGAGCAGGTTGATGTAAGCCAGGGACCTCTGCTGGAAAAGCTGTGAGTAAGATTTTACTAACTGCAAGGAAGCCCTCGGGTATCCCAGATTTTTGAGGAATCTCGACACAAAGAGGCTTGGTTCCTGAGTGAGACGAAGCCCCAAAAGACATTGTTAATGACTCTAGTTTGTTGGCCACAGAGTGTGTCTGATGAAAGATACAATGCAGCACATTCCACCATTAGAGGAGGCGGTGGCGGACTGGTATTGTCGCTGGGCTAGTAATCCAGTGACCCAGAGTCAGGCTCTGGGGATCCGGGTTCAAATCCCGCCAGGGCAGATGGTGAAATTTGAATTCAATTTTTAAACTCTGGAATTAAAAGTCTAAAGATGACCGTTAAATCATTCCAATTGTCGTAACAACCTATCTTGTTCACGAATGTCCTTCAGGCATTGAAATCTGCCGTCCTTACCCGGTCTGGCCTACATGTGACTCCAGATCCACAGCAATGTGGTTGACCCTTAAATGCGCTCAGGGATGGGCAATGAGTGCTGGCCCAGCCCACATCCCATGAACGAATACATTTTTAAAAAACCACGAGGTCCTTCATAGGGCAAAGATTGGCCTCCTGAAGATGTGTTTCCGATGTTTGGACATGTCAGGCAGGGTGCTTCAATATTCACCACAGAGAGTCTCCTGCGCCATTGTTGTTTGCTGGATCCTGCACTTCAAAGAGGGGATGTGTTGCCAGAGGAAGATATTGAGGAATTAGAAACATATTACGATTCCAGACCCCAACATTTGCTAGGATACCAGCCAGAAACCCCAATACTTTGTTTTAATTTGTAAAACTGTCAGAAAAGGATACTTTGTTCCAGGAGTATTGTATTCCACACAAATAGGGATATGGTATATTGAACGAACTTTATTATTAATACAGTTTTAAACTACCCTCACATCGCAGAAATATAATTTACAATTACCAGTTAATCAATGCTTAACAATAAAATTAAACTCTTTAACTCCTAACTGATTCCTCCTTTTTCTCCAATCAAGCAAAACCCATCACAGGTCAAAACCCATTTTTAAGTAGCAGTAATAAACACAGGATTACTTGCCAAACATTGGGTAGAGATCTTTTGAGACACTACTTGAACAGAGAGAGCCTGTCAGAAGAATAATGAAGAATCTCTGACAACCTTCTGCAGAAACTGCTACTCAGCAGCCCTTCCAGCCCCAGACCTGACGCCTCCCACCAACCACTCAAAATTCCATTACCTACTTAAGTTTAAACAGTCTCTAACTATCTACTCCCCAGGGAATCCCCAGAAATCACAACAGAATCCCATTAGGCATTGTAAACATAAATAATGATGATCTCACATTTACAACATCTTAATTGCACCTTCTGAAACCACAATGTCTGCCTGTCTTTTAAACCAGGATTTAAAAAACATATTACTGCAGCAGATATACACATGCTAACTCAGGCCTTTAAAACCATTACTGCACCAGATACAAATACAATATATATATGAAATTCCTACATTCATCACATATCTCCTCGGATGAGGAGTACGTGAAGGGGATGATTCTGAAGACAGCAAAGATTCAGATGAGCCACACTCTTTCTTCTACTCTTTATGGGGTGGAGGAACTCAGGGCTTATCTTTATAGTACTTGTTTTTCTTCTTCCTCCTTGCGGCTCACCGTGCCCTGGGATAGAAGATGGCTCTTCCTGTTGTGAGGGTGTGACTTGCTAGTCAGCTCACCGCCAGTGTTTGACTGTGTGCTGTACTGTCTTCAATGGATGGCTGATACTTGGGTTCCAGCATCCGTTATAGCATTTTTCATGCTGACTTGGGGATTGCAGTTTCTGCTCTGTGGTCCTCATGGATAATCTCTCCAACTGGCATCGGAGCTGGGTGTTGAGGCTCAGCTGGTTCCTCTCTTGACTGTCATCTACTCGAGGTGCCGTGGTAACCTGAGGACTGGCTGGTCTGAAAAATGAGAGGTTTCTGGTACCTGCAGCAAACGTGGGCAAACGTGCAAAGAGAGAAGACAATTCAGAGCTGAAGTCCCAGTCAAGAGAATCTTTCTCATCGGAGCCTTAGGAGCTTGCAGTTCATAGAATTTACAGTGCAGAAGGAGGCCATTCAGCCCATCGAGTCTGTGCCGGCCCTTGGAAAGAGCATCCTCACCCTGGTTTAAAAGCCCTCACTCTTTCATACTGTAACGGGATAAGGCCTGGCACTCTAGTTTTTTTACAAAATATCCTTGTAGATATTTGTAACATTTTAAAAACTGGACAAAGTTGTTTTAAAATGGCTGCATCTAGGTCTGTCGGTCACCCCTGAAAAAAGCTGCCTGGCAGTTTCGAAGAAATTTATAACTCGTTATCTCTGAAGAAACCCTGTGGGCTGCAGAGCCCAAATTCATTGAGAACTATACAAAGGCCATCTGCATTTCAGAACCCAGGCTGACAAACCAAAATTGATTTGTCTGCTAGGATAAAGGACCCTACAACCTTCCTTCCAATCTTTAATGGATGAGACAATTAACCATTTCAGGGACCCGGACAAGGAACGCTTGTCAAAGACACTGGCCGGAATTCTCCAATCGCACTGAAGTGAATGGAGTCTTGGCTGAGGGCCAGATTCTTCATTCTTGTTGACAGCGATGGCAGGACGAACTCAGATCGGGGAATCCTGGCCACTGTGGAAAGGCGAGAGTCATGTGACATGGATCACCTTGTGGAATCAGTAATATTGCCTGGTGGGGCTGCAAAGCTCAGTCTGCCATTTCACATCTACAAGCCGCATCACAGAAAAGGGGCTGTCCGCAGATTGAATATCTACACTGTTTCTACTGGAACCTCTGCACCATCGCCTATAAGACTGATGCACCTCTGCGTGTCTATCTCACCGTGGAAGTCAAATCTCTTGAGAAAAGTGAATTATAGAGCATTGGGTTTTCAGCCTGCGGACCTCCATGAAAGGATGCACCATTGGACTTTGATTCAGGACTCTGAAGCCACACAAAACAATAATTATTTTCTCCGTGGTCTTTGCTCTGTAAATCTTTTCTCTATTCCTCTTTTACTGTATGAGTGCACAGGGGGCTACGTTGCAACACTCCGCCCACATTTGAGTGTGTGCAAATAAACTAACCCTACGAGTTAATTGCATCTTGAGTTTGCTGTGGGGATATTAATAAAAAATTGATCACACCAAAGCTGAGGGGTTGGTAAATACATCACCCATTATAAAGGGGGAAGCAAATCAAAAACACCGTTCTGTTTGTGGACATGTGGTGAGAGAGTGTGGATGTTTAAATTAACCCCTCCCCCCCAACCTGTCCTGAACAATAGCATTTCCCGCATGTCTCTCATTCAAGCTGAAACTTCCAATTCATGATGCTGTCTCTTCTGGCGTCAAATGCTGGAAATAAGTGGATGATATGACAGTCGTGCAGTCTAGGCCGTGAGGTGCAATCAGTGAGATTCAAGAAGATCTTGATGCTCTCAATGAAGGGTGTGAGGAAAACAGTATGCAGTTGAATGCTACTACAGGTACAGTGTCGCAAATCCACTGTCCTAGAGCCAGAGTTGTCCGAAAACCGGACACTTTTATAATGTTCCCTGCATCAGTCACGCATCAATATTGAGTCAAAGTTGAAATAAATAACTTAGCTGAACAATTTCGCTAAGTGCTGCATCGGCACAGTGCAGCTCCGGACTAGTTTTCGGCTTTGTCGCTTCGTGCGCCGCTCAACCTGCACTCCAAGTGACCATTGACCCTACCTGACCCTGCATGACCCGAACTGCCCAAGGCCCAATCCACCTCGCCTGCAATCCTCGGTCCTGCGGTTGATTTGAGATTCTGTTAATGTAATGCCACGTGAGCAGACTTCATGAGCACATGCCTCTTGTTAAAAAGTTAGGGGATAACAACGTGACATGCTTGAACATCCTGGATATACACATTCAATTTGACTGTGTAGTGGGATGGGCAAGTGGAAATTCTGCTAACAAACAGCAGTTAGGCAGATGTTCATTCTGAGACCCCGTATCCTTTTCTGATTCTGTCCATGACCTGTTGCTGATCTGCACTGGCTACATCCACCCTTGGTTGAACGCGCAGTGCCTGGATAACACCCTGACCTCACACGCAGAGACCACTCAGACTGAAAGGATATGTCAAGCACACAATGAGATTGATGTACGTGACCTGGTGTACAACATTATCCTTCATGTCACAAAGCCGAAACGCTCAGCATGCTCAAAACAAACCACACAATACAGAAATCCATCTAAATTCAACACTGTCAGTTGCAGGATGGAATGTAGCCCCATTCCCTCCATGGGTCAGGTCCTCAATTAAACATTTAAATGATGAAATGTGCATATATACTTCAGTGCCTGTAATGCAGGCATGGTGTATTGGTTTGTAGCTTGGAATTAGGGAGAGGGTGGCACAGTGGTAATGTCACTGGACTAGTAATGCAGCAACCCAAGCTCTAATCTAGGGGTATGGCTTCAAATCTGTCTGTGTGGAATCTGCACGTTCTACCTGCGTCTGCGTAGGTTTCCTCCAGTTGCTCCGGTTTCCTCCCACAGTCCAAAGATGTACAGGTTAGGTGGATTGAGCATGATAAATTGGCCCTTAGTGTCCACAGATGTGCAGGTTAGGTGGATTGGCCATGTTAAATTGTCCCTTAGTTTCCAAAGCTGTACAGGTTAGGTGGATTGAGCATGATAAATTGTCCCTTAGTGTCCAAAGATGTACAGGTTAGGTGGATTGGCCATGATAAATTGGCCCTTAGTGTCCAAAGATGTGCAGGTTAGGTGGATTGGCCATGTTAAATTGCCCCTTAGTGTCCAAAGATGTACAGGTTAGGTGGATTGAGCATGATAAATTGGCCCTTAGTGTCCAATGATGTGCAGGTTAGGTGGATTGGCCATGAGAAATTGCCCTTTGTGTCCAAAAAGGTTAGGTGGGGTTATGGGGATAGAGTGGAAGTGTGGGCTTATAGGGATAGGGTGGAGGTGTTGGCTTAAGTGGGGTGCTCTTTCCAAAGGCCGGTGCAGACTCGATGGGCCAAATGGCCTCCTTCTGCACTGTAAAGTCTATGATTCGATGATAAATTCAATTAATAAATCTGGACCAGAAAACTAGTCCCAGCAATGGAACCCGTGAAATTATCATTTTTTTGTCTTAAAAACCCATCTGGTTCACTAATATCCTTTAGGGGAGGAAATCTGCCGTCCTTACCCGGTCTGGCCTACATGCGACTCCAGACCCACAGCAATGTGGTTGACTCTTAACTACTCTTTGAAATGCTCACTTCAAGGGTGATTAGGGATCGGTAAGAAATGCTGGCTTCGCCTGTGAGACCCACACCCATGAAAGAATAAATAAAAATTTTAATTCAATAATACCCTTTATTAATATCCCATTCATCACTTCCCCACTACCTGCTCAATTTGTTTGCCTATTTTTTGTTACAACATGATTGTTACATATTTGTATGATTTTTTCAATCTTTCTTGGGATGTGGGCTCCGTTGGCTGGGCCAACATTCATTGCCCATCCCTAATTGCCCCTTGAGAAGCTGGTGGTGAGCTGCCTTGTTGAACCGCTGCAGTCCATGAGGTTGTAGGGGCACCCACAGTGCTGTTAGGGAGGGAGTTCCTGGGTTTGTTCCCAGCGACAGTGAAGGAACGGCCGATATATTTCCAAGTCAGGGTGGTGAGTGACTTGGAGGGGAACCTCCAGGTGGTGGGGTTCCCAGGTATCTGCTGCTCTTGTCCTTCAGTTGAGATAATTGGTTTGGAAGGAAATACCAATTATTTAGCCCAGTTGGAAATCTAGATAGAATTCAATCTTCGGGCAGCGAATGTGTTTCTTAAATAAAATACCCTTCTTACTATTACTTTTGATATCCTTGGCACACTGACATCTTCCAAGAGATATCACACATCAGATCATTTGAACAGTGAGTTGCATGGTCACACGCTAACACTGAGAATGGGTTACAGCTTGGATAGCATCTGTCACTTTGGATATGTCTTGTTGGGCAGCACGTTTTGAAAATATCTCTGTGCTTGCACAAGATGGCATTTAATACATAGGAAGTGGGAAAAGGCGAACAAACTCCCAGCCTGTTTCTGTTAGATATCCTCGAAGTTCCTTCTTCAAATGAAAACCTTAATTTCTCTAGTTTCTCCTCGTATAACTGGGATCATATTGGTGAATCTCTTGCACAGTATCTCCACGACTTAGATATCTTTCTTAAAATAGCTGCTCGACACATTATAAGGGTTCTTCCTGTTTATTCCCTTATTTCTCCAGACTTTTATTTTTGCAATTACATTTTTGTTTTGTGGATGATTAATGGATGTGTGTCTTTAAGGCAAGTGGACTGTGCCTTTAATTCAAGCAGAGGATTTTAGCAGCAGGAGAGGTCACTGTGCGAGTCTGAGCTGGTTCAAACTGGAGTTGTAGACTGACAGGCACCAAGGATAGAGATTGGTTGGGACTCAGTTTGCTTGATGTGGCTGGTGGCCAATGAATTGGCCCAAAATGCTGTGCTCTGCCCGGTAACGGGTGGTGAGTGGATCTGATCCCACTGGAATGTTTTTCAGAGCTCCAAGGGTTAAGTTTGGTTTCAGTTTTCATCTTGGCAGCTCCAGGAAAGGATCTGCTATCTCCCCCTCTCCGCTTTTCTCCAGAAAGGCTGTCTTCCTGAACTGGCAGAGAATCTGGATGGATCTATGTACAGGCAGAGTACAGAACCAACCAACTCTCTCTCCTGAAAGGCAAAGGCAGAATCGGCCAACGCTCTCTGCAGAAAGATATAGGCCTGAATGCGAACCTTGAACTGAAGCCCCTGTTTGATGTGAAATAAGCTGTCTCTCCAGAAAGCCTGCTGTCTGTGGGTACTGCATTTTCTCAACTACAGGGACTCTGAATGAAAAGCCATTGTCGGCTGCACACCAAAGACTTTAATCTGCAAGCGTGCTGTGAAAAATGTATGCTAAAGATGCACCATCTGAATCAAGGACTTATCCTTTGACCTTCATCCTTATTATTTTTTACCCTTTTCCACCCCTCTGTGTTTGTCTGTCTTGTGTGTGTGGGTAGAGGGCGGGACAGTAAAAGTGGATAATAAGTATTAACTTGTCATTATCAGTTGGATTTACTGTATATTTCATGATAGCTCTTGACATAAATAAACAGTAATTGTTTTTAAACTTATAAATTTGGTGACTTGAATTATCGGGTATTTGTAGAAGAATTTTTGGTTAATTCACTTGTGTTGGGACTCCGGGGCATATGGGGCTGGAATTGACTGCGCTCGAGCCCAGGATGACATAACAGCATAACGGAAGATTTTCCACTTCTTTGGTGGTCTAGTCACAAACTAAGTAATAGAATCCTTTCCCTCCTTCCTTAATAGGTTTGAAGAAGTAAAGGGCTTTTTCAGAGTTGGAGAATGCTGTATTATTGAAATTGAAAACAGCACTTGAACAGTTATTTAAATATTTGGGATTTGCTCAGCAAGTGTGGAAAATCTCCCATTCGCACATTCACAAAAGCTGCACTCCTGATCATGACTGGAAACCAGAAAGAAGTTGGTGAAGGGCGTTTAAGTTGGATAGGAAACTTTAAAAAGAGATTAAAACTCCCAAACAATTCTCATCCAAAGATTTTTTTTTAAAAATGTATTTTATTACAAACATGTATAAAAACAGGTTACAGCAAATAAACACCCCGGGAAACATACTTCCCAACAATCAACTATATTCTCATCCAAAGATGTGCAGGTTAGGTGGATTGGTCATGTTAAATTGTCCCTTAGTGTCCAAAGATGTACAGGGTAGGTGGATTGGCCATGCTAAATTGTCCCTTAGTGTCCAAAGATGTACAGGGTAGGTGGATTGGCCATGATAAACTGCCCCTAGTGTCCAAAGGTTAGGTGAGGTTATGGGTTTAGGCGGGGGGAGTGGGCCTGGGTCAGGTGCTCTTTCGGAGGATCAGTGCCGACTCAATGCGCCAAATGGCCTCTTTCTGCACTGTAGGGATTCTACGATTCTAAGTTAAAGATGGCTCCCAGAAATTTAAATCTGTATCTCAAAGAAATATATCTCCTGAGCACAGGGACCATGCGGGTGGTTGTGGTAAAGCTGGACAGTTAGGAAGTCACTGCGAGAGGAGAGAGGCTGAATTTAAGTGGCACCGTGCCATCTACTTGCCCATAACTCAAGCTGCCCTCAGCTGTGCACCACACTTGCCATTAATCCACCCCTGCCATCCTGGTATCTCAGCACCCAGAATCTGCACCATCCCAAAGCCCATGGTAATCCAGATGACTTTCATGGCTTGAGCCCCGCTCCAAGTCCCGGTAGCACTAAGACACAAGTCTCACAGGGAAGCTGAAGCAGCTTCACACTTGTTAAATACCTTGAGTCCTTTGCTATAAAAATATAATTAATTTTCAGATTCCCTGTGGTGTTTTTCTGAGGTCATCACAGGGGCCATCCCAATTCTTATCATCAGAGATCCTGACTTCTGAACATTGACCTGGCATCTGGCGAGGATTGGGTTCTGAGAGTTACAGAAATACTGGAGAGGAGTATTCTGGTGCAAATCCTCGAATCCCTGGGAGGGAGAATGGGAGATTTGGCAGCATTGGAAATTTTGGGGAATTGAAGAAAGGTGTTCTGATCTAAGTATAGAGGGTGAAGCAGCCAATGGATGCCCTACGATCCAGAGGACTGGGGAGGAAGTTTTGGAACGTGGGGGAATCAGAGTTATTGGAGGTACGGTTACTGGGGTGAGATGTATCATTCGGGGGATCCAAAACAATAGGACTACCATTGGGTCCTTTCAACCATCAAATCTCATTCGCCTCATATGTTTTCACCCTTTTGGCCCCTTTGTGACTTTAATGGCCTTAGATACCTTCTATCCCCACTTTCCCCAACAACAACTGGTTGCTGTCTCCATTTGCCTGCCTTACAAGTATCGACATGTGAATATTATGCTTCATAAATGATGAAAGGAAGACTTGCATTTATAAAGGTCCTCTCACGGACTCAGGACATCCCAAAGCACTTTACAGCTAATTAAATGCTTTCGAAGTTATAATATCTTCAGCAGTCCCGAGAAAGTAACACCAACAAAAGGTTTATTTTGGGAAACTAAGTAAAGGCCGCAACGCAGCAAAGAGCACATAGGCCCCAGGCAGGACTGCCGGTCAGGCCGGTCCCAATTCAGGCCGGCTTTTAAGCAATAGATTCACGAGTCCCAGCTGCTAGGCCTCCACCCTTCAGCGGGGTCAGATCATATTCCACAAACCCCATGAGGGTCACCGCCGTGGGTCTCGTGAGGGTTATTACACAAGTGTAGTCACTATTGCAATGTAGGAAACAAAGAAAATATTTGTGAACAGTAAGATCCGACAAATAATAACGTGTTGATAAAATAGAATAGAATTGCTGCAGTGCAGAAGGAGGCCATTCGGCCTATCGAGTCTGCACTGACCCTCTGAAAGAGCACGCTACCTAGGCCCACTCCCCCACCCTATCCCCGTAGCCCCACCTAACCTGCACATCTTTGGACTTGTGGGAGGAAACCGGAGCACCCGGAGGAAACCCACGCAGACACGGGGAGAACGTGCAGACTCCGCACAGTGACCCAAGCTGGGAATCGAACCTGGGACCCTGCAGCTGTGAGGCAGCAGTGCTAACCATTGTGCCACCCCTGACGTTCAGATTATTTGGATTAGTCGTGTTGATGGAGGGATAAGTATTGGCTCGGACAGAGAGCCGGCACGGTAGCATAGTGGTTAGCACTGTTGCTTCACAGCTCCAGGGTCCTGGGTTCAATTCTTGGCTTGGGTCAATGAGTGTGGAGTCTGCACGTTCTCCCCGTGTCTACGTGGGTTTCCTCCGGGTGCTCCGGTTTCCTCCCACAAGTCCCGAAAGACGTGCTGTTAGGTGAATTGGACATTCTGAATTCTCACTCTGTACCCGAACAGGCGCCGGAATGTGGCGACTAGGGGCTTTTCACAGTAACTTCATTGCAGTATTAATGTAAGCCTACTTGTGACAGTAATAAAGATTATTAAATAGCGGCATGAGACCTTTGCCAATCACCTGAGCGGGCAGCCATGGTTCCAGGTTAACTGCCCAAGCTGTAAGGCCGTGGCAAGCCCCTCAGTATTGCACTGGAGTGCCTACCTAGATTGCGTGCTCAGGTTTCTGGAGAGGGACTTAAACCCACAACTTGCTGACTCATATGGAAAAGCGACACCACTGAGCCAAGGACGACGTGTAGATTCCCGATGCATGTTCCCGGCCTGAGCCAGGAGCACAGGAGCAGAACAGTTTTGGAGTTTGCCAGACATAAGTTTCCACAAACAAACAAAAGCGTGCCTCAGAAAAGCTCACTGTTTATGCTGTTTTTGCAAAAACATTGGGCTTCAAAAATGATTCAGGAGAGATTTCTTAATTGCTTACTCACAAACCAACGCAATAATGGATAGAAACAAAATCATCCTTTGTAAACAGTCGCTATTTTCTAACCAGCAAAAGGAAAACAAGAAGAGCAGTTATTCTTCCCACTGCTATCTCTCACACGATAATCACTGCTATCATTCATAGAATCGTAGAATCCCGACATTGCAAATGGAGGCCAAGGTTGGTATCATGACCGGTACAGCCTTGGAGGGCTGAAGGACCTGTTCCTGTGCTGTATTGTTCTTTGTTCTTTTGTTCTTATTTCCCCCAAACGGCCATCCCATTTCCTTTTGAAATCATTCATCGACTCTACTTCTATACCCCTCGTAGGCAGTGAGCTCCAGCTCATTGTCACCCACGGTGTAAAAAGGTTCCTCCTCACGTTTTTGTACGCAATGCCTTGCGGGAAAGTCCCACTTATCTCCAAATATTCAAGACCTCCTCCTCTGTTTGAGAGAAGGCTCTGTCCCACAGAATATGCATGACACAAACATCATAACATTAGACAATCGAGGGGATTGCAACAACTACCATTGTGTTCCTCAGAATCACTGGGAAGGCCTTTGCCAGTGTCAATCTAATGAGGTTCCATCAAGTACCCAGTAGAATATACCTAGAGGTACAATGTGGCTTCAGAGCAGGCAGATATACCGTAGTCATGATTTCTCCCGATGTCAGCTTCAAGAGAGGTGCAGAGAGCAGCAAACACCTTTTCTTGGGTCTCACAAAACCCGTGAGTGGGATGGGCCTCTCTGGAGACTAGAAAACAATCATCTGTCCTCCAAAGCTTTGCAGTCTGATATTGCACACAAGATACAGGCCAATTACCCCCCTATCAGTCTACTCTCCATCATCAGTAAAGTGGTGGAAGGAGTCATCAACAGGGCTATCAAGCGGCACTTACTCAGCAATAACCTGCTCACGGACACTCAGTTTGAGTTCCGTCAGGGTCACTCATATCCTGACCTCATTACAGCCTTGGTTCAAACATGGACAAAAGAGCTGAACTCCAGTGATCAGGGGCGAAATTCTCCGACCCCCAGCAGGGTCGGAGAATTGCCTGGGGCTGCCTAAAATCCCGCCCTCGCCGTGGCAGAGATTCTCCGCCACCCGGGAAGTGGCGGTGGCGGGAATCTCGCCCCGCCGATCGGAGAGGCCCCTGCGGTGATTCTCCGGCCCGGATGGGCCGAAGTCCCGCCGCTGGGAGGCCTCTCCCGCCGCCGAGGTTTGAACCACCTCTGTAACGGTGGGATCAGTGACGCGAGCAGGCCCCCGGGGTCCTGGGGGGGGGCCCCCACGGTGGCCTGGCCCGTGATCAGCTGGCTGCTGACGTCACCGCCGGCGCATGCGCCGACCGGCGAAAGCCTTTCAGCCAGCCCCGCTGCCGGTGGCGCCGGTTTTTTGCGCCAGTCTTCTGGTGCCAACCGCTCCGGCGTGGGGCTGGCCCCCAAAGGTGGGGAGAATTCCCCACCTTTGGGGAGGAGCGACCCCTGAGTGGTTGGCGCCACTCCCCTACGCCGGCACCCTCCGTCACGCCGGGTAGGGGAGAATGCCGCCCCAGGGATGAGGTGAGAGTGACTGCCCCTGACATCAAGGCAGCATTTGACCGAGTGTGGCATCAAGGAGCCCGAGCTAAACTGGAGTCAATAGGAATCAGGGGGGGAAACTCTCCGCTGGTTGGGAGTCATACCCGGCAGATAATTGTGGTGGTTGGAGGTCAATCATCTCAGCTCCAGGACATCACTGTAAGGGGTTCCTCAGGGTAGTGTCCTCAGCCCAACCATCTTCATCAATGACCTTCCTTCCATCATAAGGTGATGTTTGCGGATGACTGCACAATGTTCAGCACCATTCACGACTCCTCAGATAATGAAGCAGTCCGTGTCCAAATGCAGCAAGACCTGGACAATATCCAGGCTGGGCTGACAAGTGGCAAGTTACATTTGCGCCACATAAGTGCCCGGCAATGACCATCTCCTATCAGAGAGAATCTAACCATCGCCCTTTGACATTCAATGGCATTACCATCGCTGAATCCCCCACAATCAACATCCTGGGGGTTACCATTGATCAGAAACCGAACTGGACCCAGCCGTATAAATACTGTGGGTACAAGAGCAGGTCAGAGGCTGGGAATCCTGCGGAGAGTAACTCACCTCCTGACCCCCCAAATCCTGTCCACCATCTACAAGGCACAAGCCAGGAGTGTGATGGAATACACTCCACTTGCCTGGATGAGTGCAACTCCAACAACACTCAAGAAGCTCAACACCATCCAGGACAAAAGCAGCCCCGCTTTTTTAGTGCCTCTTCTACAAGTATTCACTCCCTCCACCACCGACACACAGTGACAGCCGTGTGTACCATCTACAAGATGCGCTGCAGTAACTCACCAAACTCCTTATGCAGCACCTTCCAAACCCACGACCAGTACCACCTAGAAGGACAAGAGCAGCAGATACCTAGGAACCCCACCACCTGGAGGTTCCCCTCCAAGTCACTCACCACCCTGACTGGGAAATATATCGGCCGTTCCTTCACTGTCGCTGGGGCAACATCCTGGAACTCCCTCCCTAACAGCACAGTGGGTGTACCTACACCACATGGACTGCAGCGGTTCAAGAAGGCAGCTCACCACCACCTTCTCAAGGGGGCAATTAGGGATGGGCAATAAATGCTGGCCTAGCCAGTGATGCCACACCCGTAAATCAATTGAAAAACTGTAAAACCATCCTTACTGTTTGCCATTCCTCCAAGTTTGGTATCATTGGTAAAATTTGAAATTTTACTCTGATGGGCCGAAGGGTTCCTTCTGCACTGTGTATTTACGTGATTCTGTGATTCCAGTATATACTAAAAAGCAGAGGTCCCAGCACTGAGCCTTGGGAAACACCATTGTCCACCATCCTCCAGTCTGAAAAATAACCATTTATCATGACTCGCTGTTTTCAGTCCTTCAGCCAATTTTTTTGTCCAAGGTGACACTGACCCTCCTATTCCATGAGCTTTAATCTTGTTACCCAGCTTTTTATGTGGTCATTTGTCAAACATTTTCTTAAAATCCACATAAACAACATCTACCACATTTCCCTCATCGACCTTCATTCCCTTCAGGGTTCCTTCTCCGTCATTTCATCAAACTATTAAACTAGCTTAGCCAAACACCTTTCGCCGCCACCTCCATATTAGCACTCAACTCTGCCCTCGCCTCAGCTGATCGGCTGCCTCATCCATGCCTGACTATTCCCTCACCCTCCAGGCTGCGCCCCCCTCCCCCCCCCCACATTCTACCCTCCGTAAACTTGGAGTCATCTAAATCTCTGCTGCCCTGTGTCGTAACTAGCATCTAGTCCCATTCCCCTCTCACCTGCTGTGCTCGCTGACCTACACCGGCTCCCAGTCAATCCACGTCTTGATTTTAAAAATTCTCATCCTTGTTTTCAAACCCTTCCATGTCCTCTCCCCATCCTTATCTCTGGAATCTCCTCTCGCCTCACAACCCTCCGTGACCTCTGTGCCTCTCTAATTCTAATTCGTGTTCATTCCTGATTTTAATCGCTCCGGCATTGGCAACCCGGGTCTTCAGCTGCCTGGACCTCACGCTCTGGAATTCCCTCCCTAAACCTCTCCATCCTCTCTCGACCTCACTTTGTCCCCTTGAAGACACTGCTTAAAACCAACCTCATTGACCAGGTGTTTTGTCACCAGCCCCTCATATTTCTTTTATGGCTCAGTATCATACCGTGCTTAATTATGCTCCTGGGAAGCACCTCGGGATGTTTTATAATGTTAAAGGTGCTCCACCAACACAAGTTATGTGAATAAAATCTCCAGCTGAAGGTGAACAAACCTCTTCCATGTTATCACCTGGTGGCCAGTGTACGGAACTGCAAGGCAGGCACGCTGATGGGAAAATCACGTCACTGGGCCGAAGTCACCAGATGTGTACACAATTCAAATGGAAAATCCCATTGGGATGGCTGGCATAGGACTTTTGAATGGAAAAATGACAGGCCACACCAATTTGAACTGACTTTCCTGAAATAATCGGCCTCTCATTGCGAAGGAAACACTTTGGAAAAAATGAAACTCTCAAATGTTCACTGGACGAAGGGGCACGCCCTTCTACTCTTCAACTTCAATCCACGGTGGAAAATTCTGCTGATTGTACACAATCAAAATACACAGACTGCTGAACTGTTGCTGAGTAAAGATATTAATCTCGACCCTTGATGGCTGCGTGCTTTTTCAGGTGAATTGGGCGGCTGAGGCCTGACTGTGATGAGGAGAAATGTCTTCACTCAGAGGGCTGTGAATCTTTGGAATTCTCTATCCCAGAGAGTTGTGGGTGCTCCATCGCTGAATAGATTTAAGACTGAGATCTAAACATTTTTGGCCTCAAAGATAAATAAGTAAATCTCTCAAAGAGATAAATGGGGAGCAGACAGGAAAGTGGAATTAAGGTACAAGGTCAGCTATGAATGTCTGGAATGGTGGAGCAGGCTTGAGGGGCGGAATGGCTTACTCCTGCACCTATTTTTTATGTTCTTCCATAAATGGCAGCCCCCCCCCCCGCCGCTGCTTCCTCCCTCTGCGGCGTGTCTTCTGGCAGTGGAGGTGTCCCGCCATTAGCTGACAGCAGGATCCTCCTGTACCACTACCACTGCTGTCAATTGTTCACACCAGGGGCGGCATTCTCCCCTACCCGGCGTGACGGAGGGTCCCGGAGTAGGGGAGTGGCGCCAACTACTCAGGGGTCGGGCCTCCCCAAAGGTGGGGAATTCTCCCCACCTTTGGGGGCCAGCCCCGCGCCGGAGCGGTTGGCACCAGAAGACTGGCGCATAAAACCGGCGCCCCCGGCAGCGGGGCTGGCCGAAAGGCTTTCGCCGGTCGGCGCATGCGCTGGCGGTGACGTCAGCAGCCAGCTGCTGCTGACGTCACCACCAGCACATGCGTGATGTGGGTTTCTCTTCCGCTTCCGCCATTGCGGAGGCCGTGGCGGCCGCGGAAGAGAAATAGTGCAGCCAGGGCACTGGCCCGGAGTCTGAGCGGGGGGCCCCGATCGCGGGCCAGGCCACCGTGGGGGCACCCCCCGGGGTTCGATCGCCCCCCCGCCCCCCCAGGACCCCGGGGCCCGCTCGCGCCGCTGATCCCGCCGTTCCAGAGGTGGTTCAAACCTCGGCGGCGGGAGAGGCCTCCCAGCGGCGGGACTTCGGCCCATCCGGGCCGGAGAATCACCGCAGGGGCCTCTCCGATCGGAGTGGCAAGATTCCGCCGCCGCCACTTCCCGGGTGGCGAGAATCTCTGCCACGGCGGGGGCCGGATTTTAGGCGCCCCCAGACGATTCTCCGACCCTGCTGGGGGTCGGAGAATTTTGCCCGAGGACTGTAATACCCCCCTCCCGACGGGAATGACCGAAAAATCTTGCCCGACGCCTTGACAGCACACATTGCGCCATGTTGGGATGTACCATTCGCACGATTTTCCTGAGGGAGGTATTGACAGGGTGGACATGGAGAGGATGTTTCCTCTTGTGGGAGAATCTAGAACTCGGGGTCACTGTTTATAAATAAGGGGTCACTCATTTAAAATGGAGATGCTGCCTCACAGCGTTAGGTACCCGGGTTCCATTCCCCGCTGGGTGACTGTCTGCACGTTCTCCCCTTGTCTGCGTGGGTTTCCTCCGGGTGCTCCGGTTTCCAAAGATGTGTAGGTTAGGTGGATTGGCTATGCTAAATTGTCCCTTAGTGTCCAAAGATGTACAGGTTAGGTGGATTGGCCATGCTAAATTGTCCCTTAGTGTCCAAAGATGTACAGGTTAGGTGGATTGACCATGTTAAATTGTCCCTTAGTGTCCAAAAATGTGCAGGTTAGGTGGATTGGCCATGTTAAATTGTCCCTTAGTGTCCAAAGATGTGCAGGTTAGGTGGATTGGCCATGCTAAATTGTCCCTTAGTGTCCAAAGATGTGCAGGTTAGGTGGATTGGCCATGTTAAATTGTCCCTTAGTGTCCAAAGATGTACAGGTTAGGTGGATTGACCATGTTAAATTGTCCCTTAGTGTCCAAAGATGTACAGGTTAGGTGGATTGGCCATGTTAAATTGCCCTTAATGTCCAAAGATGTGCAGGTTAGGTGGGATTATGGGACTGGGGTGTGGGCGTAGCTAGGGTGATATTTCAGAGGGCTGGTGCAGACTCGATGGGCTGAATGGCTCCTTCTGCGCTGTAGGGATTCTATGATTCTAATCCATCAGGTCATACAGATGCATATGATTTCACTGGGCAGAGATCTCTGTGTTCCAATACAATCACTACCACTAAAGCTACAAATTTGTTTGTGTCTCAGTTTTAGTGAAATCCAAGGTGAAGAAGAACACAATGGAAGGGATTCCATTGTCGTGGGCATTGGCTCCCGCTGTGTTACATTGCAGAGAGCCAAGTCTTTGATACTTCAAGCTGAGAAGAAACGAGGAGTAAGTCTGCACTGGCCTGTACTCAGGGAGTGCGGCTACGATTCCTGAACCACACAGACTTGGAAGTTGCCAGGTTCTACCCCTTGGGGTGAATTGGGTGACGTCAGGTTCTATCGTCGCTCCTCGTGGCCCCTGAGTTAAGAAGAGGAAGAATCAGTCAGTGTTCCTCCTGTTGATCACTACTCGGTGATCTCGATTGGAAAGTAAGTGCCGATGAAGGCAGGGAGGGAGCAGGACCTTAGCTCCAAAGTCATCTCCGTTTGAAGGTCAAACTGAAACAGGAGAATACTCACTGAGGCAGATGGAAGGGCAGAAAATTAAAGCGGCAATTCAGTGACATTTATATTTAATTCTTCATCAAGTTAAACAAATCCTTCAGTTACAATGTGCAGTCTAGTAGAAAGGAGGGGCAGGCTGGCTGAATGAGTTTTGTACATGAATAGATAGGTGCAGACATGATGGGCCGAGGAGCCTGGTTCTGTGCTGATAAACGCCTAATGACCATGACTTAGTTGTGGCGATCTAACTTAAAACGTTAATGGTCTGCAGTTCCATGACATAGCTGTTTGGAATCCTCTGGCAGTCTGTTCTCATCTATCTGTTCTGGAACAAGTTCGCAACAGAAAGAGAAGTGGATTGATTGTAGCAATGGAGGATTCCGATTCTGGAAAACAATGAGTATAAATAACTGCATGGAAAAGAATGAGTATAAATAACTGCATAGAAAAAGCTGACTAAAGTGACTGCTGGCTAGCCTCATGCATGGCGTCAGGTCTTAGAGTGGACACAAACTCGATTTACGTTTGAAATACAATTTCTTAGGCTAAATCGTGTTATTACCGGAAAAGGCAAGGTTCAATGGACACCAACAAATCTGAAACCCTAACAAAGTACGTTACCTGCAGCAAGACATCACCAATATCGATTGACGGCTGGATTGAATACTGGTCTCCACGTGATGGCAGTTTCCATTTCAACCAGGAAGCACAATTCAGAGCGGACGAAAGTCATAATTTGCCCTGAACAGTGAACATGCACCCTGATTTGGGAAAACATAAACAAAGAATCTGCACAGAGTCAACGATTCATCCTCTCCTGGGAGTGTTTGATGGGGATAGTGTAGAGGGAGCTTTACTCTGTATCTAACCCCGTGCTGTACCTGTCCTGGGAGTGTTTGATGGGGACAGTGTAGAGGTAGCTTTACTCTGTATCTAACCCCATGCTGTACCTGTCCTGGGAGTGTTTGAAGGGAACAGTGTAGAGGGAGCTTTACTCTGTATCTAACCCCGTGCTGTACCTGTCCTGGGAGTGTTTGATGGGGACAGTGTAGAGGGAGCTTTACTCTGTATCTAACCCCGTGCTGTACCTGTCCTGGGAGTGTTTGATGGGGACAGTGTAGATGGAGCTTTACTCTGTATATAACCCCGTGCTGTACCTGTCCTGGGAGTGTTTGATGGGGATAGTGTAGAGGGAGCTTTACTCTGTATCAAACCCCGTGCTGTACCTGTCCTGGGAGTGTTTGATGGGGACAGTGTAGAGGGAGCATTATTCTGTATCTAACCCCGTGCTGTACCTGTCCTGGGAGTGTTTGATGGGGATAGTGTAGAGGGAGCTTTACTGTGTATCTAACCCCGTGCTGTACCTGTCCTGGGAGTGTTTGATGGGGACAGTGTAGAGGGAGCATTATTCTGTATCTAACCCCGTGCTGTACCTGTCCTGGGAGTGTTTGATGGGGATAGTGTAGAGGGAGCTTTAATCTGTATCTAACCCCGTGCTGTACCTGTTCTGGGAGTGTTTGATGGGGACAGTGTAGATGGAGCTTTACTCTGTATATAACCCCGTGCTGTACCTGTCCTGGGAGTGTTTGATGGGGATAGTGTAGAGGGAGCTTTACTCTGTATCAAACCCCGTGCTGTACCTGTCCTGGGAGTGTTTGATGGGGACAGTGTAGAGGGAGCATTATTCTGTATCTAACCCCGTGCTGTACCTGTCCTGGGAGTGTTTGATGGGGATAGTGTAGAGGGAGCTTTACTGTGTATCTAACCCCGTGCTGTACCTGTCCTGGGAGTGTTTGATGGGGATAGTGTAGAGGGAGCTTTAATCTGTATCTAACCCCGTGCTGTACCTGTTCTGGGAGTGTTTGATGGGGACAGTGTAGAGGGAGCTTTACTCTGTATCTAATCCCGTGTTGTACCTGTCCTGGGAGTGTTTGATGTGGATAGTGTAGAGGGAGCTTTACTCTGTATATAATCCCGTGCTGTACCTGTCCTGGGAGTGTTTGATGGGGACAGTGTAGAGGGAGCTTTACTCTGTATCTAACCCCGTGCTGTACCTGTCCTGAGAGTGTTTGATGGGGACAGTGTAGAGGGAGCTTTACTCTGTATCTAACCCCGTGCTGTCCCTGTCCTGGGAGTGTTTGATGGGGACAGTGTAGAGGGAGCTTTACTCTGTATCTAACCCCGTGCTGTACCTGTCCTGGGAATGTTTTATGGGGACAGTGTAGAGGGAGCTTTACTCTGTATCTAACCCCGTGCTGTACCTGTCCTGGGAGTGTTTGATGGGGACAGTGTAGAGGGACCTTTACTCTGTATCTAACCCCGTGTTGTACCTGTCCTGGGAGTGTTTGATGGGGGACAGTGTAGAGGGACCTTTACTCTGTATCTAACCCCGTGCTGTTCCTGTCCTGGGAGTGTTTGATGGGGACAGTGTAGAGGGACCTTTACTCTCTATCTAACCCCATGCTGACCCTGTGTGTCTGTGTGAGAATCACAGACACTGAACCCTGTCCCCTCACCGTGTGCGTGTGTGTGTGGGAATCACAGAGACAGTCTCCACTCCGTTCATTGTGTATTGCTGCCTTTGCTGAGAGTGGTTCTTGTGGAACAAACACTGAGTTGACTGTTTCAGTCTTACTGAGATTATTGATTAACGGAGTAGACTGCCACCTAGAGGATTGAATGCAGACCAGCTTGAAGTCTTCGGGAAATATCTGTTTTGCAGTCAATTTCCAAATGAGACAGTTTGCTCTTGTTGCTGGAGTGAAAATAGTTTGCGGAGGTGTCAAAGGAGCTCGGTCGACTGCATGAGTCCTTCTCAATCTTACGTTGAATACTCCGTGACCAGTGCACAGTACCTCCGAATCTGCGGGGCAGGTTCGAGGGACTGAGTGGTTCCTGATCCGCATTCATATCGATGTTTCTATGTTGAACTTGGTTGTTGGGGAATGATGCCTGGAAACTTTCCTTCTCACAAAGTCAAAAAATCTGAATCTCTCTCCCTCGAAAGCTGGAGGTTTCCAAGCCCAGATGACTCATTTTCCATTGCATCTGGGTGGTAAAGGTACAATACCAAGGTGGCCGGAGAGAATTAAAATCGGGATTAGCCACGAGTCCAGTGACTGGTGGAATGGGCTTGAGGGTCTCTGTATGAATTGCACCGTTAACTGGGGGATTTTGAACAAGAGGACAATGTACCTTCACCTAAATCCTACCATTAAAGATGGAACATTACAAATATAAAATGGTGGCCTGGACATGTGTGATGAACAGTATTAATAACTGCTGTAAACGGTACCTGACCTTTAATACCTTGCCCCTTTAAGATGCTTGGAACTCTGGGGGACTCCGCCTCTGGCTACGCCCCCAGGAAACGATATATAGGCTAAGCGTCCATGTAGTGAGCACACTTCTCTCGGATGCTGTTCAGTTCTCTGTAGATTAAAGCCTTTTGATTACCGACCTCGCTCTCGCGTCGTAATTGAGGGTGCCTCAATATGAAAATTCATAATATACAAAGAGATAATCTTCCAAAATAAAGTCACAGGTTTATACCTTGCCCAGCTGAGAGTCCCAGTCCCAGAGTCATACAGTACAGGAGAGGCCCTTCTACCCATCGAGTCTGCACTGACACAACTAAAGGCGGGATTCTCGGTCCGATCACGTTCGCGGGATTCGGCGGTTCCGCTGCACTGAATGGGAGATTTGGTTCAGTGCCAAGTTCCCCGTCCTCGCTCGCAGCGATAGCGGGGCCATCTCTCAACGGAGAATCCCGGCTCAAATCGACACCGATCCCACTTCCCAGCACTTGGGCCATTGCCTCGAATGTTAAAGCATTTCAAGTGCTCATCCATGTACTTTTTAAAGGTTGTGGAGTTTCCTGCCTCTACTACCCTCCCAGTGTGTTCCAAACTCCCATCACCCTCTGGGTGAAAAGGTTTTCCTCAAATCCCTCTAAATCTCCCACCCCCACCTTGAAATTGTATCCCCTTATTATCGACCCATTAATAAAGTGGAACAGATGCTTCCTATCCCCACCCTGTCCATACCCCTCAATCTTATTCACCTCAATCAGGTCCGCCCTCAGCCTTCTCGGCTCTAAAGAAAACCCAAGCCTATCCAGCCTCTCTTCATAGCTCAAATGCTCCACCCTAGGCAACATCCTGGTGAATCTCCTCTGCACCCCCTCCAGTACAATCACATCCTTCCTATAGTGTGGTGACCAGAACTGCACCAGTACTCCAGCTGTGGCCTCACCAAAGTCCTGTACAGCTCCAACATAACCTCCACGTTCTTATAATCAATCACAACTGATTAAGGCAAGTGTTCCATATACCTTCTTAACCACACTATTAACCATTCCTCCGCCTTCAGGTATCTGCGAACAACCGCCCCAAGATCCCTCTGTTCCTCTGAGCTTCCTAGTGTCCAGCCATTCATTGAAATGTTCTTTTTAAGCAATCATAGGTGTAACACACCAATTCTAATTCTCTGCCCGAACCAGAAGTGTACCATCCCGATGAGAAATGGTTCTCGTTTGTATCCTTTCAGTGAGAAACATTATGATCAGCACCGTTTTTTTCCTTGAAGAATCACAGTTATTTCCTCTCTTATTGAGATGCGAACAAGAATTGGTCTCTTTAACCGTACTCTGCCTATTGAACAACAGCGGTTCGCTGTGCTGGATTCATACGCCACGGGGAGTGGGAAAAGGACCTTGCATGGCTTCCAGGCACCGAGTGCATTTATTACCCAAATGCAACTCCCCAAAGGGCAGTGGAACTCAGATAAAGGATAGGAAATAAAGCTGGAGAATCACGTCGGACCAAAAAAGTTTAATGGAGGAAGCCACGGTGTTAGATTTCACCCTAATAGGGGGAAGCAGGGTGGCACAGTGGTTAGCGTGGCCCCTCACAGCGCCAGGGACTGGGGTTCAATTCCGACCTTGGATCACTGTCTGTGCGGAGTCTGCACATTCTCCCCATGTCTGCGTGGGTTTCCTCCGGGTGCACCGGTTTCCTCCCATGATCATAATGAATGGCAGAACAGGCTCGAAGGGCCGAATGGCCTCCTCCTGCTCTTATTTTCTACGTACGTTTCGACGTAACAACAGCCTGCATTTATGTCGTACCTTTGATGGGCCAACAGGTCCTCCCTCACCAGAGGAGCGTAAGCAGACACACACTGACAATGGGCAGATGGACGAGCTGTTAGCACAGATGAGTGAACGCAGTCGTAGGGTTTAAGCAGCTTCTGAATGAATGAGTGGAGAAGAGGTTGAGGGTTTGGTGAGTCGGGGGGGGGGGGGGGGGGGGGGGGGGGGGGGGGTGGGGAGGGGGGGTTTGGAATTCCAAAGCTCAGAGAGAATGCAACTGAAGGCACGTCTGTAAATGTCAGGTCAAAGGAAACTTACGACACTCAAGAGACCAGAATTGGAGGGGCAGGGAATTTGTAGGTTACAAAGTTAGGTCGAACTTTGAAAATAAGGATGAGAATTTTTAAATGGCGGTGTTGGTGGGCCGGGAAAGGGGTGGGGGGTGGTGGGGTGGGGGGGGGGGGGGGGGGGGGTAGCTTGGGAACAGAGTTTGTGGCGGACACCAAGGCTTAGTCTATAGACCTCCGAATAGTTCCAGAGATGTAGAGGAAAGGATTGCAAAGATGATTCTCGACAGGAGCGAGAGTAATAGGGTAGTTGTTATGGGGGACTTTAACTTTCCAAATATTGACTGGAAATACTATAGTTCGTGTACTATAGATGGGTCAGTTTTTGTGCAGTGTGTGCAGGAGGGTTTTCTGACACTGTATGTAGACAGGCCAACAAGGGGCGAGGCCACATTGGATTTGGTACTGGGTAATGAACCCGGCCAGGTGTTAGATTTAGATGTAGGTGAGCACTTTGGTGATAGTGATCACAATTCGGTTATGTTTACTTTAGCAATGGGCAGGGATAGGTATATACCACGAGGCAAGAATTATAGCTGGGGGAAAGGCAATTATGATGCTATTCAGCAAGATTTAGGATGTATAGGATGGGGAAGGAAACTGCAGGGGATGGGTACAATCGAAATGTGGAGCTTTTTCAAGGAACAGCTACTGCGTGTCCTTGATAAGTATGTACCTGTCAGGCAGGGAGGAAGTTGTCGAGCAAGGGAACCGTGGTTTACTAAGGAAGTTGAAGCACTTGTCAAGAGGAAGAAGAAGGCTTATGTTAGGATGAGACATGAAGGCTCAGTTAGGGCACTTGAGTAAGATTAGAGCCAATCAAGGATAGTAGTGGAAAGTTGTGTATGGAATCAGAGGAGATAGGGGAAGCGTTAAATGGATATTTTTCATCAGTGTTTACACTGGAGAAAGACAATGTTGTCGAGGAGAATACTCAGGTTCAGTCGACCAGGCTAGATGGAATTGAGGTTCACAAGGAGGAGGTGTTAGCAATTTTGGAAAATGTAAAAATAGATAAGTCCCCTGGGCCAGATGGTATTTATCCTAGGATTCTCTGGGAAGCCAGGGAGGAGGTTGCAGAGCCTTTGTCCTTGATCTTTATGTCGTCTTTGTCGACAGGAATAGTGCCGGAAGACTGGAGGATAGCAAATGCTGTCCCCTTGTTCAAGAAGGGGAGTAGAGACAACACTGGTAATTATAGACCTGTGAGTCTTACTTCGGTTGTGGGTAAAATGTTGGAAAAGGTTATGCGGAGAGTCGTAAAGGCTGCCGTGAAACTGGCCGTGTTTCACAGCAGCCTCCGCGCCCCCTCCCGGGACCCGATTCTCCCCCCAGGTCAGGACTAGCAGCACGGCCTCGCGAAGCACGGCATCGCAGGCTTAGCGACCGTCGCTAAGCCCGCGCGCCAAGGGTCACGGCGGCTGACGCCCACGATGACGTCAGCCGTGCATGCGCGGATTGGACGGCTCCAACCCGCGCATGCGCAGATGACGTCATCACGCATATGCGTCAAACCCGCGCATGCGCGGGCCGTCATGCCCCTCAGCCACCCCGTGGACTGATCCTGCGGGGCAGCAGAGGAACAAAGAGTGCTCGGGTTTCGGTCCCGCTGCCCGCGATCGGTGGGCACCGATCGCGGGCCCATGCCACCCTTGGCACGACTGTGCCAATCGGTGCCATGGTTGTCGGGAACGGCACTTTGCGGCCGTTTTCACGAACGGTGAGAGCAGGTGTGTTTGCGTTCGTGAAAACGGCCGTAAAGGCCTGGGAACTCGGCCCATCGGCTAGGGGAGAATCGCTGTTCGCCGTAAAAAACGGCGAGCAGCAATTCGTGTCGTGGGGCGGCCATGGGGGGGGGGGGGGGGGGAGAATAGCGGGAGGTCGGGAAAAATGTCGGGAAGGCCCTCCCGCTATTCTCTGACCTGTCATGGGCAGCGGAGAATCGCGCCCAGGGTTTATAATCATCTTGAAAAGAACAAGTTGATTAGCGATAGTCAACACGGTTTTGTTAAGGGTAGGTCATGCCTCACAAACCTTATTGAGTTTTTTGAGAAGGTGACCAAACAGGTGGATGAGGGTAAAGCGGTTGATGTGGTGTATATGGATTTCAGTAAGGCGTTTGATAAGGTTCCCCACGGTAGGCTATTGCAGAAAATAAGGAAGTATGGTATTAAAGGTGATTTAGCGGTTTGGATCAGTAATTGGCTAGCTGAAAGAAGATGGCAAATGTTCATCCTGGAGTTCAGTTACTAGTGGTGTACCGCAAGGATCTGTTTTGGGGCCACTGCTGTTTGTCATTTTTATAAATGACCTGGAAGAGGGTGTAGAAGGATGGGTTAGTAAATTTGCAGATGACACGAAGGTCGGTGGAGTTGTGGATAGTGCTGAAGGATGTTATAGGATACAGAGGGACATAGATAAGCTGCAGAGCTGGGCTGAGAGGTGGCAGATGGAGTTTAATGCGGAAAAGTGTGAGGTGGTTCACTTTGGAAGGAGTAACAGGAATGTAGAGTACTGGGCTAATGGGCAAGATTCTTGGTAGTGTAGATGAACAGAGAGATCTCGGCATCCAGGTACATAAATCCCTGAAAGTTGCCACCCAGGTCAATAGGGCTGTTAAGAAGGCATATGTTGTGCTAGCCTTTATAAGCAGGGGGATTGAGTTTCGGAGCCACGAGGTCATGCTGCAGCTGTACATAACTCTGGTGCGGCCGCACCTGGAGTACTGCGTGCAGTTCTGGTCACCACATTATAGGAAGGATGTGGAAGCTTTGGAAAGGGCTCAGAGGAGATTTACTAGGATGTTGCCTGGTATGGAGGGAAGGTCTTACGAGGAAAGGCTCAGGGACTTGAGGTTGTTTTCGTTGGAGAGGAGAAGGCTGAGAGGTGACTTAATAGAGACATATAAGATAATCAGAGGGTTAGATAGGGTGGACAGTGAGAGTCTTTTTCCTCGGATGGTGATGACCAACACGAGGGGACATAGCTTTAAATTGAGGGGTGGTAGATATAGGACAGATGTCAGAGGCAGTTTCTTTACTCAGAGAGTAGTAGGGGTGTGGAACGCCCTGCCTGCAACAGTAGTAGACTCGCCAACTTTAAGGGCATTTAAGTGGTCACTGGATAGACATATGGATGAAAATGGAATAGTGTAGGTCAGATAGGCTTCAGATGGTTTCACAGGTCGGCGCAACATCGAGGGCCGAAGGGCCCGTACTGCGCTGTAATGTTCTATGTTCTATGTTCTTAATAGTTACCATGTTATTGTTCACATTTGCAGCAATAACATATTAACTATTATCAGGACAGTGAAAACTAGCAGCTATGAAACATTTTATTCGTCATTTTAAAATGACAAAACTACTGGTTTACGAAAAGTACTTAACTGCGCAAAAATACTTATCAGCATTATTCTGTAGCGAGTAACTCACCTCCTGACCCCCCCCAAAGCCTGTCCACCATCTACAAGGCACAAGTCAGGAGTGTAATGGAATACTCTCCACTTGCCTGGATGAGCGCAGCTCCAACAACACTCAAGGAGCTCAACACCATCCAGGACAAAGCAGCCCCGCTTGATTGGCTCCCCTTTCACAAACATTCAATCCCTCCACCACCGACTCACAGTGACAGCCGTGTGTACCATCTACAAGATGCACTGCAGGAACTCGCCAAGGTTCCTTTGACAGCACCTTCCAAACCTACAGCCTCTACCATCTAGAAGGACAAGAGCAGCAGATACCTGGGAACCCCACCACCTGGAGGTTCCCCTCCAAGTCACTCACCACCCTGACTTGGAAATATATCGGCCGTCCCTTCACTGTCGCTGGGGCAACATCCTGGACCTCCCTCCCTAACAGCGCAGTGGGTATACCCACACCACATGGACTGCAGCGGTTCACCACTTACTCAAGGAAAATTAGGGGTGGGCAACAAATGCTAAGTTTGTGAGGGATGCCCACATCTCAAGAATGAATTTTAAATAATCTTATCTGTGAAAATTCTAATCCATAAGAAATAACTGTCTAGAAAACATGTTATGAATAAAAAAAATTATTGACATTAAATGATTGGTGTAAGAAGAAAAAGTACTTGACAAATGTTTGTATTCTCACATACTTACCCATAAGGAATACTTACAAAGATCTGCAATAAATATTTATTTACAAGAAATACTTATACTGGCCAAGAAGGAATATTTATACTTATCTGCAACAACTATTTATCTTACAATAAATCATTATATCGGAAATACTGATCTGTAAGCAATATTTATACTTATTTGAAATAAATATTTATTTACAAGAAATAATTATTTTATATTCTCGGGGGCAGTTTGGTGGGGCAGTGGTTAGCACTGCTGCCTCATGGTGCCAAGGACCCGGGTTCGATTCCGGCCCTGGGTCACTATCCGTGTGGAGTTTACACATTCTCCCCGTGTCTGTGTGCGTCTCACCCCCACAACCCAAAAAGATATGCAGGGTAGGTGGATTGGCCATGCAAAATTGCCCCTTAATTGGAAAAAAAGGAATTGGGTACTCTAATTTTTTATTTAAAAAAAATTTCTATTCACAAATGAAAATGAAAAAATGAAATGAAAATGGCTTATTGTCACGAGTAGGCTTCAATGAAGTTACTGTGAAATGCCCCTAGTCGCCATATTCCGGCGCCTGTCCGGGGAGGCTGGTACGGGAAATACTGATCTATAAGGAATATGTATACTTATCTGCAATAAATATTTATTTACAATAAATAATTATTTCACGTACTCAAATACTGATTAATAAGGGTTATTTATATTTATCTGCAATAAGTATATATTTGCAAGAAATTATTATTTTATACACTCAAATACTGATTAATAAAGGTTATTTATACTTATCTGCAATAAGTATATATTTGCAAGAAATTATTATTTTATACACTCAAATACTGATTAATAAGGGTTATTTATACTTATCTGCAATAAGTATATATTTGCAAGAAATTATTATTTTATATACTCAAATACTGATTAATAAGGGTTATTTATACTTATCTGCAATAAGTATATATTTGCAAGAAATTATTATTTTATATACTCAAATACTGATTAATAAGGGTTATTTATACTTATCTGCAATAAGTATATATTTGCAAGAAATTATTATTTTATATACTCAAATACTGATTAATAAGGGTTATTTATACTTATCTGCAATAAGTATATATTTACAAGAAATTATTATTTTATATACTCAAATACTGATTAATAAGGGTTATTTATACTTATCTGCAATAAGTATATATTTGCCAGAAATTATTATTTTATATACCCAAATACTGATTAATAAGGACGATTTATACTTATCTGCAATAAGTATATATTTGCAAGAAATTATTATTTTATATACTCAAATACTGATTAATAAGGATGTTTATACTTATCTGCAATAAGTATATATTTGCAAGAAATTATTATTTTATATACTCAAATACTGATTAATAAGGGTTATTTATACTTATCTGCAATAAGAATATATTTGCAAGAAATTATTATTTTATATACTCAAATATTGATTAATAAGGGTTATTTATACTTATCTGCAATAAGTATATATTTGCCAGAAATTATTATTTTATATACTCAAATACTGATTAATAAGGACGATTTATACTTATCTGCAATAAGTATATATTTGCCAGAAATTATTATTTTATATACTAAAATACTGATTAATAAGGACGATTTATACTTATCTGCAATAAGTATATATTTGCCAGAAATTATTATTTTATATACTAAAATACTGATTAATAAGGACGATTTATACTTATCTGCAATAAGTATATATTTGCCAGAAATTATTATTTTATATACTAAAATACTGATTAATAAGGATGTTTCTACTTATCTGCAATAAGTATATATTTGCAAGAAATTATTATTTTATATACTCAAATACTGATTAATAAGGGTTATTTATACTTATCTGCAATAAGAATATATTTGCAAGAAATTATTATTTTATATACTCAAATACTGATTAATAAGGACGATTTATACTTATCTGCAATAAGTATATATTTGCAAGAAATTATTTTATATACTCAAATACTGATTAATAAGGATGATTTATACTTATCTGCAATAAGTATATATTTGCCAGAAATTATTATTTTATATACTAAAATACTGATTAATAAGGACGATTTATACTTATCTGCAATAAGTATATATTTGCCAGAAATTATTATTTTATATACTAAAATACTGATTAATAAGGACGATTTATACTTATCTGCAATAAGTATATATTTGCCAGAAATTATTATTTTATATACTAAAATACTGATTAATAAGGATGTTTCTACTTATCTGCAATAAGTATATATTTGCAAGAAATTATTATTTTATATACTCAAATACTGATTAATAAGGGTTATTTATACTTATCTGCAATAAGAATATATTTGCAAGAAATTATTATTTTATATACTCAAATACTGATTAATAAGGACGATTTATACTTATCTGCAATAAGTATATATTTGCAAGAAATTATTTTATATACTCAAATACTGATTAATAAGGATGATTTATACTTATCTGCAATAAGTATATATTTGAAAGAAATTATTATTTTATATACTCAAATACGGATCAACGAAAGTGATTTAGAACTGAAAATAGCAGTCATTGAAATGAACACATAACCTCATCCAAAAGCACAGATAACACATGTCTCTGAAAACAAATGAGAAAAGTTAAAAAGCAGAGTAAACTTTGGTGCTGCCTCTTTGGGCACCCTATTGACAGGTTTTCAGGGCGGGTAAGAGGGGGGTCCTGTAATCCTCCCTCCCCCTGTGTCATTTCACTGCTCGCTTACCTATTATTCAGGTTCCGGGGCCTGGCCCTGCTTGCCTATTTAAAAAGAGGGGGACCTACAAGCTGGGCAATGTGGTGGAGCGAGTCAAGTTGCTGCAAACCATGCTCAGGATCTTCTTACTGCTCGTCTGCTCGGCTCTGCCCAGTCAGCTGGGTGCACTGGGGGCGATGATCGAGTGTGCCCCGTGCAACGAGAGGGCCATGTCTGCCTGCCACCCCCCCAGGGGCTGCGAGCTGGTGAGAGAGTCCGGCTGTGGCTGCTGCCTGACATGCGCGCTGGCGGAGGGAGCGGCGTGCGGAGTTTACACCGAGAGTTGCGCCTCTGGACTCAGGTGCGTTCCCCGCAGCGGGGACAAGGCGCCGCTCCAGGCGCTGCTGCAAGGACGGGGCATGTGTCGCAGCCTCAAGCGGAGGAACCAGGTCCAGCTGGCGGGTGAGTCCAGGCATTGTGGCAGAATGTGTTCAAATAGCCAAAGGTTAATGTGTGTGCAAGTCAATTTCAACAGTCAGATTCCACAGTGGGACAGAGTCAGTTCCTACAGAGTGACAGAGTCAGTTTCCACAGTTACAGAGACAGTTTCCACAGAGTCAGATTCCACAGAGGGACAGAGTCAGTTTCCACAGAGTGACAGTCAGTTTCCACAGAGTGACAGAGTCAGTTTCCACAGAGTGACAGAGTTAGTTTCCAGAGTGACAGAGTCAGTTTCCACAGAGTGACAGAGTCAGTTTCCACAGAGTGACAGTCAGTTTCCACAGAGTGACAGTCAGTTTCCACAGAGTGACAGAGACAGTTTCCACAGAGTGACAGTCAGTTTCGACAGTTACAGAGACAGATTCCACAGTTTCCACAGAGTGACAGAGACAGTTTCCACAGAGTGACAGAGTCAGTTTCCACAGAGTGACAGAGTCAGTTTCGACAGTTACAGAGACAGATTCCACAGTGACAGAGTCAGTTTCCACAGAGTGACAGTCAGTTTCCACAGAGTGACAGAGTCAGTTTCCACAGAGTGACAGTCAGTTTCCACAGAGTGACAGAGTCAGTTTCCACAGTTACAGAGACAGATTCCACAGTTACAGAGACAGTTTCCACAGAGTGACAGAGTCAGTTTCCACAGTTACAGAGACAGATTCCACAGTTACAGAGTCAGTTTCCACAGTTACCGAGACAGTTTCCACAGTTACAGAGACAGATTCCACAGTTACAGAGTCAGTTTCCACAGTTACAGAGACAGATTCCACAGTTACAGAGACAGTTTCCACAGAGTGACAGAGTCAGTTTCCACAGAGTGACAGAGTCAGTTTCCACAGAGTGACAGAGTCAGTTTCCACAGTTACAGAATCAGATTCCACAGTTACAGAGACAGTTTCCACAGTTACAGAGACAGTTTCCACAGAGTGACAGAGTTAATTTCCACAGAGTGACAGAGTCAGTTTCCAGAGTTACAGAGTCAGTTTCCACAGAGTGACAGAGTCAGTTTCCACAGAGTGACAGAGTCAGTTTCCAGCGAGTGACAGAGTCAGTTTCCAGCGAGTGACAGAGTCAGTTTCCACAGAGTGCAGGTTAGGTGGATTGGCCATGCTAAATTGCCCTTAGTGTCCAATGATTAGATGGGGTTACTGGGATAATGTTGGGGGAGTGGGCTTAGATAGGGTGCTCATTCAGAGGGTTTGTGCAGACTCAATGGGCCGTATGGTGGCCTCCTGCACTGTAGGGATTCTATTCTATGGTAAGGTACCCACGGTGGCACATGGTTAGCACTGTTGCTTCACAGCGCCAGCACTGTTGCTTCACAGCGCCAGGGTCCCAGTTTCGATTCCTGGCTTGGGTCACTCTGTGTGGAGTTTGCACGTTCTCCCTGTGTCTGTGTGGGTTTCCTCCGGGTGCTCCAGTTTCCTCCCACAAGTCCCGAAAGATGCTTGTTAGGTGAATTGGGCATTCTGAATTCTCCCAGCCTTCCCGAACAGGCGCCAGAATGTGGCAACTAGGGGCTTTTCACAGTAACTTCATTGCAGCCTACTTGTGACACTAATAAAGATTATTATTATTATAAGAACAACTGAGGTAGCTTGGTGGAGCAGTGGTTAGCACTGCTGCCTCACGGCGCCGAGGTCCCAGGTTTGATCCCGGCTCTGGGTCACTGTCCGTGTGGAGTTTGTACATTCTCCCCGTGTCTGTGTGGGTTTCGCTCCCACAACCCAAAGATGTGCAGGGTAGGTGGATTGGCCACACTAAATTGCCCCTGAATTGGAAAAATGAATTGGGTACTCTAAATTTATTAAAAGATATATAAGAACAGCTGCCCACAGCTGTGAAGCGCTGGTGCCCAAGGCTTGACCACAATGCACTTCCCGGTCGAATATCCCAAGTTCAGAATTGTGCTGGGGGGGGGGGCTTTCTTTGAAACTGTGGATTATAGTCATCGGCGAGATTGAAGGAGGTGAGGAATTCTCCAGTCCTGGAGTAAGTTTTCTTTCCATAAGGTGTGATCTGAACACCGTAAGGACGCTGTGAGGGAGCTGCTCCAGATGTTAACGTGTCCAGGCACGGACCTCTGACAGAGTAAATTAGTGTGTTACCATAAACACTGAAACACTCCCTTGGCACTGCACTGGAGGGGTAGCCTGGGTTTTGTGTCCCTCCAGTCTCCAGAGTGGGGGCCTCTTCACTCCCAGATACAGATGGCAACCGTCCTTATCAGAAAACCGTTGGCCTAGATCTTGCAGAGAGCCGCAATGCTGGGCGTCAGCAATTCCTCGCACCCATGCTGCCAACCATTTTCAGCTGTATCTTCCAATCGCCATTGAAACAGAACTGGGAAGTGCAGAATCTCCAGGGTAAGTTCAGCAGAATTGGGGGGTGAGGGTGTGAGGGTGGGGGGGTTGGGGGGGGGGGGGGGGGGAGTGGGAGGGGTGGAGTGGGGGTGGGGTGGGGTGGGGTGATCTGCTTCCTAGATAGGACAGCTGCCTGAATCAGGTACGTTCTTGTTGAAAAGTCTCGGAATGAATTGAGTGTGGGTGAGCAATGAAATGAAATGAAATGAAAATGGCTTATTGTTACAAGTAGGCTTACATTAACACTGCAATGAAGTTACTGTGAAAAGCCCCTAGTCGCCACATTCCAGCGCCTGTTCGGGGAGTCTGTTACGGGAATTGAACCCATGCTGCTGGCCTGCCTTGGTCTGCTTTCAAAGCCAGCGATTTAGCCCAGTGTGCTAAACCAGCAAATGGACAAGTGGGTGGTGGGGGGCAGTACCCGTGTTCATAGAATCATTGAATTTATAGTGTAGAGGGAGGGCATTTGGCCCATCGAGTCTGCACCGGCTCTTTGGAAAGAGCACCCTACCTAAACCCACGCCCCCACCTTATCCCCATAACCCCACCTGACTTTTTTGGTCACTAAGGCCAATTTAGCATGACCAATCCACCTAACCTGCACGTCTTTGGACTGTGGGAGGAAACCGGAGCACCCGGAGGAAACCCACGCAGACACTGGGAGAACGTGCAGACTCCGCACAGTGACCCAAGCCGGGAATCGAACCTGGGACCCTGGAGCTTTTGTGTCTGGCCCTCTGCAGCGTCCTGATGCGCATCTCCCCGCGTACACCACGTGTCGGGTGATCCAGGGAGCAGAGGATTCGGGGCTGATAAGTTATCTCTGCCGTGTTTGCAGGGGAGGGGGAAAATCTTTTGTGAGATGAGATCCACTTGAGTTCCCTCTGCTGACGAGAGCTGGTACTGCAAAAGAAAGCAGCCCTTCAGAGTGGAACTCATTCAGTGCCACATAGAAATGATTTGTGTTCTGTTTGCAAAGATTTTTAATGCAACTGCAGCAGGGTGTGCTACCATTTGTGTAAACGTGGAATTGCTAACCGAGGCCCAATATTGTCCAAATGTTTTTATTTCCCCTCAACCCCGGAGCATTGAACCCAATTCGGGCTCCATCACAATTGAGATGTACTCCAAGACGGGGGTAAAGTGGGATTTGCTGCGACAGTGTGCCGTTTATGGTATGGAGCGGGTTGGATGTGGTCTGTGTGAAGCAATTGTGCTTAAATGGAATTGGAAATGTTGCATATTCCTTGCATTGGACAGAAGTGACTCCTGGCTGGGTCACTGTCTGTGCGGAGTCTGCACGTCCTCCCCCTGTGTGCGTGGGTTTCCTCCGGGTGCTCCGGTTTCCTCCCACAGTCCAAAGATGTGCGGGTTAGGTGGATTGGCCATGCTAAATTGCCCGTAGTGTCCTAAAAAGTAAGGTTGATGGGGGGGGGTTGTTGGGTTACGGGTACAGGGTGGATACGTGGGTTTGAGTAGGGTGATCATGGCTCGGCACAACATTGAGGGCCGAAGGGCCTGTTCTGTGCTGTACTGTTCTATGTTCTATGATCTGTTCATTATTCCCGCAGGAAAGCCCCTGGATGGTGAGGAGAAATATTCCATGGCAAAGAGGGAGCACGGTGGTAAAGACCAGGGCATGCGACGGGAAAATCCTCGCCAGCATTTGGCAGCGAAACCGCATCGTGGGAATCGCCATTCAAAGCCCACCGTAGTGAACCCATCCAAACTGCCAGCTGTCACCACGCCTATGGCAGATTCTGAATATGTAAGTGCCAGGTTTGGGATTGGCAGGGGGCATGGGGAACTGAATGAGTTCCAGCCAGGTTTAAAGTGAATTCCTGTCCAGGAGAACTTAAAGTTAGAGCAACAACAGAGGATGCTGGGAAAACCCAGCAGCTCTGGCAGTATCTGTGAAGAGAGATTAATGTCTCGAGTCCTTTGTCTCTTCTTCAGAACTAAAGAGAGTGTGAAATGTTCTGGTGGGGGTGGGGGGGGGCCTCCAAAATTAATCAGGCATTGGAGAGTCAGCCCGCTGAATGGTAAGTACCTAGCACCATTCCCCCCCCCCACCCCGAGTTTGGATATTCTTTGTCAAGAACCTTGCCTCAGTTTTTTTTTTAATGATCACCGTCTTAAAAACCGCTGAATCAATCCGGTCGCACTGGTTTCAGAACGGCGTTGATCGGATCATCAGACCTACCTCCTTGATGCAAAGCAGCGCAACATGCCGCAAAATGGCGCGCAGTGACGCAAAAGGTTAAATCGAATTTGGAAGACGCAAATTGGGACGAGCAACCCTCTAAAACTGCGCAACTTTTAAAGCGAAATGACTAGAAGCAGGGCGGCGTAAAGCGGGGACCCACTGTATGTACCTTTTTTTGGAGTGTTGCAATGGCAAAAAAGTGCCAACCAATTGGAGCGCGACGCACAAAATGATATTGTAGATGTGAGTCTAGTTGTTAATTCGAGCACGTGTTTCTCTGTGTCTGGGACAACGTGGCCTTTGGCGTTAAAGAAGCATGAGTGAGCAGAGACAGTGGGGGTCTCGTTTTCATTGATGTGATTGGACGTATCCAGTGAGGTTCTGGCAGTGTGGCCCTGTGAGAGTCTCCAGAATCATTGCTGTGTACGACACCACCTTGTGATGAAGAAAGCCTTTGATTTGCCGGAATCTGTAGGTGATACTGACTGGTTTGTGGGAGGAGACATACCCTAGGTCCCTCCGCAAAATGTTGTGGGGAAAAGATGGGCATCAGGAAAGTGGCGCCCAGTGAAATGGAGCCACTATGGATAGCCCAGTGTTTTCCATCAGTACACGTTGACTATTCAATCTCCTCTTCAACCCACCACTCCTGACCTACTAAAGTCTCTTTGAAAATTTTTTTACAAAATTTAATTTACGGGATGTGGATGTGGTTAGGCCAGCATTTATTGCCCATCCCTAGTTACCCTTCAGAAGGTGGTGGTGAGCTGTCTTTTTGAACCGCTGCAGTCCCTGAGGTGTAGGTACACCCACTGTGCTGTTAGGGAGGGAGTTCCAGGATGTTGCCCCAGCGACAGTGAAGGAACGGCCGATATATTTCCAAGTCAGGATGGTGAGTGACTTGGAGGGGAACCTCCAGGTGGTGGGGTTCCCAGGTATCTGCTTCCCTTGCCCTTCTAGATGGTAGTGGTCGTGGGTTTGGAAAGTGCTGCCTAAGGAGCCTTGGTGAGTTGCTGCAGTGCATCTTGTAGATGGTACACACGGCTGCTACTGTCACCAGCTCCACGCTGGTGGAGGGAGTGAACGTTTGTGGAAGGGTAGCATCATGGTAGCACAGTGGTTAGCACTGTTTCTTCACAGCGCCAGGGTTCCAAGTTCGATTCACGTCTTGGGTCACTGTCTGTGCAGAGTCTGCACGTTCTCCCCAGTGTGTGCGTGGGTTTCCTCCGGGTGCTCCGGTTTCCTCCCACAAGTCCCGAAAGACGTGCTGTTAGGTGAATTGGACATTCTGAATTCTCCCTCTGTGTACCCGAACATGCGCCAGAGTGTGGCGACTAGGGGATTTTCACAGTAACTTCATTGCAGTGTTAATGTAAACCTAATTGTGATAATAAAGATTATTGTCGTTATAATTATTAAAAACGTTCCCTTCATAAATCAGAATCATCTCCCTCTCCCCATTGATTCAACTATAAAAACCAAGTGCAGATAGGAACTAACCCTGAGCGTTGTTATGGCCGAATCTATTGACTCGATGAAATAGTGTTGGTGTATTGCAGAAACATGAATCCCAAGGGGGGAGAACAAATATTCTCTGAAAACCACCAGTTAATTGAATTGCTCGAGATTGTCACCTTTGACAAAGTTCTCAGTGAGTGTGATGATGTTGAGAAATGGGGGTGTCAGGAGGGGAGGACGGAAACGGGCCATTCAATTCTCGGAGCCTGCTCCGTCAGCCGATAAGGTCACAACTGATCTGGTTGTCCATGGAACTCCATTTTCTCCTGTCAGAACCCTCGACTGCCCTGTCAATCAAAAATCCATCCAACCCAGCCTTGAATAGACGACCCAGCCTCCTCAGCTCTATGAGGAAGCAATTCCACAGACTAACAACGCTTGGAGAAGGAAATTATCCTTGTCTCCATCTTAAACTTGAACTGTGTCAGGGGCAGCACGGTGGCGCAGTGGTTAGCACTGCTGCCTCACGGCGCCGAGGGCCCGGGTTCGATCCCAGCTCTGGGTCACTGTCCGTGTGGAGTTTGCCCATTCTCCCCGTGTCTGCGTGGGTTTCACCCCCACAACCCAAAAATGTGCAGGGTAGGTGGATTGGCCACGCTAAATTGCCCCTTAATTGGAATAAATGAATTGGGTACTCTAAATTTATTTTTTAAAAACTGGAACTGTGTCATAGAATCATCGCATTTACAGTGCAGAAGGATGCCATTCGGCCCATCAAGTCTGCACCGACCCTCTGAAAGTGCACCCTACCTAGGTCCACGCCCCCACCTTATCCCCATAACCCCATCTAACCTTTTGGACCCTAAGGGCAATTTAGCATGGCCAATCCACCTAACCTGCACGTCTTTGAACTGTGGGAGGAAACCGGAGCACCCGGAGGAAACCCACGCACACACGGGGTGAACGTGCAGATTCCGCACAGTTAGTGACCCAAGCTGGGAATCGAACCTGGGACCCTGGAGCTGTGGCGCAGCAATGCTAACCACTGTGCTACCGTGCCGCCCCGGGGCAGTTAAAACTTTTCAGGGGAGTCAGAGAGTTGGATGTGATTGTACTGGAGAGGGTGCAGAGGAGGTTCACTGGGATATGAGCTATGAGGGGAGGCTGGATAAGCTTGAGTTGGAGCAGAGAAGGCGGAGAGGGGAGTTGATTGAGGTGTATAAGATTATGAGGGATGTGGACAGGGTGGGGATTGGAAGCAGCTGTTCCCCTCAGTTGAAGGATCAATATGGAGGGGGCATCATTTTAAGGTGAGGGGCAGGAGGTTGAGAGGAGATTTGAGGAAAGGGTATTCACCCAGAGGGTGATGGGAATCTGGGATGCACGGCCTTGGAGGGTAGTCAAGGCAGAAAACCTCACAATCTGTAAAAAAAATACTTGGATAGAGCAGCACGGTGGCGCAGTGGTTAGCACTGCTGCCTCACAGCACCGAGGGCCCGGGTTCAATCCCGGCTCTGGGTCACTGTCTGTGTGGAGTTTGCCCATTCTCCCCGTATCTGCGTGGGTCTCACCCTCACAACCCAAAGATGTGCTGGTTAGGTGCATTGGCCATGCTAAATTGCCCCTTCATTGGGAAAAAAAATGAATTGGGCACTCTAAATTTATTTTAAAAAAGGTACTTCGATGAACACTTGAAATGTCGTAACATTCAACGCCATGGGCCAAGTGCTGGGAAGTGGGATTAGTGTCAATTAGAGTTGTTTTTTGTTGTTGTTGATGGGCCGAAGGGCCTCTTCTGTGCTGTATGATTCTCTGACAAACATTTGCATTGTAATTCAGTCAAAACTAACCGTTTGTCGAGAGGGAACAAAAACATTGTGAAGCGTATTTTACCGTGACCATTTTGAATAATATACTGTGTGGTGGAGATAATCTCCCTGGAGGGCAAATGTAGCTGGGCAGCAAGAGAAGCTTCAGTGGGGCAAAGAGCTCATGGGTGATGGGCTGCAGTGGGAGGGTTGGACTTTGATGGACAAATGAGCCTTTGTCACGGACCTGACTTTGGATTTGAACCAATTGTTTTGTCTGTACTTAGGGCCCGTGTCGCCGAGAAATGGAATCCATTCTCCAGGACCTGAAGCCAGAGTTCTTCCGCAGCCCAGAGGACATCTACATCCCGAACTGTGATAAGAGAGGATTCTACCGGAGCAAACAAGTAAATAGTGATCCTAACGCAGCTTTTTGCGCAGTCTATCAGTTAAAGTGAGAAACCCCTCACCCACCGATGGTGAAATCTGGTGTGTAATGGGAGAAAGAATAAGACCACAGGAGCCGGACTGAACAGGGTGGCATAATCCTTGCCCCATCAGCAAAACAATTGGGTCGCAGTGGGGGTGGCGTGGGAAGGGTATGGCACCTACCTTCCTGAATGCTGCCTTGGAACAATTTAACAAGGGCGCAGCGTTGAGTAGTTCAAGATGGATGACGCCCCACTCCCACTTCCTCACGAGAACGTCCCACACTAGAGAGCTGCCAGCCAATTAGATAACCAGCAGCTCTGTAGTTCTGGCAGCGCCACTGGGAATGCTGGCCATTGTTGGGACTACAGTCAGTCTTACCAGGCTCCGAAGCCCAGGTAAGTGTGGGCAGGCCAGGGTGAGGGGTGTGGGTAGTGGGCGGGCCACCCTGGAGTAAATTGGGTCGATATTTTCTGGAGATAGGAATGAGAGGTGATATTATTGAAACATAGCAGACTCTAAAGGGGTTTGACAGGGTGGATATGGAGAGATTGTTTCCCCCTGGCTGGGGTTTGACAGGGTGGATACTGAGAGATTGTTTCCCCCCCTGGCTGGGGTTTGACAGGGTGGATACTGAGAGATTGTTTCCCCCCCCGGCTGGGGTTTGACAGGGTGGATACTGAGAGATTGTTTCCCCCTGGCTGGGGTTTGACAGGGTGGATACTGAGAGATTGTTTCCCCCTGGCTGGGGTTTGACAGGGGGGATACTGAGAGATTGTTTCCCCCTGGCTGGGGTTTGACAGGGTGGATACTGAGAGATTGTTTCCCTTTGGCTGGGGTTTGACAGGGTGGATACTGAGAGATTGTTTCCCCCTGGCTGGGGTTTGACAGGGTGGATACTGAGAGATTGTTTCCCCCTGGCTGGGGTTTGACAGGGTGGATACTGAGAGATTGTTTCCCCTGGCTGGGGTTTGACAGGGTGGATACTGAGAGATTGTTTCCCCCTGGCTGGGGTTTGACAGGGTGGATACTGAGAGATTGTTTCCCCCTGGCTGGGGTTTGACAGGGTGGATACTGAGAGATTGTTTCCCCCTGGCTGGGATTTGACAGGGTGGATACTGAGAGATTGTTTCCCCCTGGCTGGGGTTTGACAGGGTGGATACTGAGAGATTGTTTCCCCCTGGCTGGGGTTTGACAGGGTGGATACTGAGAGATTGTTTCCCCCTGGCTGGGGTTTGACAGGGTGGATACTGAGAGATTGTTTCCCCCTGGCTGGGGTTTGACAGGGTGGATACTGAGAGATTGTTTCCCCCTGGCTGGGGTTTGACAGGGTGGATACTGAGAGATTGTTCTCCCCCCCCCCCCCCCCCCCCCCCGGCTGGGGAATCTACAACATGGGGGTCACAGTCTCGGGATAAGGAAACAATCATTTAGGACTGAGATGAGGAGAAATTTCTTCGCTGAAAGGGCTGAGAATCTTTGGAATTCTCCACCCTAGAGGAATGTGGGCTCTCCATCGTTGGATATATTTAAGGCCGAGATAGATTTATGGTCTCTTAGGGAATTATGGGTAATGGGGACTGGGCGGGAAAGTGGAGTTGAACCCCGAGATAAGTCATGATGGTATTGACTGGCGAAGCAGGCTCGATGGGCCGAATGGTCCACAACTGCTCTGATGGCGCCTGCGGGTCGTGGGCCTACTTTACTGATCGCTGTCACACTGCTGTCTGCGGGGGCAAACATTGGCTGTAATATTTCTGAAGTATTTTGTATTTTCCCCCCTTCCATTAACACCTGATGTTTTTCCTGTTTCCTAGTGCAAGCCATCGAGAGGCCGAAAACGAGGCCACTGCTGGTGTGTGGACAAATATGGCCATTCGCTTCCTGGGCCTGTGCGCAGGAAAAAGCCTGTGTCGTGTGGGCAGAGTGCGTCCTCTGGAGAGGTTGGCTATTAATCGGTGCCGTGGCCACTGTCCCCCTGAGGGCAGCACTGCCTGAAGTTTCTGACGACAAGATTAAACTAGAAAGAGAATATCTCCAATCAGCCTTGCTCTCTCGCTGGAGGTCCATTCCTACAATGACCTCCAGGCTTTACCTGGAATCGCACATGCTGGAAGTAGTTTAGTTTAAAGCTTAGAAAACGTGTAACAAGGTCTTCCGAAATTCAACCTTTAAATTCTGATTCCTACTCATATCAAATGTGCTTCAGTGCCTGGCATTAACACATCGCACTGGCATGGCTTCCATGCCCTCCCCCACCGCCCTAGTTTGACTCCCTTTCAGCACAAACTTTGAGTTGTAACAAAGAGTCTGGTAGAAGACTCGGGTTAGGTCTGGTCCTGCAGCATCATTGAACGGTGGCACCCTGGTAGCTCAGTGGGGTGGTCGTGCCAGCTGAATTGGCACCGAGCCGGGCAGGCCAGCTGTCACGCCCGATCACTGCCCAGTGATCCCTTGCAGGAAAGTGCACATTTTGTTGTGATGCCCCCCTCAGTTGTACAGCCCTCTTGGCTCCCTCGCACGCTGTGGTGATGGTGGAGCACCTTCGGGAGAGGGCAAAGTACAGAGCTGCATGGATGCAGGAGGTGTGCTGTCAGCTGCTGAAGCAGCACTCTAGAAACCTCGCCTGATTTCAACCGATGACCAGGGGCGGGGATGCGCATCCCCCCAGCCGCGTGATCCTCGGCAGCGTGCCTGCTCGCTGTGATTCCCATTGAAGTCACCCCACGCCGCCGGGAAACCCGTGGGCGGGGGTGCACTCCCGCCGGGGACGGGGAATCCCGATGGCCCACAAATTCCGGCCCCAGATGTCTGCCCGCGTAACATGAGTGGCAGCACCCGTTTGCCCTCCGTAAACCCAGCGGGTCTGGAGTGTTTGACCTGGCTCCTCCACGCGGTTTGCGGGCACGTTTTCAAATCAGATATATTCAAACCTGTTTGTTTAATTTTACTTCATGAATGTTCAGGGTGAAGGTGGAGGCTTCCCACTTGCACAATGCTACCCGCCAGACCTCGGTAGCCTCCATTTTGTTTTGCCACCTCTCCCACTTGACACCCAGAAAGCAATTTAGAAATTGTTTAATTTAACAACTAGCCCTGGATTCTCCATCCGTTCATACTGATGGGACTCAGTTCCCGCTCCAGCGACTGGCCGGTTTCTTCTCGCTGGTAGCGGGTCGGACTCCGAACGGAGAATCTTGGCTCTTGACTCATGGTTCCCAGCTAACGCGCTGCCCCTTGACGTCTCGGTGGATGTAACTTGGTGTGGGCACAGAGCCCGTGAAACTTTACATCACTCCAGAGGACTTTATAAGCACTATGTATTTTTTTACTGGGGAATATGATGCAATTATATATTTAAATTTCAAGAACAGAAATAGTGAAATCTAGGATGTCTGAAATCAATAAATGCTTCTTTGTGATAAATTGGTGTTGCTTTGAAATTTGGGATTTGTTCTTGCAATGTCTTATTTAATAAAATCTCACCTTTTAATGATTTATCTGAATGTCATGTTTGTCCTCTGTGGGGGTTGGTGGGGGGGGGGGGGGGGGGGTGTAGTTTGGGAAATCAGTGCGCACAGCATTGCAGCAGAATGGAGGCCATTTTGACCAGGCCGCTCCTCAGAGCTGATCAAAGCCTGACTGGCTCCGAACAGCCTTGAAACTCCAGAGGCGAGGAAATGGGAGGGACAGTTGGTCCTCGTTAATACACATGTTGTCAAATGACAGGGGCAGAAGGAGACCATTTGATTCACTGCGCCTGGGCTGGTTCTTGGAAAGCGCGATCCAATTACTCCCCCCCTCGGCCTGCCCTTTTCCCCCCCCCTCACCCTGCCCTTTTCCCCGGAAATGCTTCCTTTTCTCTCTTCAAGTATGTATTCCACCCCTTTTTGAAAGTTACTGCTCCGTCTGCCTCACCTACCCTTTCAGGCAATTCATTCTGGAGACTTCAGATGTTCATGCAAGGAACATGAGAGTTAACTTTACTTTCGTACTTTAGTTTAGAACATACAGTGCAGAAGGAGGCCATTTGGTCCATCAAGTCTGCACCGACCCACTTAAGCCCTCATTTCCACCCTAGCCCCGTAACCCCTCCTAACCTTTTTGGTCACTAAGGGACAATTTATCATGACCAATCCACCTAACCTGCACATCCTTGGACTGTGGGAGGAAATCGAAGTACCCGGAGGAAACCCACGCAGACACAGGGAGAACTTGCAGACTGCACACAGGCAGTGACCCAGGCGGGAATCGAACCTGGGACCATGGCGCTGTGAAGCCACAGTGCTATCCACTTGTGCTACCATGCTGCCGGTTAACATGCAGGTACAACAAGCAATTAGGTTGACAAATGGCACATCAGCCTTTATTCCAAGGGGATTGCAGTACAGGAATAAAGAAGTCTTCCTGGCTGGGGTTTGACAGGGTGGATACTGAGAGATTGTTTCCCCCTGGCTGGGGTTTGACAGGGTGGATACTGAGAGATTGTTTCCCCCCTGGCTGGGGTTTGACAGGGTGGATACTGAGAGATTGTTTCCCCCTGGCTGGGGTTTGACAGGGTGGATACTGAGAGATTGTTTCCCCCTGGCTGGGGTTTGACAGGGTGGATACTGAGAGATTGTTTCCCCCCCTGGCTGGGGTTTGACAGGGTGGATACTGAGAGATTGTTTCCCCCTGGCTGGGGTTTGACAGGGTGGATACTGAGAGATTGTTTCCCCCTGGCTGGGGTTTGACAGGGTGGATACTGAGAGATTGTTTCCCCCCCTGGCTGGGGTTTGACAGGGTGGATACTGAGAGATTGTTTCTCCCCTGGCTGGGGTTTGACAGGGTGGATACTGAGAGATTGTTTCCCCCCCTGGCTGGGGTTTGACAGGGTGGATACTGAGAGATTGTTTCCCCCTGGCTGGGGTGTGACAGGGTGGATACTGAGAGATTGTTTCTCCCCTGGCTGGGGTTTGACAGGGTGGATACTGAGAGATTGTTTCCCTCTGGCTGGGGTTTGACAGGGTGGATACTGAGAGATTGTTTCCCCCTGGCTGGGGTTTGACAGGGTGGATACTGAGAGATTGTTTCCCCCTGGCTGGGGTTTGACAGGGTGGATACTGAGAGATTGTTTCCCCCTGGCTGGGGTTTGACAGGGTGGATACTGAGAGATTGTTTCCCCCCCTGGCTGGGGTTTGACAGGGTGGATACTGAGAGATTGTTTCCCCCTGGCTGGGGTTTGACAGGGTGGATACTGAGAGATTGTTTCCCTTTGGCTGGGGTTTGACAGGGTGGATACTGAGAGATTGTTTCCCCCTGGCTGGGGTTTGACAGGGTGGATACTGAGAGATTGTTTCCCCCTATCTGGGGTTTGACAGGGTGGATACTGAGAGATTGTTTCCCCCTGGCTGGGGTTTGACAGGGTGGATACTGAGAGATTGTTTCCCCCTGGCTGGGGTTTGACAGGGTGGATACTGAGAGATTGTTTCCCCCCCTGGCTGGGGTTTGACAGGGTGGATACTGAGAGATTGTTTCCCCCTGGCTGGGGTTTGACAGGGTGGATACTGAGAGATTGTTTCCCCCTGGCTGGGGTTTGACAGGGTGGATACTGAGAGATTGTTTCCCCCTGGCTGGGGTTTGACAGGGTGGATACTGAGAGATTGTTTCCCCCTATCTGGGGTTTGACAGGGTGGATACTGAGAGATTGTTTCCCCCTGGCTGGGGTTTGACAGGGTGGATACTGAGAGATTGTTTCCCCCTGGCTGGGGTTTGGCAGGGTGGATACTGAGAGATTGTTTCCCCCCTGGCTGGGGTTTGACAGGGTGGATACTGAGAGATTGTTTCGCCCTGGCTGGGGTTTGACAGGGTGGATACTGAGAGATTGTTTCCCCCCCCTGGCTGGGGTTTGGCAGGGTGGATACTGAGAGATTGTTTCGCCCTGGCTGGGGTTTGACAGGGTGGACACTGAGAGATTATTTCCCCCTGGCTGGGGTTTGGCAGGGTGGATACTGAGAGATTGTTTCCCCCTGGCTGGGGTTTGACAGGGTGGATACTGAGAGATTGTTTCCCCCTGGCTGGGGTTTGACAGGGTGGATACTGAGAGATTGTTTCCCCCCGGCTGGGGTTTGACAGGGTGGATACTGAGAGATTGTTTCCCCCTGGCTGGGGTTTGACAGGGTGGATACTGAGAGATTGTTTCCCCCTGGCTGGGGTTTGACAGGGTGGATACTGAGAGATTGTTTCCCCCTGGCTGGGGTTTGACAGGCTGGTTACTGAAAGATTGTTTCCCCCCCTGGCTGGGGTTTGACAGGGTGGATACTGAGAGATTGTTTCCCCCTGGCTGGGGTTTGACAGGGTGGATACTGAGAGATTGTTTCCCCCTGGCTGGGGTTTGACAGGGTGGATACTGAGAGATTGTTCCCCCTGGCTGGGGTTTGACAGGGTAGATACTGAGAGATTGTTTCCCCTGGCTGGGGTTTGACAGGGTGGGTACTGAGAGATTGTTTCCCCCCCCTGGCTGGGGTTTGACAGGGTGGATACTGAGAGATTGTTTCCCCCCCTGGCTGGGGTTTGACAGGGTGGATACTGAGAGATTGTTTCCCCCCCCTGGCTGGGGTTTGACAGGGTGGATACTGAGAGATTGTTTCCCCCTGGCTGGGGTTTGACAGGGTGGATACTGAGAGATTGTTTCCCCTGGCTGGGGTTTGACAGGGTGGGTACTGAGAGATTGTTTCCCCCCCTGGCTGGGGTTTGACAGGGTGGATACTGAGAGATTGTTTCCCCCTGGCTGGGGTTTGACAGGGTGGATACTGAGAGATTGTTTCCCCCTGGCTGGGGTTTGACAGGGTGGATACTGAGAGATTGTTTCCCCCCCTGGCTGGGGTTTGACAGGGTGGATACTGAGAGATTGTTTCCCCCTGGCTGGGGTGTGACAGGGTGGATACTGAGAGATTGTTTCCCCCTGGCTGGGGTTTGACAGGGCGGATACTGAGAGATTGTTTCCCCCTGGCTGGGGTTTGACAGGGTGGATACTGAGAGATTGTTTCCTCCTGGCTGGGGTTTGACAGGGTGGATACTGAGAGATTGTTTCCCCCCCTGGCTGGGGTTTGACAGGGTGGATACTGAGAGATTGTTTCCTCCTGGCTGGGGAATCTGCAACACGGGGGTCACAGTCTCGGGATAAGAGGTCGGCCATTTTGGATTGAGATGAGGAGAAATCTCTTCACTCAAAGAGTTGTGAATCTTTGGGTTTCTCCACCCCAGAGAATTGTGGGTGCTCCGTCGTTGAACATAATTGAGGCCGAGATAGATTTGTGGTCTCTTGGAATTATGGGGAGTGGGTGGGAAAATGGAGTTGAAGCCCGAGATCAGTCATGATCGTATTGACTGGTGGAGCAGTCTCGATGGGCCGAATGGTCTATTCCTATTTCTTATGTTCGTGTATATCACAACGGTTAGTTATGTCTAAAAGTTTTTTTTCCAGCTCCCACACCAACCCCATTACAGATTCTCTTCCCAATAATCTTAAACCTGTGTCCACTGGATCACCTGCCAGCGGGAACTGGTTCTTCTTAATCACTTGATCATAATCTCTTCTACTGTTGAACACCAATTAAATGTCCTCTTCACTTTCTCTGTAAAAGGAGAACAATCCTAGCTCCTTCAGTCTCCATGAAAACCAAAGTCCCACGTTGCTCATTTTCAAACATAAGATGTAGGAGCAGAGGTAGGCCATTCGGCCCATCGAGTCTGCTCCGCCATTCAATGAGATCATGATTGATCTGATGTGATAATCCTCAACTTCCCTTTCCCCTCTTACCCCCATAACCCTCGATTCCCTCACTCTTATCCCCATAACCCTCGATTCCCTCACTCTTATCCCCATAACCCTCGATTCCCTCACTCTTATCCCCATAACCCTCGATTCCCTCACTCTTATCCCCATAACCCTCGATTCCCTCACTCTTATCCCCATAACCCTCGATTCCCTCACTCTTATCCCCATAACCCTCGATTCCCTCACTCTTATCCCCATAACCCTCGATCCCCTCACTCTTACCCCCATAACCCTCGATTCCCTCACTCTTATCTCCATAACCCTCGATTCCCTCACTCTTATCCCCATAACCCTCGATTCCCTCACTCTTACCCCCATAACCCGCGATTCCCTCACTTTTATCCCCATAACCCTCAATTCCCTCACTCTTATCCCCATAACCCTCGATTCCCTCACTCTTATCCCCATAACCCTCGATTCCCTCACTCTTATCCCCATAACCCTCGATTCCCTCACTCTTATCCCCATAACCCTCGATTCCCTCACTCTTATCCCCATAACCCTCGATCCCCTCACTCTTACCCCCATAACCCTCGGTTCCCTCACTCTTATCCCCATAACCCTCAATTCCCTCACTCTTATCCCCATAACCCTCAATTCCCTCACTCTTATCCCCATAACCCTCGATTCCCTCACTCTTATCCCCATAACCCTCGATTCCCTCACTCTTATCCCCATAACCCTCGATTCCCTCACTCTTATCTCCATAACCCTCGATTCCCTCACTCTTATCCCCATAACCCTCGATTCCCTCACTCTTATCCCCATAACCCTCGATTCCCTCACTCTTATCCCCATAACCCTCGATTCCCTCACTCTTACCCCCATAACCCTCGATTCCCTCACTCTTATCCCCATAACCCTCGATTCCCTCACTCTTATCCCCATAACCCTCGATTCCCTCACTCTTATCCCCATAACCCTCGATTCCCTCGCTCTTATCCCCATAACCCTCGATTCCCTCGCTCTTATCCCCATAACCCTCGATTCCCTCGCTCTTATCCCCATAACCCTCGATTCCCTCACTCTTATCCCCATAACCCTCGATTCCCTCACTCTTATCCCCATAACCCTCGATCCCCTCACTCTTATCCCCATAACCCTCGATTCCCTCACTCTTATCCCCATAACCCTCGATTCCCTCACTCTTACCCCCATAACCCTCAATTCCCTCACTCTTATCCCCATAACCCTCAATTCCCTCACTCTTATCCCCATAACCCTCGATTCCCTCACTCTTATCCCCATAACCCTCGATTCCCTCACTCTTATCCCCATAACCCTCGATTCCTCACTCTTATCTCCATAACCCTCGATTCCCTCACTCTTATCCCCATAACCCTCGATTCCCTCACTCTTATCCCCATAACCCTCGATTCCCTCACTCTTATCCCCATAACCCTCGATTCCCTCACTCTTACCCCCATAACCCTCAATTCCCTCACTCTTATCCCCATAACCCTCAATTCCCTCACTCTTATCCCCATAACCCTCAATTCCCTCACTCTTATCCCCATAACCCTCGATTCCCTCACTCTTATCCCATAACCCTCGATTCCCTCACTCTTATCCCCATAACCCTCGATTCCCTCACTCTTATCTCCATAACCCTCGATTCCCTCACTCTTATCCCCATAACCCTCGATCCCCTCACTCATCCCCATAACCCTCGATTCCCTCACTCTTACCCCCATAACCCTCGATTCCCTCACTCTTATCCCCATAACCCTCGATCCCCTCATCCCCATAACCCTTGATTCCCTCACTCTTATCCCCATAACCCTCGATTCCCTCACTCTTATCCCCATAACCCTCGATTCCCTCACTCTTATCCCCATAACCCTCGATTCCCTCACTCTTATCCCCATAACCCTCGATTCCCTCACTCTTATCCCCATAACCCTCGATTCCCTCACTCTTATCCCCATAACCCTCGATCCCCTCACTCTTATCCCCATAACCCTCGATTCCCTCACTCTTATCCCCATAACCCTCGATTCCCTCACTCTTATCCCCATAACCCTCGATTCCCTCACTCTTACCCCCATAACCCTCAATTCCCTCACTCTTATCCCCATAACCCTCGATTCCCTCACTGATTAAAAATCTCAGCTGTGAACATATTAACGGCCCGGCCTGTACAGCTCTCTGCGGTAAAGAATTCCACAGATTCACTGCCCTCAGAGAGGAGAAATTCCTCCTCCTCTCTGTCTGAAATGGGCGACCCCTCACTCTGAGATTCTGCCCTGTGGTCCCAGGCTCTCCCACAAGGGGAAACAACCTCTCAGCATCGACCCTGTCAAATCCCCTGAGAATCTGATACGTCTCAATAATGTCGCCTCTCATTCTTCTGAACTCCAATGAATACAGACCCAACCTACCCAACCTCTCCTCATAAGAAAATCCCTCCATTCCCGGGATCAAACTAGTGAACCTTCTCTGCACTGCACCCAATGGGAGTATATCTGTCCTTAGATATGGGGACCAAAACTGTTTACAGTGTTCCAGATGTGGTCTAACTCGCGCCTTGTATAGTTTCATAATAATATTGTCACAAGTAGGCTTACATTATCACTGCAATGAAGTTCCTGTGAAAAGCCCCTAGTCGCCACATTCCGGAGCCTGTTCGGATACACAGAGGCAGAATTCAGAATGTCCAATTTACCTCACAGCACGTCTTTCGGGACTTGTGGGAGGAAACCGGAGCACCCGGAGGAAACCCACGCAGACACGGGGAGGACGTGCAGACTCCGCACAGACAGTGACCCAGCGGGGACTCGAACCTGGGACCCTGGAGCTGTTAAACAACAGTGCTAACCACTGTGCTACCGTGACGCCCATTTTTAACAGGACTTCCCTACTTTTACACTCCATTCCCTTTGAAATAAAGGGCAGCGTTCCATCTGCGCTCCCAATTACCTGCTGGACTTGCAGGCTAGCTGCTGTGATGTATTCACAAGGATCCCCGGGTCCCCCTGTGATGCAGCTTTCTGCAGTCTTTCTCCATTTAAATAATAATCAGCTTCTTTATTCTTCCTACCAAAGTGCAGAACTTGACATATTCCTCAAAAAACAAACTCTGATGCCGTGAAACTCCAGTCCTCTTGTCATCGAGCAAAGCCTGCCGAAGAAGTAATAATTAACTCCTTTCCATCTGTTGACACATTGCCCTTAACACGGCTCAGAGCTCAAGATTAGTGCCAAGTGGAATTTGTACTTGCAAAAAATGTTTTTTTGTACATTTCCAAATACATTCCATTCCGACTAAAGATGGCCGACTGGAACATACAACAATTTCAAATGAGCAGCGGTGCAACCCGCAAAATGAAATGGATTGTGCTGTCATCTGGGGCCCTCTCTGATTCGACGGCAAATCCACCTCCATTAACCCTTGAAAAGAGTTCCAGGGTAAGGAGTCAGCTGGAGGGAGGAGTGGGCAGCACAGACTGAGTGGGTCTGACAGGAGATGGTGGGCTGAAGGAATTCTCCGAGGATTCAGGGGAAGGAATGAGCTCGTGTTTCTACGCCTTTGGTCTTTTCAAGCGATCACAAACTATGACGGGCATAGATAGATAGGAAGAAACCTTTCCCCTTGGTAGAGGGGACGGCACGGTGGCACAGTGGTTAGCACTGCTGCCTCACAGCGCCAGGAACCCGGGTTCCACTCCGGCTTGGGTGACTGTCTGTGTGGAGTCTGCACGTTCTCCCCGTGTCTGCGTGGGTTTCCTCCGCAGGTAAGGTGGATTGACCATGTTAAATTGTCCCTTAGTGTCCAAAGATGTACAGGTTAGGTGGATTGGCCATGTTAAATTGTCCCTTAGTGTCCAAAGATGTACAGGTTAGGTGGGTTGGCCATGTTAAATTGTCCCTTAGTGCCCAAAGATGTACAGGTTAGGTGGATTGGCCATGATAAATTGTCCCTTAGTGTCCAAAGATGTACAGGTTAGGTGGATTGGCCATGATAAATTGTCCCTTAGTGTTCAAAGATGCGCAGGTTAGGTGGATTGACCATGATAAATTGTCCCTTAGTGTCCAAAGATGTACAGGTTAGGTGGATTGGCCATGTTAAATTGTCCCTTAGTGTCCAAAGATGTGCAGGTTAGGTGGATTAGCCATGTTAAATTGTCCCTTAGTGTCTAAAGATGTACAGGTTAGGTGGGTTGACCATGTTAAATTGTCCCTTAGTGTCCAAAGATGTGCAGGTTAGGTGGATTGACCATGATAAATTGTCCCTTAGTGTTCAAAGATGCGCAGGTTAGGTGGATTGACCATGATAAATTGTCCCTTAGTGTCCAAAGATGTGCAGGTTAGGTGGATTGACCATGCTAAATTGTCCCTTAGTGTCCAAAGATGTGCAGGTTAGGTGGATTGGCCATGTTAAATTGTCCCTTAGTGTCCAAAGATGTGCAGGTTAGATGGATTGACCATGATAAATTGTCCCTTAGTGTCCAAAAGGTTGGGTGGGGTTACAGTGATAGAACGGGGGAGTGGGCCTAGGTAGGGTGCTTTTTCAGAGGGTCAGTGCAGACTCAATGGGCCGAATGGCCTCCTTCTGCACTGTAGGGATTCTATGGAACATCCAAGGGGCATATAGTTAAAGTAAGGGAGAGGCAATTTGAGGAAAAACCTTTTCACCCAGAGAGTGGTGGGAGTTTGGAACTCGCTGCCTGAGAGGGTGATGGAGGCAGAGACCCTCACAACATTGAAGAAGCATTTAGATGACCACTTGAATCACCCCAACACACAAGGCTACGGACCAAGTGCTGGAAAATGGGATTAGAATAGATAGGCGCTTGATGTCCGACACAGAAACCTTGGGCTGAATGGCCTCTTTCTGTGCTGTAAGACTATATGACTCTAAAATACTTCACAGCCTATGCATGACTTATGCTCATGTTGTTGGACACACAAGTAGTCCTGTGTTGTAGCTTCACCAGGTCGACACCCCATTTTTCGGTATGCCTGGTGTTGCTCCTGGCATGCTCTCCTGCACTCTTCATTGAACCAGGGTTGATCCCCTGGCTTGGCGGTAATGGTAGAGTGGGGGCTGCTGATGGTCCACAACCTCTCATCGGTTAGGTTTAAGCTACTCGATCTGTTCTGAATCTTCCAGCACAGAGTTAATGCAAAGCAATTGAGATGGGTCTTCATCTTCACATAAACAATGCAGTGGTGACTCCAGTACCGTCATGGACAGATGCACTGGGTGCATTGGTGATGACAGGGTTGTGTCTGTTTTTCCCTCACCACTTGCCCCAGGCCCCAGACTCACCAAATCGGTCTGTGGTGGTACTACCGAGCCCCTCTTAGTGATGGACATTGAAGTTCCCCACCCAGATCATATTCAGTGCTTCCTCCAAGTGGTGTTCAACATAGAGGAGTACTGATTCACCAGCTGATGGTGGCCGGTACGTGGTAATCAGCAGGCGGTTTCCTTGCCCATGTTTGACCTGATGCCATGAGACTTCATGGGGTCCAAAGTCGATGTTGAGGACTCCCAGGGCAACTCCCTCCTGACTGTGTACCACTGTGCGGCCACCTCTGCTGGGTCTGACCTGCCGGGAGACAGGAAATACCCAGGAATGGTGATAGTGATGTCTGGGACATTGTAAGGTACGATTCTGTGAGTATGACTGCATCAAGCTGCGCCTTAACTAGTCTGTGAGACAGCTCTCCCAACTTTAGCACACACCCCCAGATGTTACTAAGGAGGACGTCGCAGGGTCGACAGGACTGGGTTCGTTTCCGGTGCCTGGGTCGATCCGGGTGATCCATCCCGTTTCATTCCTTTTATCACTTTTCACCTTGGTTCCCCCGGTAACAGAAAGTGACGTTAGTTTCAGGGAGCCATTACTGAGATGAGATTGAAATCACAGATTGTATCCACTGAATTGAAATTCTATCAGCTGCTGTAGACTAGAAAACATAGGAGCAGAATTATGCCACTCGGCCCATCGAGCCTGCAATGGGATTGGAACGCACGCTCCCAGAATATTAACCTAAACTGGTGAATTAACAGTTCAATGACATGACCATGACACCGCCAGCTCCCCCTGCTGGATTGCTGCCATTATAACGGGGACTCCACTTCAACAGGACTGCTTTGGAATATGCTCCATTGTGAAACGTGTCATGCCAATGAAAATCCTTTCTTCTAACGATCTGGCAATGCCAATTCGAGCCTGCACATCGCAAAGTGGTTAAAAGAAATCCACACGTCAGGGAGGAGAGGGTTAAACAAAAATAGTCCCAAGAATGAGGCCAAAGTGCTCATACGTATCTTTCTGATTGGAAGGTCATAGCTGCAAGCTCCTCTAGGATTACAACAAGCCGCCTATCTCTGGGAAGTAGTACAAAGAACAGTGCTCTCTGAACACGATCTGTGTGATTTCTCCAACACAAAGCAGGAAGCACAGGGAGCAGCAGAAAGACAGGAGGGTGAGCTGACAGCAGGAACCTCTGTAAGTACGGCATAAACCCAACTTACCCAAACGCCCGACCAAACACCCAAAATCCAATCGCATTCAACGAGAACAGTTGAGTGATAAGCCTGGTTTTCCTCCTTCCGATTCAGCTGGTTAATAGTTTCAAAAGGCTTGTTTATAACATGATTCTCTCCCTCAAAACCTGGACTGGGTGCGCTGTCTTACAAGAAAAGGTTGGAGAGGTTAGGCTGGAGTCCAGAAGAGTAAGAATTGGCATGGTTTATTTTTTATATATTTTTATGAAATGTGGGCTTCGCTGATTAGGCCAGCATTTATTGCCCATCACTAGTTACCCTTCAGAAGGTGGTGGTGAGCTGCCTTCTTGAACCGCTGCAGTCCCTGAGGTGTAGGTACATCCACAGTGCTGTTAGGGAGGGAGTTGCCCCAGCGACAGTGAAGGAACGGCCGATACATTTCCAAGTCAGGATGGTGAGTGACTTGGAGAGGAACCTCCAGGTGGTGGGGTTCCCAGGTATCTGCTGCTCTTATCCTTCTAGATGGTCGTGGCCGTGGGTTTGGAAGGTGCTGCCTAAGGAGCCTTGGTGAGTTGCTGCAGTGCATCTTGTAGACGGTACACACGGCTGCCACTTTTTTGGTCATTAATGATAAATTGCCCTTAGTGACCAAAAAAGGTTGGGAGGGGTTATTGGGTTACAGGGATGGGATGGAAATGAGGGCTTGGCTGGGTCGGTGCAGACTCGATGGGCCGAATGGCCTCCTTCTGCACTGTATGTTCTATGTTTTATGTTCGTCGGTGGTGGAGGGAGTGAATGTTTGTGAAAGGGGGGAGCAATCAAGCGGGGCTGCTTTGTCCTGGACGGTGTTGACATTGTGTTGTTGGAGCCGCACTCACCCAGGCAAGATGACTCCTGACTTGTGACTTGTAGATGGTGGACAGGCTTTGCGGGGTCAGGAGGTGAGTTATTTACTGCAGGATTCCCAGCCTCAGACCTGCCCTGGTAGCCACAATATTTATATGGCTGGGTCCAGTTCAGTTTCTGATCAATGGTAACCCCCAGGATGACGATTGTGGGTATTCAGCGATGGTAATGTCATTGAATGTCAAGGGTTGATGGTTAGATCCTCAATGAGATGGTCATTGCCTGGCACTTCTGTGGCCCGAATGTAACTTGCCACTTGTCAGCCCCAAGCCTGGATATTGTCCAGGTCTTGCTGCATTTGGACATGGACTGCTTCATTATCTGAGGAGTCACGAATGGTGCTGAACATTGCGCAGTCATCAGCAAACATCCCCACTTCTGACCTTATAATGGAAGGAAGGTCATTGATTTTTTTTTTTTTAAATAATTTTTATTAAGATTTTCACAAAATATAAACAACAAAACAATATTAACAAAACAACCATGGTAAAAACCCAAGACCAACACCCACCCAACTACAAAAGCAACTACAAAAACAAAAAAAGCAAACAGCAAAAAGGAAAGAGATAACACCCGCCACATCCAATAAACCCATGTACACAATTCCCCCTCCCACCGAACCAAACCTCCCCCCCTCCCCCCCCCCCCCCCCCCCCCCCCCCACCCCGGTTGCTGTTGCTGCCGGCCTATTTCCCTACCGTTCCGCCAGGAAGTCCAGGAAAGGCTGCCACCGCCTAAAGAACCCCTGTACTGATCCCCTCTGGGCGAATTTCACCTTCTCCAATTTGATGAACCCCGCCATATCGTTGATCCAGGCCTCCACGCTTGGGGGCCTCGCATCCTTCCATTGAAGCAAGATCCTCCGCCGGGCTACTAGGGACGCAAAGGCCAGAACAGCACGGTAGCATTGTGGATAGCACAAATGCTTCTCAGCTCCAGGGTCCCAGGTTCGATTCCCGGCTTGGGTCACTGTCTGTGCGGAGTCTGCACATTCTCCCCGTGTCTGCGTGGGTTTCCTCCGGGTGCTCCGGTTTCCTCCCACAGTCCAAAGATGTGCAGGTTAGGTGGATTGGCCATGCTAAATTGCCCTCAGTGTCCAAAATTGGCCGTAGTGTTGGGTGGGGTTACTGGGTTATGGGGATAGGGTGGAGTTGTTGACCTTAGGTAGGGTGCTCTTTCCAAGAGCTGGTGCAGACTCGATGGGCCGAATGGCCTCCTTCTGCACTGCAAACTCTATGAAAAACACCGGCCTCTTTCGCCTGCTGCACTCCCGGCTCCACTGCAACCCCAAAAATTGCGAGTCCCCAGCCTGGCTTGACCCTGGATCCTACCACCCTCGACACCGTCCTTGCTACCCCCTTCCAAAACTCCCCCAGCGCTGGGCATGCCCAAAACATATGGGCATGGTTCGCTGGGCTCCCCGAGCACCTAGCACAGTTGTCTTCGCCCCCGAAAAACCTACTCATCCTCGTCCCTGTCATGTGGGCCCTGTGCAGCACCTTGAACTGTATGAGGCTAAGCCTCGCACAGGAAGAGGAGGAATTCACTCTCTCCAGGGCATCCACCCACGTCCCATCCTCAATCTCCTCACCCAGCTCCTCTTCCCATTTACCCTTCAGCTCCTCCACCGAGGCCTCGTCTACCTCCTGCATTACCCGGTATATGTCCGAAATCCTCCCTCCTCCAACCCACACCCCCGAGAGCACCCTGTCCCGTACCCCACTTGGGGGCAACAGAGGGAACCCCTCCACCTGCCGCCTGGCAAACGCCCTAACCTGCATGTACCTAAACATGTTCCCCGGGGGGAGCCCAAACTTCCCCTCTAACTCACCCAGGCTCGCAAGCCTCCCATCCACAAACAGGTCCCTCAACCTCTTAATACCTACCCTATGCCAGCCCAGAAATCCGCCATCGATGCTCCCTGGAACAAACCGGTGGTTCCCCCGTATCGGGGACTCCCTCGAGCCCCCCACCTCCCCCCTATGCCGTCTCCATTGCCCCCAAATTTTGAGGGTAGCCGCCACCACCGGGCTCGTGGTATACCTCGTTGGAGGGAGCGGCAACGGCGCCGTTACCAGCGCCTCCAGGCTTGTGTCCACGCAGGACGCCATCTCCATCCTCTTCCATGCTGCCCCTTCCCCGTCCATTACCCACTTACGCACCATCGCTGCGTTGGCAGCCCAATAATACCCACAGAGGCTGGGCAGCGGCAGCCCCCCCCCCTATCCCTGCCCCGTTCCAAAAACACCCTTCTCACCCTCGGGGTCCCATGCACCCATACAAATCCCGTAATACTCCTGTTAACTCTCCTAAAAAAGGCCTTCGGGATAAGGATGGGAAGGCACTGGAACAGGAACAAAAACCTCGGGAGCACCGTCATCTTGACGGACTGCACCCTACCCGCCAGAGACAGCGGTGGAAGGTCATTGATGAAGCAGCTGAAGATGGTTGGGCCTAGGACACTACCCTGAGGAACTCCTGCAGTGATGCCCTGGAGCTGAGATGATTGATCTCCAACCACCACAACCACCTTCCTTTGTGCCGGGTATGACCCCAATCAGCGGAGAGTTTCCCCCCTGATTCCCATTGACTCCAGTTTAGCTCGGGCTCCTTGATGCCACACTCGGTCAAATGCTGCCTTGATGTCAAGGGAAGTCACACTCACCTCAACTGGCATTCAGCTCTTTTGTCCATGTTTGAACCAAGGCTGTAATGAGGTCAGGAGCTGAGTGACCCTGGCGGAACCCAAACTGAGTACCCGTGAGCAGGTTATTGCTGAGTAAGTGCCGCTTGATAGCCCTGTTGATGACTCCTTCCATCACTGTGCTGATGGTGGCGAGTGGGCTGATAGGGCGGGAATTGGCTGGGATGGATTTATCCTGCTTGATTGAAACATATAAGATCCTGAGGAGTACGGACAGGTGTGATGATAAGCATAAGCAATCTTGTATATCAGGGACACCAAGAGAGAATCTCAGACCAAGCTAGAGTCACAGACTAGCGATTCAGACTCTTGTCGGTTGTGGCGAGGCCTAAACAACATAACGGGCTACAAAGCGAAGCCGAGCAGTATCTCTGTCAGCAGCGCACCCCTCCCCGATGAACTCAGTGCATTCTGTGCTCAGTTCGAGCAGGAATCCATCAAATCATTGTCAACTGCCTCAGCAACCCATACACATCACGGCTTCTGAAGTCAGATCGGCATTCCTGAAAGTGGATGCTCGGAAGGTGACGGGTCCGGACGGGATCCCTTGTTGTGCACTCAGAGCCTGTGCGGACCAGCTGGCAGAGGTATTCACAGACATCTTTAACCTGTCCCTACTCCTCTCCGATGTCTCCACCTGCTTCAAGAAGACCACCATCATACCGGTGCCAAAGAAGAACCAGGCAACGTGCCTCAATGACTACCGCCCGGTGGCCCTGACTTCAGCCGTAATGAAGTGCTTCGAGAGGTTGATCATGAAGCGCATCATCTCCATAGTCCCAGAACGCCTTGATTCACTGCAATTCACATACCGCTGCAACCGGTCCACAGCAGATGCCATTTCCCTGGCCCTACACTCATCCCCAGAGCATCTCGAAAACAAGGGCTCCTACATCAGACTCCTATTTATTGACTACAGCTCCACCTTCAACACCATAATCCCAGTCAAGCTCATATCAAAGCTCCAAAACCTAGGACTTGGCTCCTCCCTCTGCAACTGAATCCTCGATTTCCTGACCCATAGACCACAATCAGTAAGGATAAACAGCAACACCTCCTCCACTATAGTCCTCAATACCGGGGCCCCGCAAGGCTGCGTACTTAGCCCCCTACTCTACTCCCTGTACACACATTACTGCGTGGCAAAATTTGGTTCCAACTCCATCTACAAGTTTGCTGATGATACGACCATAGTGGGTCGGATCTCGAATAACGAGTCTGAATACAGGAGGGAGATAGAGAACCTAGTGGAGTGGTGCAGCGACAACAATCTCTCCCTCAATGCCAACAAAACTAAAGAGCTGGTCATTGGCGTCAGGAAGCAAAGTACTGTACACACCCCTGTCAGCATCAATGGGGCCGAGGTGGAGATGGTTGGCAGTTTCACATTCCTAGGGGTGCACATCTCCAAAAATCTGTCCTGGTCCACCCACGTCGATGCTACCACTAAGAAAGCACAACAGTGCCTATACTTCCTCAGGAAATTAAGGAAATTCGGCATGCCCACATTAACCGTTACCAACTTTTACAGATGCACCATAGAAAGTATCCTATCTGGCTGTATCACAGCCTGGGTATGGCAACTGCTCGGCCCAGGACCGCAAGGAACTTCAGAGAGTCGTGAACACCGCCCAGTCCATCACACTAACCTGCCTCCCATCCATTAATTCCATCTATACCTCCCGCTGCCTGGGGAAAGCGGGCAGCATAATCAAAGACCCCTCCCACCCGGCTTACTCACTCTTCCAACTTCTTCCATCGGGCAGGAGATACAGAAGTCTAAGAACACGCACGAACAGATTCAAAAGCAGCTTCTTCCCCGGTGTCACCAGACTCCTAAATGACCCTCTTATGGACTGATCTGATCCCTTCACACATATTCTCTACTGAGTAGTACGACACTCCGTATGCTTCACCTGATGCCTATGCCTATGTATTTACATTATGTATTTTATGTACATTGTGTATTTTATGTATTTTCTTTTCATGTACGGAATGATCTGTCTGAGCTGCACGCAGAACAATACCTTTCACTGTATTTTGTACACGTGACAATAAACAAATCCAAAGAAATCTAAATCCAAATGAAAATAATAATGTACGCAACCTCCGACCAGTAGGTGGCAGTGTAAACCTACCATGTTCCTCGGGGAGCTGGGAGTAAGCCGTGTTGGTGGATAGACATATTTTACAGTGGCTCGAGCTAGTAGTTTGTAATATATTTGCTCCAGTTATTTTCACCACGCATTTGATTTATAATAAATTATCTTAACTCGTTAAGAACTAGATGTTCTGTAGTGCATCATTCCTACCAGCCAGTGCAGAAGAACATGGCAACAGGGTGGGTGTGGAGAGGATGTTTCCTCTTGTGGGGGAGTCTAGGATGAGGGGGAGGTCACTGTTTAAAAATAAGGGGCTGTCATTTCAAACGGAGATGAGGAGAAATGTTTTCACTCAGAGGGGCTGAGTCTCTGGAACTCTCGTCCTCAAAGGCAGTGGAAGCAGAATCTTTGAATATTTTTAAGGCAGAGGTGGATAGATTCTTGACTTACAAGGGGGAGGGGAGGGCTGAAAGACTATTGGGGGTCGGCAGGAATATGAGGTTGAGGATGCAATCAGGTCAGGCACAATCTTATTGAATGGGATAGCAGGCTCGAGGGGCTGAGTGGCTTCCTCCTGCTCCGAATTCAGATGTTCGAATGTCCCACCCTCTTGTACCTCTTAACTGAGCCCCGGCAGTGAGTATCGGCAGTTACAGAAAAGTTACAGTGCAGAAGAGGGCAGCACGGTGGCCTAGTGGTTAGCACAACCGCCTCACGGCGCTGAGGTCCCAGGTTCGAATCCCGGCCCTGGGTCACTGTCTGTGTGGAGTTTGCACATTCTCCCCGTGTCTGCGTGGGTTTCGCCCCCACAACCCAAAAATGTGCAGAGTAGGTGGATTGGCCATGCTAAATTGCTCCTTAATTGGAAAAAATAATTGGATAATCTAAATTAAAAAAAAAAAAGTTACAGTGCAGAAGGAGGCCATTCGGCCCATCGAGTCTGCACCGGCCCTTGGAAAGAGCACCCGTCTTGAGCCCACGCCTCCACTCTATCCATGTAACCCAGTAACCCCACGTAGCCATTTTTGGACACTTAAGGGCAATTTATCACGGCCAATACATCTAACCTGCACATCTTTGGACTGTGGGAGGAAACCAGAGCACCCGGAGGAAACCCACGCAGACACGGGGAGAACGTGCAGACTCCGCACAGACAGTGACCCAAGCCGGGAATCGAACCTGGGATCTTGGAGCTGCAAAGCAACAGTGCTAACCACTGTGCTACCGTGCCGCCCTAATGTGAATCTCCCCACGACATGTCCACCTCACTTCCAACGCCACTGACAGCTCATTGACGATGGACAAGATGATTGGCTCACTGTTCCCCTTCTGACACCGGGTGTTTAAGGGGGTGGGGGTGGGGGTGTCACTAAAGGAAACTGTAATTCAGCCCCCGTCACCGTCAACTGCTGCTGAGGCTGCGGCCTTCCAGGGCTGTCATGGGTCAGACAATGGGTATCGTGACTGACGACTCCAAGGCCTACGTGTGTCTCAGTGTTAGCTCCTGCACTCAGTGGTTGGCTGTGATGGGCTTCAGTACCTCTCAGCTCCGTTACGGATGGTGAGATGCAGCTCAGGTAGATAAACATTATTGGAAATGATTCGATTCCAAAAAGTGTGGAAAGAAAAGATTTAGTGTGTGGGGGCCAGGAGGGATGGCAGTTACCGGGAGCCGGTAAAGACACATTCTTCAGAAAGTTCCTGGTCTGCGAGTGGAGAGAACAGGAAGTGATCGTGCTGGAGAAGGGAATCTTATTGATCATTTATCCCTGAAATCAATAGTATTATTTATACATTCAAACCACGTGACAGTGTTGAGCTCAACTTTGCCCGTTAAGAATCCAAATCGACAATATTTAAAGTCTCTCGCCCTCTCTCCAGGTGAAACTCCAAACTTTTCGGCGCAACTTAATTGTCTTCTTCAGAGGGGCAGCACGGTGACGCAGTGGTTAGCACTGCTGCTTCACGCGCCGAGGTTTGGGTTCAATCCCGGCCTCGGGTCACTGTCCGTGTGGAGTTTGCACATTCTCCCCGTGTCTACGTGGGTTTCACCCCCACAATCCAAAAGATGTGCAGGCTGGGTGGATTGGCCACGCTAAATTGTCCCTTGATTGGAAAATAAATGATCTTCAGTTATCTGAACAGAGGTCGATCTGACCCATGACCTCCAGTAGTTAGGACAAGAAGACAGGTCCTGAATCCACCCAAGACAGGGATCGGACCCCATGCTGTTGGCACCAATCTGATGCACACTGGTCTCCCGGGCAACTGAGCCAACCGTACCCCCCTTACCCACCCCGTCCCTACCCGAAGGAGTCCGAGTTGCTGTCACATGACGCACATGTTGTAGCTGGAGATATGGACAATGATTGATGGTAGAGGCTGCAATATTCGCTCCATCACATGGCTGACCAGGTACGTCTACCGCTTTTACCGCCTGTGCATGTTGGAAGGTTTACAAGTTGACAATCGACCTGGTTGGTAGCGTTATGAATGCACCTTCCTTGGCCAACGCACACAGACTAAAACAGAAGGAGAATTTAATTGATTTGTCCCTGAACTATGATCGTCTGCCCTTAATTAACAAGACCTTTCTTCACAATAGTCACAAGATCATAGAAGCATAGTCCTTTGCTTTGTTATCTTATCAATAGTTTCAGTCTTGTTAACTAGAATTGCTATTTCATCAAGTGAACCTTCGTTTTGTAACATCCCCTACCATTTTCTTCCCGGCTTCAATTCACAGGATGACCTCAATCCAGATGTTTCAGATGCACAGAACGAACTGATTTTCCGACCTTGTTCGCCGCTGATTAAGGTTCTCTGAAATATAAGTCAGTATGGCCTGGCAGTTTAAAAATTATGTTTATTGAAGTAGTGAAAACTCCACAGTCCCAGTGATAATTTAAATTAACTTTCACTTCTCTGCTTATCAGGTGGATTAAAGATTAATATTATCACGGTATGGAGAAATCAATTGCAGCGTAGAAATAGTAGACTTTAAGACAGAGCAATTAGCCCCTACCTTACACTGCAACGATGCCTGGGACTTTTTTATTGAGTTCATGGGACATGGGCTAGGCCCAGCATTTGGGACCCATCCCTAATTGCCCCTTCAGAAGGTGGTGGTGAGCTGCCTTCTTGAACCGCTGCAGCCCATGTGGTGTAGGTACACCCACTGTGCTGTTAGGGAGAGCGTTCCAGGATGTTGCCCCAGCGACAGTGAAGGAACGGCCGATATATTTCCAAGTCAGGGTGGTGTGCAAATAATCAGTCGGGAGCACAGGATTTTGAATATTTCTGGAAAGAAAAGAGACATCCGTCGAAGCTTTTCATCTTGCATCCATCAGGGCAGATGTAAGAATGCCAAATTTCAAAGGGAACAACAATCAATGGTGCACTAGAAAAGGAGTGCCGATTGGTTGACAAGTCGGCTCTGATTGGTTGAGATATTTCTATAGCGAATGCCCCAGGGAGCTATTGTCCCCCATGCTTTTGTTTATTCAGAGAAGGTGCAATGCCCGGACATGTTACTTTTGCTTGCAGAGGGACAGGTCCCTGCCTGTGAATATATGTCACTTCTAGCAAGTGTAAGTGAGCTATATTGTGAGCCCGACTGATAGCCTTAAATAGGTGTAACCTTTAGCGCACTCAGGGTTGCTCAGCAGGTACTGTCCAATCGCGGAATCTCATCTAACAATTGATATTATGTGCTGAGCTTTCCAAGCATGGGTTAGTTGAGTATGGTTTGAAGGGATTGATACAATCCACTAGACGTTGGGACGTACGGCCTATAATTTAAAAATTTGAGCATCAGATGGTTAGCCCTTTCACAGTAGTAAGAGGAGTAGTAATCATTGCTAACAGGATGCTGCCATCAAGACAAGAAGACGTTCTGCTGATCGCACAAATGAGCAATGCGTTATATGAATTTCAATGACTGTGTGATGCCAGGTATAAAGGCCGTACATCCCAATAATTGGTGGATCATATCAGACACTGGGACCCTTCAGATGCTTGGAATAAGCAGAGAACGGACTGTACTCAACCAACCTGTTCTGGCTAAACTTAGAACAATGGGCGGGGTTTACCGCGCAATCCACCGCGTGTTTCATGGCGGCGGAGTCAGCCAGCCATTGGCCGGGGGATGGGATCTTCTGTTCTCACCATTGTTAATGAGGTTCCCCGTTGAATGCACCCCTTGCTTCCGGGAAATCCGTGCACCATTGGGAGGACCGGAAGATCCCGCCGGCATTAACAGCCAGAAAATTCCAGCCATGATGTCTAATGTTCATCATGTTTAAATTATATATGTAACTAATTTATTCAAAAAGGGAGGGAGACAGAAAGTAGGCACCTACAGGCCAGTTACTCTAACATCAGTTGTATGGAAATATTAGAAGCCATTATTAAAGATGCTATGGCAGGGCACTTAGATACGTTCAAAGCAAACAGGCAGAGTCAACATGGTCTTGTAAAAGGGAAATCATGTTGAACCAACCCATTGGAGATATTTGAAGGAGCCACATGTACATGTACATGTGGATGAAGGGGAACCGGTGGATGTACTGAATGGATTTAGATTTGAGAAAGCATTTGATAAGATGTCACATCAAAGGTTATTGCATAAAATAAAGGCTCAAGGTGTAGGGGGTAATATATTGGCATGGATAAAAGATTAGTTAGTTAACAGCGGCAAAGTGGTTAGCACTGCTGCCTCACAGCGCCAGGGCCCCGGCTCCGGTTTCCTCCCACAGTGCAAAGATGGGCAGGTTAGGTGGATTGGCTATGCTAATTTGCCCCTAAATATGCAACGGTTGGGTGGGGTTTACAGGGTTAGGGTGGGGGATTGGGCCTAAGTCGAGTGGTCTTTCGAAGGGTCAGTGCAGACTCGATGGGCCGAATTGAGTAAAGTAAATTGTGAAGAGGACATAAGGAGGCTCCAAAGGGACACAGATCGGTTCAGTGAATGGGCAAAAATCTGGAAAATGGAATATAATGTGGGAAAATGTGGAATTGCCCATTTTGGCAGCACAAATAAAAAAGAAGCTGATTCTCTAAATGGTGAGAGATTGCAGAGCTCGGAGTACAGAGGGATCTGGGGGTCCGAGTGCATGAATCACAAAAGGTTAGTCTGCAGGTACAGCGAGTAATTAGGAAAGTGAATAGAATGTTATTGTTTACTGTGAGGGGAATTGAATATAAAAGCAGGGAGGTTGTGTTTCAGTTGTACGGGGCGTTGGTGAGACCACATCTGGAGTATTGTGAACAGTATTTGTCTCCTTATCTAAGGGAAGATGGAAATGTGTGAGGAGCAGTTCAGAGAAGGTTTATTAGACTAATCCCAGGAATGGGCTGGTTGTCTTATGAGGAAAGGTTGGAGAGGTTGGGTTTGCATCCACTGGAGTTTTGAAGAGTAAGAGGCGACTTGATTGGAACCTTTAACACCCTGAGGGGTATTGACAGGGTGGATGTGGAGAGGATGTTTCCTCTTGTGGGAGAATCTGGAACTCGGGGTCACTGTTTAAAAATAAGGAGTCGTCATTTAAAACGGAGATGGGGAGAAATGTTTTCTCTCAGAGGGGGTCAGTCACTGCAACTCTCGTCCTCAACAGGCAGTGGAAGCAGAATCTTTGACTATTTTTAAGGCAGAGCCAGTTAGATTCTTGATTAACATGGGGGGTGAAAGGTTATCGGGGGGTCGGCAGGAATGTGGGGCTGAGCTTACAATCAGATCAGATACAATCTTATTGAATGGGATAGTAGGCTCGAGGGGCTGAGTGGCCTCCTGCTCCTTGTCCAGATATTCAAATTCAGAGCTCTGGCCAGACCCACCTTGAGCTGTGTGTTTGGTTCTGAGTAGATCGATCATTACTGTTCAACACTGGTTATTCAATACAAGTGGAGCACAGACGGATGGACTTCTGGCTGCAGAGTGTTATCTCCAGGTCAAAGTCAATTCCATTGGGTGAAGGACATCTGGGAGTTAAGTGCAAACAGTGCATAATCTCTCTGGTGCCAACTACTTTCAAGAACGGTTCACAGTACTGGCTCCTGTAGACTCAGACGAGCAGGACTATGATGTGCGAAGAGTTATCCTCAGAGCCACTCGGCGGTACGGAGGTACAGTCCTCCGGAGTCAGTGACACAGCAGGCCCTCGAGGAGATGAAGCCAGATTTTTTCTGCTTCAGTGGTGTTGGCATCACAGGTTCATATCCGTATTCCATAGAACCATAGAATTGCTGCAGTGCTCAAGGAGGCCATTCGGCCCATTGAGTCTGCACTGACCCTCTGAAAGAGCACCCTACCTAGGCCCACTCCCCCATTCTATCACCGTAACCCCACCCAACCTTTTGGACACTAAGGGACAATTTGGCATGGCCAATCCACCCAACCTGTACATCTTTGGACACTAAGGGACAATTTGATTGGCAAATCCACCTAACCTGCACATCTTTGGACACTAAGGGACAATTTATCATGGCCAATTCACCTAACCTGTACATCTTTGGACACTAAGGGACAATTTAACATGGCCAATCCACCTAACCTGCACATCTTTGGACACTAAGGGACAATTTAACATGGTCAATCCACCTAACCTGCACATCTTTGGACACTAAGGGACAATTTAACATGGCCAATCCACCTAACCTGCATATCTTTGGACACTAAGGGACAATTTGGCATGGCCAATCCACCTAACCTGCACATCTTTGGACACTAAGGGACAATTTATCATGGCCAATCCACCTAACCTGTACATCTTTGGACACTGAGGGACAATTTATCATGGCCAATCCACCTAACCTGCACATCTTTGGACACTAAGGGACAATTTAGCATGGCCAATCCACCTAACCTTATAGATACAGAATTGGCTCAGTAATGTGAAGCAGAGGGTGGTGATGGGAAGTACAGGATGGAGAGCGGTATTAAATACAGAATTGGATCTGTAAGGGGAACCAGATGGGTGGATTTTGTGAATAGCTTTCAATGGTCATCACCAATAATCATGTTTTGATCCTTTATTCTTCACAATTTTTGTAAACAACTTAGACTTTGGTGTTCAGTTAGTAAATATTTTGAATCTTGAGTCAAGGGATGGGGGATAGTTTTAGTCTTTAGGGTACCAGACATGATGGAAAACGGAGCAGAATTACGGAGTTCAGTGTGGAGGAGTGATGGACTTTATAGACAATATAGAAAGACAGTAAAGCATAAATTATACAATTTTGTCACATGCGTAGAACTGTAACCTGACAATAAAGGAATCTCCCAATAACAATCAGAATCGATGGAGGAGAATTCACTTCTTAAATCTTTGACTGAAATCCTAAAATCAACATGAAATTAAGCAGGCTGAAATAGACAAATGATTTAGCATTTGATTAATATCACTCTAAATAGTCATTACAAGAAATATATACCTCAAGAAATTACAAGCACCTCCCATTCAGGGCAGCACGGTAGCACAGTGGCTAGCACTGTGGTTTCACAGCGCCAGGGTCCCAGGTTCGATTCCTCACTGGGTCACTGTTTGTGCGGAGTCTGCACGTTCTCCCCGTGTCTGCGTGGGTTTCCTCCGGGTGCTCCGGTTTCCTCCCACAGTCCAAAGACGTGTAGGTTAGGTGGATTGCCCGCGATAAATTGCCCTTGGTGACCAAAAAGGTTAGGAGGGGTTATGGGGTTACGGGGATAGGATGGAAGTGAGGGCTTAAGTGGGTCGGTGCAGACTTGATGGGCTGAATGGCCTCCTTCTGCACTGTATATTCTATGAGTCATAGCCACAGAAACCCAGGGAAACCGGGTGCTAATGGCCATAGAAACCAAGGGGAAAGAGTGCTAATGGCAGTCCCCAGAGAGAACAAAAGATGTGAAAGGCCATTACTCACTGCACAGATGTGTTATCATGTGAAATCTCACCATCTTTCCAACTCAGTCTTTGGCAGGCTCTCTCACTTTTCTCATCAATGGGTTTGGCCTTTGATTCACTTTCAGTAGCAGGCCATATATGTCCTGAAGTCCCTGGATATGGTTAACACCCATCTGGCACACTCCTTCCTGAGCCTCTTTAGCTCGGTTCGTGTCAGACTTGATGGCAGTTTCCCCAGAGGCTCGTTTGCCCGACACCTTTCATAAATCCCACCAAATGGTCTTAACGTCTCCGGCAAACGGAAACAGCAGCTGTAAAACTGCCCAATTCACAATCCCTACTCTAATGCTGCCTTCTGCTGTCTGTCATTTAACTCGATTACATACAAACACCGCTCCTTGTAAATGTGCCTTCTCTGTTCTCCCTTCCTCTGCATAACTGAATCAGATGAACAATTCTTCATCCGTTTGTGCAACACCACAAGATGTACCCTGATACCCCATTTAGTTGCTATTTGCCCTTTCTGGTTATCAAGCTCCCATCTCCATAGCAGTGCTAAGTCGCGGCCCAATTCATTGTTTCGCCTTGCATCTCAACTCTGTCTCCTTAGCAGCCTCAAGTTAGCTAATTTCCCAGAAGTCTAACGACCTCATAGCCAGGAATTCCATGCACCCCCTTTCCAGAACTCTCTCTGTGTTTTCACTTTGGTTTTCACGGAATATCTCACGGGGCTTTCGCAGATATTAGGGTGAGGAACTGACAGAGTTGTGGGCAGAATGGCGGGCAGTGGGATTAAATACAACAGGGCGGTATTCTCACCCCCCCACCCTCACCGGGTGGGAGAATCGCCGGGGTGTCGCGCAAATCACGCCACGCCACCCCGACACCTGCACGCGATTCTCCCACCCTCCCGAAACCAGCGCCGTGCGAATTGCGCCGGGCCGCTCGGAGAATCAAATGGCGAGCGGCGATTCTCCAGCCCGGATGGGCCGAGCGGCCGCGCGTAAACGGCCGAGTCCCGCCGGCGCTGTCCACACCTGGTCGCTGCCGGCGGGTACTCGTCGCGAAGGCTTGGGGGGGCGGCCTGTGGGGGGGGGGGGGGGGAAGGGTGCTCCGTTCCCGGGGGGGGGGCCTCCGATGGGGTATGGCCCGCGATCGGGGCTCACCGATCGCCGGGCCGGCCTCTCCCCCTCCGGGCCTACTTCCTTCCGCGGCCAGCCCCAGAACCCCAGCGCCATGTTGGTGAGGGCCCGGAGCGCTCTGCTAGGTAACCGCGCATGCGCCAATTGGCGCCAGCCCAATTGCGCATGCGCGGGACCCAAGGCACCGCATCTTTTACGCGGCGCAGGGTCTCTGACGCCACACCGAGGCCCCGCCCTTGTAAACCGCGCAACGCCCCTACTAGGCCCCATGGAGGGGGGGGGGAGAATAGGGGGTCTGGGAATGGGCGCCGACGCCGGAGTAAAACACTCCGGTTTTTAATCCGGCGTCGGCATTTAGACTCCCGTTGGGAGAATCCTGCCCAACAGTGCTTGCAAAGTGCCAGCAGAGGACAGATATGCCGTATGCCCTCTGCTGTAAGTTTCTCTAATTCTGCGTGGAGCACAAAGTACATGTGGCTCAGAGTACATGCCATATATACTGCACTCAGTAAACAGTACCTACAGCTCATGGGACACATCATTGACAGTACACTTAGTACAAGGTAGATGCGACCATGAAAGATACCACGGGTCACACAACACAGTCTACATCCACCTTTTGCTGCTTTCACATGGCATTTCTTCTGTATTTTCAGGACTTCAAATGAGGATGGAGAAGTGTACAGAAGTGCGAGAAAGAAAGAAACAATTGAAAGAAAATGCAACGCGAAGCACCCTCGCAAATGGTAAGAAGGGGCTTTTAAGAACATAAGGACTAGGAGCAGGAGTCGGCCATCTGGCCCCTCGAGCCTGCTCCGCCATTCAATTAGATCATGGCTGATCTTTTGTGGACTCAGCTCCACTTTCCGGCCTGAACACCATAACCTTTAATCCCTTTATTCTTCAAAAAACTATCCATCTTTACCTTAAAAACATGTAATGAAAGAGCCTCAACTGCTTCACTGGGCAAGGAATTCCATGGATTCACAACCCTTTGGGTGAAAAAGTTCCTCCTAAACTCAGTCCTAAATCTACTGGGGCTGGTTTAGCACATTAGGCTAAACAGCTGGCTCGTAATGCAGAACAAGGCCAGCAGCACGGTTCAATTCCCATTCCGGCCTCCCCGAACAGGCGCCGGAATGTGGCGACTTGTGGCTTTTCACAGTTACTTCATTGAAGCCTACTTGTGACAATAAGCTATTATTATTATTACTTCCCCTTATTTTGAGGCTATGCCCCCTAGTTCTGCTTTCACCCGCCAGTGGAAACAACCTGCCCGCATCTATCCTATCTATTCCCTTCATAATTTTAAATGTTTCTATAAGATCCCCCCTCATCCTTCTAAATTCCAACAAGTACAGTCCCAGTCTACTCAACCTCTCCTCATAATCCAACCCCTTCAGCTCTGGGATTAACCTCGTGAATCTCCTCTGCACCCCCCCCAGTGCCAGTATGTCCTTTCTCAGGTAAGGAGATCAAAACTGAACACAATACTCCAATTACTAGGGGGCGTAGGTTTAAGGTGCGAGGGGCAAGGTTTAGAGGAGATGTACGAGGCAAGTTTTTTACACAGAGGGTAGTGGGTGCCTGGAACTCGCTGCCGGAGGAGGTGGTGGAAACAGGGACGATAGTGACATTTAAGGGGCATCTTGACAAATACATGAATAGGATGGGAATAGAGGGTTGATTGGCTCCCCTTCCACAAACATTCACTCCCTCCACCATCAACGCACAGTAGCAGCCGTGTGTACCATCTACAAGATGCACTGCAGCAACTCACCAAGGCTCCTTAGGCAGCACCTTCCAAACCCACAACCTCTACCATCTAGAAGGACAAGGGCAGCAGATACCTGGGAACCCCACCACCTGGAGGTTCCCCTCCAAGTCACCCAGCATTCTAATCACCTCCCCTCTCCCAATTCAATTATGCTCTCTCCACAATCCTAATCATCTCTCAACTCAATTGTGCCTCTGATGAATGGCTGGATGGTAATGAAGCCTGGGGCCGAACGTATTTCAGAGGAAAGGGCTGGGCCTGAACTCCTGCAAGTCGAAACCTAAAAGGAACTTTTCTCTATAAATTCACCAGAGCAGGAAAGAAGGCTGGAGGGTGACCATTTTATTTGTTTCCTTAAAGGTTCAGCAGACTATGACAATGAATTTGACCATCCAATGACCTGGAAGAGGAACATTGAGGTAGGAGATGTGAATTGTTAGAATCACAAGGCGATTGATGTGCACTTTCCTTCCAGTTAAATTAACAGGACTGAGGACTTCCTGATACAACACATGGAGCTGGTACACCTCAAATTGGTAGACGAGCTGGCACACAGTCAGCTGGAAACCATAAATGGAACATGAGTTGGCACAGCTCGAGCTGACACACCACGAGATGGTGCACAAGCTGGCACACTTTGTGATGGTGCACAAGTTGGCACACCACGAGATGGTGCACAAGCTGGCACACTTTGTGATGGTGCACAAGTTGGCACACCACGAGATGGTGCACAAGTTCCACACATTGAGCTTGGGCTCACTTTGAGATGTTGCACAAGTTGCCACACATCAAGCTGGCACACCACGAGATGGTGCACAAGTTGGCACACCTTGAGATGTTGCACAAGCTGGCACAATTCGAGTTGGCACACCACGAGATGGTGCACAAGTTGCCACACATCGAGCTGGCACACCACGAGATGGTGCACAAGCTGGCACACTTTGTGATGGTGCACAAGTTGGCACACCACGAGATGGTGCACAAGTTCCACACATTGAGTTTGGGCTCACTTTGAGATGTTGCACAAGTTGGCACACGTTGAGCTGGCACACCACGAGATGGTGAACAATTTGCACACATTGAGCTGGCGCTCACTTTGAGATGGTGCAACAGTTGGCACACATCAAGCTGGCACACCACGAGATGGTGCACAAGTTGGCACACATTGAGCTGGCACTTCTCAAGCTGTCGCACCTGGAGTTGGTGCATCTGGAGCTGATGCACCTGGAGAAAGCGCACAAGTTGAGACACTCGGGGCTGAAGCACAAGTTGGCGCACCCCGAGTTGGCAAACCTGGAGCTGGCGCACCTGGACCGGGCGCATAAGTTGGCACACCTTGAGCTAGTACACAAGCTGGCACACCTGGAGCTGATGCATAAGTTGGCACACCTCCAGTTGGCCCACCTGGAGCTCGCGCACCTGGACCTGGCGCACAAGTTGGCACACCTCAAGCTGGCATCCACTGCCAATTGCAAGGAATCATTTGCTGCTTTAATTTGAACAATTCCCCGCCCATATTAGTGAGACACCAATTGCTGCCGTGCTGAGTTTAGCAAACAATATTCGTTGAACCATTACTCTCGCCATTGGTGTTACAATATATGGTCACCATACATTTTTGGAAACATTCCTGGAGAGGTTGATGAGCGAATGTCAGGGTTGGTGTATGAAATGTCGAAACATTCTTTACCCACAATGTCTGGAGCTAATGCAACATTGGGACTGCTGATCAAAAAAAGATCAAAGTCCACTTAATTTGTGACATTGATTACTACCCGGAATGACTAACGCACCAATCATTCATACTAATGTCATAAATCCAGCAATATTGCAATCCCAATTCAATTTAATAGGGAGCCTCCTAGTGAATAAGATCGCAAAGCAAGTGGGGGAGATCCATGCAAATTATATCGCAATTGGTGGAGCATGAAAAACAAAGAAAAAAGCAAATTACAGTGGATGCTGGAATCTGAAACAAAACAGAAAGTTTTGTGGTGGAATTTGTGACTGTAATGACAGTGAAACTGACAGCGCACATCACGACTGTGTACAACCGACAGCAACCTCCGGAACCCACACATGCATGCTTAAATGCGGGCATCCAGGAGTTACTGTCAGCGATTCCTGCTTCTCCAGACAGATGGAATCAGCACAAAATCAGCAGTTTAACATGAATGTCAATTTCTTTACACAATGCGCTTTCAAAGTGTGGCGCCTCATTCCCTTACAATAATATCTAAAGCTCCCATGCTTTTTAACATAAAAAAAATATTTTATTTTGTTGAAAGTTTGTTCATGATATTGCAGCTTCCACCTCAATCCCAGGTGCATACCCCAGGTTTTATTTCGTCTTTTGTTGAATGACTAAAAATTGAATTATAATCCATGTTTTTTCCCTTCCTGGTTTTCTGTCTGTGTGAATTCTTCAGCCTGATTGGACACTTGGCTCATAACTTTTACTTCTTTAGAAAACGTGCAGGAACAGAGTCACAGAACCACTAATTAGTTTTCAACAGCAAGAAAAAAAACATTTATCAAAAATCGAATGCTTCTCAAGTACAGTTTCCAAAGATGACTCGGCACTCTGAAACCAAATGGGCTGGTTTAGCACACGGCTAAATCGCTGGCTTTGAAAGCAGACCAGGGCAATTCCCGTACCAGCCTCCCCGAACAGGCGCCGGAATGTGGCGACGAGGGGCTTTTCACAGTAACTTCATTTGAAGCCGACTTGTGACAATAAGCGATTTTCATTTTATTTCAAATGCGTCTAGCAGAGTTGTGAGCTGCCTTCTCTCTCACTAGCTAGCCCCAACTGCTATGTATCCAGCTACAGCTAAACTCAAAATGCCTCCCTACCCTAAAGGGTCCCCCCAGTTGCTAAATAACAACTTTATGTTTCTGCAAACTTTCATTTATTTTCATGCTGAACCCTCTCTCAGCACAATAGAAATACAGTTTGAATTGAAATCAAAACTCCCTTTGTTTAACCTGAATCTAACTATAGGTTTACCGTTCCTCACACAGAAATACTAAATTAAACCCATGCAAAACTATAATAATAATCTTTATTGTCACAAGTAGGCTTACATTAACACTGCAATGAAGTTACTGTGAAAATCCCCGAGTCACCACATTCTGGCGCCTGTTCGGGTACATAGAACATAGAACAGTACAGCACAGAACAGGCCCTTCGGCCCTCAATGTTGTGCCGAGCCATGATCACCCTACTCAAACCCACGTATCCACCCTATACCCGTAACCCAACAACCACCCCCTTAACCTTACTTTTATTAGGACACTACGGGCAATTTAGCATGGCCAATCTACGTAACCCGCACATCTTTGGACTGTGGGAGGAAACCGGAGCACCCGGAGGAAACCCACGCACACAGGGGGAGGACGTGCAGACTCCACACAGACAGTGACCCAGCCGGGAATCAAACCTGGGACCTTGGAGCTGTGAAGCATTTATGCTAACCACCATGCTACCCTGCATGAGAGAGAATTCAGAATGTCCAATTCACCTAACAGCACGTCTTTGGGGACTTGTGGGAGGAAACCGGAGCGCCTGGAGGAAACCCACGCAGACACGGGGAGAATGTGCAGACTCCACACAGACAGTCACCCGAGGCTGGAATCGAACATGGGACGTTGTGAGGCAGCAGTGCTAACCACTGTGCCACCCCGCTGCTCCCTCAACCTTTGAGAGAAGAAGGGTTAAATTGTGAGGTGCTTTGCAGGTAACTGTGGGTCAGGGCCGGTGTCAAGGATTGATGGAATTCAGTCCTCATAAAGAGAGATAGCGTGCTTATCAGCTCTCAAAACCCAAGGTCATGTTTGTAATCCGAGGGAGGATTTACAATCGTTTAACTGGTTTCTTCACCTCAGCACCTTCATTCTACGTACTGTACTGTACTGCCGCATTCCAGGCAGTTGCCGGGTGATACGGTGGAAGACTGATGACCCCGAGACATGGATGCAAGTCACAGGAAGGACATCTCGCTCTGATGTCATCCCAGCCTTCATGTCTTTAACTGATATACCTGCCCATATTTTTCAAGCCAATACCAGTTCCAATGGAAGTGGCATTGGCTGCTGATAATTGGTGGAACCTGGAGGGAACCATCTGAGAGGTGATGTTGGAGAGAAACTCAAACTCATCCAGACCAAAGAAGCCCCGCCTGATTGGCTCCCCCTTCCACAAACACACACTCCCTCCACCACCGACTCACAGTAGCAGCCGTGTGTACCATCTACAACAGGGGTGGGCAAACTTTTCCGTGCAAGGGCCGCATTCAGAAATTCACAATTCACAAAGGGCCGCATAGTATATTAAGTAAAATAATTACTTCACCCGGTTATGATTCTGGGCGCCTCATATAGAACATAGAACAGTACAGCACAGAACAGGCCCTTCGGCCCTCGACGATGTGCCAAGCAATGATCACCCTACTCAAGTCAACGTATCCACCCTATACCAGTAAGTAACCCAACAGCCCCCCCCCCCACCCATTAACCTTTAAAAAAAAATTAAAAAAAAAAAAAAAAATTTAAAAAAAAATTTTTTTTTTTTTTTTTTTTTTTTAATGACTTGGTGGGCCGCAGAAATACCTTTGGCGGGCCGCATGCGGCCCGCGGGCCGTAGTTTGCCCACCCCTGATCTACAAGATGCACTGCAGGAACTCACCAAGGCTCCTTAGGCAGCACCTTCCACACCCACAACCACTACCATCTAGAAAGACAAGAGCAGCAGATACCTGGGAACCCCACCACCTGGAGGTTCCCCTCCAAGTCACTCACCATCCTGACTGGGAAATATATCGGCTGTTCCTTCACTGTCGCTGGGGCAACATCCTGGAACTCCCTCCCTAACAGCACTGTGGGTGTACCTACACCTCCGGGACTGCAGCGGCTCAAGAAGGCAGCTCACCATCACCTTCTGAAGGGGCAATTAGGGATGGGCAACAAATGCTGGCCTAACCAGCGTCTCCCACATCCCAAAAATGAATTATTTTTTAAAAAAGAGTTAAATTAATAATCACTGAGCAGTACTGAACCTCCCTTTCCAACCAGTCTCCTTGTGAATCTGTCAGGGCTACAGTTAAATGAATGGAGAAGATGGGGGGAGGGGGAGGTCATGGGGTCAAACGAGTCAAAAGCAAATTTAGGTGTGACATCAGGGAATAGGTTCCTCGAGGTGGGCCTGGAATTATTTCAGGAAGAAAGATTGAAAGGAAGAAGAAGGAATACACTTGCGTTTCCATATCTCCTGCGATGACCTGTGAGGCACTTCAAGGCTGTACTGCCAATGAAGGCCATTTTTCACACAGCAAGATCCCAAAGCAGCAATGTGGCCAGGTCACCTGTGTTTGCGATGTTGATGAACATTGGGCAGGACATTGAGGAGAAACGTCCACCCCCTCCCCCACATACCCCTTTCTCTTCCTAAAAATAGTGCCACAGCGTCATTCACAGCCAGCTGAAAGGGCAGGAGGGGTCCTTTCTGATGGCACCCTGATGGTGCAGCACCCTCTCAGTATCGCACTGGAGATTCAGCCTGCAGCCTACAACTTCCTGGCTGAGAGGCAGGAGAGGAGAGAGCCAGGACTGAAGGTGGACGTCACAATCAGGGACACATAGGGTCAACTTGGAAAGCCTTCCTCATCTGAAAACACCTTCTGATCTGCGCTCCAAATTTCTTTTGGGATCATCCCAGATTCCCATTGAAACTTCAGATGGGGAATACCGGTACAGACAGGATGGGCCAAAGGGCCTCTTTCTGTAAAACTCTATAACTCTGTGAATACTGGTGTGCACTGTAAGTCAGACACTACAGGACTACAGAGAATTCCCCGTGTATGCGTGGGCTTCCTCCGGGTGCTCCGGTTTCCTCCCACAGTCCAAAGATGTGCAGGTTAGGTAGGGTCACAGGGATAGGGTGGCGGAGTGAACCCAGATAGGGTTCTTTTTCAGAGGTTGGTGCAGACTCGATGGGCTGAATGGCCTTCTTATGCACTGTAAGGGTTCCATGGATTTTTAGCAAAGAAGTCTGATTTGCTGTGTCAGATTCTGTAGTCTGGGCCTATGGTACAGGCTCCAACACGTGGCTGACCAGACGTCTCTCCCGACTTTAACGTCTGTCACTGGTGTGTATTGGAAAAGTTTTGCAAGTCAATACTCGACCTGCTTTGGCTTTGTTACAACTACATCCTGCATCAAGTCCTGGGGCGGGACACGAACCCATGACTCCTGGCTCAGAGGTAGAGCATGTTATCCCACTGCACAACAAGACCTCTGCGGCTCAGTCGCAGATTCGTAAAAGGTTTATGGCACAGAAAAAGGCCACTATGTCGCGATACTGACTGTCACCGTCCTGACTGAGCCGCTGCCCTGACTGAGCCGCTGCCCTGACTGAGCCGCTGCCCTGACTGAGCCGCTGCCCTGACTAAGCCGCTGCCCTGACTGAGCCGCTGCCCTGACTAAGCTGCTGCCCTGACTAAGCTGCTGCCCTGACTAAGCCGCTGCCCTGACTAAGCTGCTGCCCTGACTGAGCCGCTGCCCTGACTAAGCTGCTGCCCTGACTGAGCCGCTGCCCTGACTAAGCTGCTGCCCTGACTAAGCTGCTGCCGTGACTAAGCTGCTGCCCTGACTAAGCCGCTGCCCTGACTGAGCCGCTGCTCTGACTGAGCCGCTGCCCTGACTAAGCCGCTGCCCTGACTGAGCCGCTGCCCTGACTGAGCTGCTGCCCTGACTAAGCTGCTGCCCTGACTGAGCCGCTGCCCTGACTAAGCCGCTGCCCTGACTAAGCTGCTGCCCTGACTAAGCCGCTGCCCTGACTAAGCTGCTGCCCTGACTAAGCCGCTGCCCTGACTGAGCCGCTGCCCTGACTAAGCTGCTGCCCTGACTAAGCTGCTGCCCTGACTAAGCCGCTGCCCTGACTGAGCCGCTGCTCTGACTGAGCCGCTGCCCTGACTAAGCTGCTGCCCTGACTAAGCTGCTGCCCTGACTGAGCCGCTGCCCTGACTAAGCTGCTGCCCTGACTGAGCTGCTGCCCTGACTGAGCCGCTGCCCTGACTAAGCCGCTGCCCTGACTAAGCTGCTGCCCTGACTAAGCCGCTGCCCTGACTAAGCTGCTGCCGTGACTGAGCTGCTGCCCTGACTA